>NC_041389.1:39277577-39324984 GCF_002162155.2 Triticum dicoccoides
CTCCGATGAGTCGGTCCAGCCTAGCAAGGCCACAGCTCGGCAAGGGGCTCTGGGGGAGGCCACGCACGTGATGAGGGCCATGGCGGCCAAGAAGGAGGCCGCAGCGGCGAAGAACAAGATCGTGGTGGCGAAGAAGAAGACGGCCGCCTCTTCTTCATCCAAACACTACCAGACCGCTTCGCCACCTCCTCCCTCCGCAGGGGTGTACATCGGCTTTGACTTCTCATCCCTCAGCCCGAGGGGGAAGAGGAAAGAAGTGGAGGAGGAGGAGGACAAGTAAGCGCTCTGCCCCTCACCGTTTCCATCCTTACGTGTTATGCCGCCCTCCTTGATTTGACTTGTCTTTATCTTGGCAGGGACATGGAGATGTTGGCCCAATGGGTAAGGAAGAGGGCCAGGGCCTCAGCGGGTGGCCAGCCCCCGGCGGGCACCTCAAGAATGCCGCTGGTGGTTGTGAGCAGCCCGGATAACAGCCCATAGCACAGCCTCCAGCGTAAGTCCATCATCCACCCTTCGTCCATGCTTGCCGGGGCCCGACTCCCTTGTCGTTGACCTTGCTGCGGTTTGTAGGAGAAGAACAGCAACAAGAGGATGCACCGAGGGCCTCCTTCACCATGCCTCCCCCATCGACCACACCGCCCCGTGGGGCGTCCCTGGCAAGGGCGCCAGATACCGAGCCCATGCGCACGGAGGAGGAGGTGGACTTGGGTGCTGGCAGCTCCGTCCCGGCAACAGATGTTGGCTGGGAGAGAGCCTCTTCCTCCCGGTCCAGCTAGAGTAAATCATTTATTCTTCCTTGCTTTTCTTTCTTTTCCCCCGAACCTTGGCTTCGGCCCTGCCTCACTTCCTTCTTCGGTGCCCAAGTCCCCCCCCCCCCTGCGGACCAGGGGGACGCCGACACCATCATCAAGGAGGTTGCCGCAGACGCCATGGTTGAGGCTGAGAAAGTCGCCGCCAAGAAGGCTGCTAAGACCGCGACCAAGGAGGCCGCCAAGGGGCTTGCCGGAGAGACTGGCGAAGGCGCCACCGAGGAGGCCGGCAAGGGCGCTGCTGAGGAGGAGGCCGGCAAGGCCTCCACCGAGGAGGAGGTGGTTGATGACCAACCCTCCTCGTCCGCTGCCTCTGGCTCAGGTAAGTACCAGAAGGTGAGCAACAACATATTCGTTCACCTCCTAGGGACGGCGGGCTCCAGGGCGCCGCCCGAGGGGGAGATGTTTGATGACGAAGTGCTCGATGCTGCCGGGCTCAAAGTCGTCAACGAACCGAGCACTGATGGCGGCACTCAAGAGGAGTGGCTCCTCCAGGCTATGAGTGCCAGCTTCAACAAACTCCAGGCGCTCCATCGCACCCGTCTGGACAAGGTGAAGTCCAAGGAGGTGGTGGCGCACAAGGTGGAAGCGGACCTTGCAAAGCGTATTGCCGAAGCATAGGTTTGGTTCTGCCAGGCTCATGAGGAGTTGAAGGCCGCCCAGGACCAGCTGGCGCAACGCGACCTGGAGATCCTCCTGAAGCAGGCCGACATCAAGAAGGCCCGGTTGGAGGCGAAGGAGGAGGCCTCCAAGGCCGAGGCCATCCAGTCTCAGCGCGAGGCCGAGCTAAACTCCCAGGAGGAGGATCTTGCCGCGCGTGAGAAAACGCTTGCCGCTATGCTCCACGGCAATGAGGAGGTCGAGAAGCTTGCCACAGCGCGGACCCAAGAGCTGGAGCATAGGCACAAGGAAGCACTCAATGCCCAGGCCCTGGCCCACGGCAACAGGATGAAGGAGCTGGAGGCGGAGAGGGACGGCCTGGCGAAGCAGATCCTGGAACTGTCCTCGGAGAAGAACATGCTCAACGAGGCTCTGGTCGAGGTGCATTCCGCGGTCCTCAGCAAGGCTGGGCAGCTCTCCACGGCCAACAACGCCATCAAGGACTTGAGGCTCAAGCTGGAGAGCCTTGAGGGGGTGCTTTCGGAGGCCTAGACTCGGGAAGGGGTTCTGACCAAGAGCCTGGCGGAGGAGAAATAGCTGCGGAAGAACGACGCCGCCAACCACACAGATCTCGTGAAGGGCGACAAAATCTGGACCGGCCGCCTCGCCGATGTCACCAATAGGCTCACCAACCAGTTGGCTGACATGAAGATGCCGGAAGTGAGGTATGCCCCGGAACCGTGCGCAAGCCCCCATGCCAAGCTGACTTTATTCTTCGAGGGCGTTCTGGGTGCCCTAGAATGGCTTGACTCCAACCGGGCGAGCTCCTTGGCCAATGAGTCTTGGATTATTTGCCAGGGCGCCATGACCAAGGTTCTCACCAAGCTAGCATACTGGAATCCCGACCTCGACTTTGACACTGTGCTGGACAGCTTGCCAGGCGATGCAGACCTCTCGGGGATCGAGGAGCGCATCGAGCCCATCATCAGCCGCGTCGACGGAATCCATAGGATAGACGGCCAGCGGCAGGATTAGGCACCCCGTTTCTTGTTGCCGCTGTAGGTTCACAGCCAAGACAATTCATATCTTTTGTTAGAACCGTAGCAACAATTTGTGTAATATAACTCTGCAGTACTTTTCATGCGATGTATGCTATTTCCCTGTTCAACATTTCTCTGTATGTCCACCCTACGCTTATTGGGTAGGCTTGCCGGCATGTAAACCCAAACCGTTGCGCTTTAAAGGACAGACCCTTTAGCGGCCGGTAGGGTGTGCTTGCTGCCGCACGAACCACCTTGCCGTCCTCAGCGCGGCCGCTCGAACTGTCGAGCGGACTCGAGGCAGAGCGAGGGCATTGCCAATAGCGGAAGGCCACCCTGACGCCCTCGATGCAGCCGCACGATCCGTTGAGCGGACTCGAAATGGACCAAGAGCGTTGCTGGGAACGGAAGGGCCCCACCGTGTGCAGGTTTGCAATAAAGACGAAAGGTCTCCGAGGAAGATACCCTTATATAAAAAGGAATTACTCGAAGTTTTTGCTTGACTTAGCTTTTTTGTCATCGCGCGGACACCTCCTGCAGCGGGCGACGGAACTGCTCGCTTGGCCTTCTTCTTCTTGGGAGCCATGGCGATGAGTAGCTATGCTACTAGCTGCTAAACCAGATTCTCACTGATGGGCGCGCCCCTACCTGGCGCGCCAAAGATGTCGGTGCGGAGACGACACCTATGGGATCACGACGATCCCTCTTACGGTTGCGGGGCGCGGGGTGGTGAGAAGAGCGGGATCAACAACCAGTACAAGCACACAGATTGTTTACCCAGGTTTGGGCCGCAGAGATGCGTAATACCCTGGTCCTGCTTTGATGGGTTTATTTGTGTTCTTGAGGTTCTTGAAGTAGCTACCAGGGGCGTAACAGGTCCAAAAGTCCAAATCCTTCTCCTGGGTGCCTCGGGCCTCCTTTTATAGGCAAGGGGATCGCCACAGTGGCACACAGGAGGTGGCATCGGGGCACTGTAGCTAAGCCTATCGCTAGCTATTATGGGACAAGACACATTTAATGCGCCCCCTGACGTGTCCCTCCCACTTTATCGCCGCCTGGCCCTGTCTTGACACACGCCTGGGCCAGCGAGGTGGTCAGTGCCATGTAAGCTAGCAGGCAGCTGAGGTGTCGTGGTGGTAGGGCCTTCATGAAGGTTTGCATGCCACCACGTAGGCATGCACTAAGTTGGTGAGAAGCCTCATGTCGACACGCAGGCGCCTGCCCAGCTGGTGGGCTGGTAGCTGCATGGGAGTGGTGATAGAGGCTTGGCGAGCGCGGGCCTGTTTGCGGCCTCGCGGATGTCCTCGGCAAGGGCCTTGCCGGGGCCCTGGCAAGGGTCTTGTCGCGGCGTTGCGGTCGTCCCCGGCAAGGATCTTGCCAGGGGTCTTGTGGTTTCCTTCAGCGAGAACCCCGTTGAGGTTCGTCTCCTTCTATTCCTCCTCTGATTTGGTGTGTTTATCCTTTGTCTTCACAAAGATCTGCATGCCATCGCGGAGGGCCTCCCTGGCCTTGGTCCCAACGTGGTTGGTGGCGCTGGAGGAACTGGGGCTCTAGGGAGGCGCGCTTTGCTGGTGTCGGGTAGACTTGCCGGGGCCGTGGAGGCCACGCCCGGCAAGGATCTTGCTGGGGGAAACCACTTCGCCTTCTTGCTCTTTATGTTTCTGTCTTGGCGTTGCTTTGGGTAGTTTTGTGGTTCCAGCCCCCCCTCTGCCTTGCTTAGTGTGGTTGTGGGCGCGGCTCCAACTACCCGTGCGCTTTAGTAAGGGGTGCAAAAGTAGTGCCCCTACTTTAGTACACCGACAGCCTCACCAGGAGTTTGGCAAGACGGTGCAATAGTGATCTAGGAGCAGATCACTGGACAATGGTCAAAATTATCCTTAGTGGAATAAGGAAATATTTCTCGGTTATGGAGCTGATAAAGAGTTCGTCGTAAAGAGTTACGTCGATGCAAGATTTGACACGGATCTGGATGACTCTAAGTCTCAATTTGGATACATATTGAAAGTGGGAGCAACTAGCTAAAGTAGCTCTATGCAGAGCATTGTAGACATAGAATATTTGCAAAATACACACGGCTCTGAATTTGACAGACCCGTTGACTAAACTTCTTTCACAAGCAAAACATGATCACACCTTAGTACTCTTTGGGTGTTAATCACATTGCGATGTGAACTAGATTATTGATTCTAGTAAACCCTTTGGGTGTTAGTCACATGGCAATGTGAACTAATCACATAAAGATGTGAACTATTGGTGTTAAATCACATGATGATGTGAACTAGATTATTGACTCTAGTGCAAGTGGGAGACTGAAGGAAATATGCCCTAGAGGCAATACCAAAGTTATTATTTATTTTCTTATTTCATGATAAATGTTTATTATTCATTCTAGAATTGTATTAACCGGAAACTTAGTACATGTGTGAATACATAGACAAAACATAGTGTTCCTAGTATGCCTCTACTTGACTAGCTCGTTAATCAAAGATGGTTATGTTTCCTACCATAGACATGTGTTGTCATTTGATGACCGGGATCACATCATTAGGAGAATGATGTGATGGACATGACCCATCTGTTAGCTTAGCATTATGATCATTTTAGTTTCATTGCTACTGCTCTCTTCATGACTTATACAACTATGAGATTATGCAACTCCCGAATACCGGAGGAACACTTTGTGTGCTACCAAACGTCACAATGTAACTGGGTGATTATAAAGGTGCTCTACAGGTGTCTCTGATGGTACTTGTTGAGTTGGCATAGATCAAGATTAGGATTTGTCACTCCAATTGTCGGAGAGGTATCTCTGGGCCCTCTCGGCAATGCACATCACTATAAGCCTTGCAAGCAATGTGATAATGAGTTAGTTGTGGGATGATGCATTACTGAACGAGTAAAGAAACTTGCCGGTAACGAGATTGAACTAGATATTGAGATACCGACGACCGAATCGCGGGCAAGTAACATAACGATGACAAAGGGAACAACGTATGTTGTTATGCGGTTTGACCAATAAAGATCTTCGTAGAATATGTAGGAGCCAATATGAGCACCCAGGTTTCGCTATTGGTTATTGACCGGAGATGAGTCTCGGTCATGTCTACATAGTTCTCGAACCTGTAGGGTCCGCACGCTTAACATTCTGTGACGATTTGTATTATGAGTTATGTGATTTGACGACTGAAGTTTGTTCGGAGTCCAGGATGAGATTGGGGACATGCAAGGAGTCTCGAAATGGTCAAGCCGTAAAGATCGATATATTGGAAGGCTATATTCGGACATCGGAAAGGTTCCGAGTGATTCGGGTATTTTTCGGAGTACCAGAGAGTTATGGGAATTTGCCGGGAGAAGTATTGGGCCTTATTGGGCCATATGGGAAAGGGAGAGGGGCTGCCTAGGGCAGGCCGCGCCCCCCCAAGGCCTAGTCCGAATTGGACTAGGGGTAGGGGCGCCGCCCCCTCCATCCTTCTCTTCTCTCTTCCCTTTCTTTATCTCCTACTCCTACTACTTGGAAGGGGGGGTGTCGGTGTCAAAACCGGTGGATCTCGGGTAGGGGGTCCCAAGCAGTGCGTCTTAGGATCAATGGTAACAGGAGGCAAGGGACACAATGTTTACCAAGGTTCGGGCCCTCTCGATGGAGGTAAAACCCTACTCCTGCTTGATTAATATTGATGATATGGGTAGTACAAGAGTTGATCTACCACGAGATCAGAGAGGCTAAACCCTAGAAGCTAGCCTATGGTATGATTGTTGTTGTATATCTCTATTGACTAGCCTGGCCCCGGTTTATATAATGCACCAGAGGCCTAGGATAACAAGAGTCCTAGCCGAATACGCCGGTGGGGGAGGAGTCCTTGTCTTGATCACCAAGTCTTGTGGATTCTTCATTGTATGTGGCAGCTGTCCGGACTGGCCCATGAGTATACAGCCACGGGGGTCCTCGGCCCAATCCAACTGATCAGGAGACGACGCGTTGAGTACCCCCTAGTCTCGGACACCGTCAGTAGCCCCCTGAACCGGTCTTCAAGTTAGGGACGCTCCTCGATTCTTCCGAACTGTTCTTCATCTTCGGTTGCCGGTCTTGAAAACTGGTTCAACAAATCTTCTCATCTTCGATCTTGAGGATCGCCGAAATGCATTCGACGAGTTTACATGTCGGGTATCCGAGGAGCCCCTTTAAGTTTCTGGCCTTTATCAATGCCTTGTTATTTTTATGCCACACCTCGGGTTCGGAGTTGTTCCCGGGAGGCAGTGTCCTCTTGCATCTGAGCTCTAACGCCAGACTGCATTCAAGGTATCTCTTGCAGTCGAGCACCAATGCCGGGCTGCTTCCCGGCTCTAACGCCGGAATGTATCCGAGCGCCAACACCGGACTATGTATTTGAGCTCCAATGCCGGACTGTATCCAAGCTCCAATGCCGGACTATGTATCCGAGCTCCAACGCCGGACTGTATCCGAGGTGTCGTAAATCACCTTGGTTCAAAGAAGTTTGAAGGAGTTTAGCCGAGCTTAATGCCGGAAATGCCCTCTATGGAGCCAACCACTAGCACCCGAGCTTTATGTCGGACTGCTTCCGAGGTGGTGCACCTCCCCGATTGTGGGCCGATTTTTGTCAATATTTTTGATTGGTGCAATTTATTCTCTGCCGAGATACATAGCCAGTAGCCCTCAAGGTGGGTATCGGTCTAAAACCCGAGATGCACATGAAGGATGACATAAGACCGCTGACCCCCGTAGCCGCTGAGACTCGGGTTGATTTGCAAAATCGGTTTGAGGATCAAGTCCTAGCTCGGCAGAATACTTCGGGACACAAAAAGCGGCGTGCTCAGTCCTCGAGACTCAGGTTGGGTGCGGCCGACCAACCTGAGGATCAAAATCTCCTCGGAAACTGTATTGCACTTAAAATTTTCTGGATACAACAGGCAATGCAGTAGCCCCCGAGACACTGGTCTGGTGGCAACACTAGATCAGGGGATCGATGTGCCCCTTAAATATTTGTAAATAATAAGCCCGAAGCCCAGTAGCCCCCGAGCCTTAATGCGGGCACGGGAGGCCGAATTAAGGATCGATATCCATAGTAAAATCACAAATTATGTGTAATGACTCTATGTATCCAAGTACTTTACGTCATTAATGCTCGGATCCGCATTGTACAAAACTTTGTTGACCGACCATCGGCTTCCACCTCCTCGTCCAATAGCCGAGGAGTGTTTGTCCTACTTTATAAAGCCTTTATGAGGGCAAAGATTTACAACAAACAAGGCAATCTGGCCATACGGTTTTATAAACAAAGGTACGCGAAGAGACATGTTATATTACTGTTTAACAGAAGAAATGTCTTCCAAAGAAAATAGTCCCGCTATTGGTTCCTTTCTTTGGGTTGTCATGCTAAGCATGATCATGAAACCTCAGCTCCAATGTAAGAGCAAAATATCGAGGATTTAGTTGGGAGGCCAGTTAACAGCCCCCGGTAGTGTACAGCGACAGTCGAGGTCAAGCCGTAAACACTTCGGCCATTGTTATGAATGGCCCGTCGTTTAACGCCGTCATCGGATCGCCGACCAGCTTACGCTTATTGTGACAGTCAGTTTTCGGCTTTCTCCACTGAGGTGCTTAACCATGTGAGCTGGAAGCACAATCGCAGTGGTTCTCCCTTTGCACACCTAGCCGAACAAAGCGGAACATAGGAGGCAAGCGCAGGAGCCGGGCAACCCAACTATTGACCGAAGACACAATTCGAAACCGATGCATATATAGCAATATTCGAGGATGTTTTTGTCGAATCTCTAAAGGTGTCCGGCCTTGCACTGCGAGACTTGTGCTGAAAACACACAAATAGTTTAAAAGTGCCATGGGCTCGAAAAGCCAAAAAACTTATTCAAAAGGTTAATGTCCGAACTAGATCAAGTGTTCGGTGCCAATCCGAAAATTGGACTTTAGAAAAAAAAGGTGCTTCTACCGTGCTTTAACATGACACATCCTATCTCAAAACTTCAAGCGGGTCAGCCTACGGCTTCAACCTCCTATCCCGAAGGCGGAGTACTTCTTACTAGGCCAGTTTAGCAAACTAAACTCTAGCAGCTTTGAGAGAGAAATTAGGCTCCCCGGCTAGTGACCGCACACTTGTGTCGAAAAAAGGAGTGATAAATAATAATAAAAACTGTGCAACGACTAAAAAGAAAAACACTTATCATAGAACGGCTCATATAAATTTAAGAGCCCCCAAGTGACTTGGGTAAAAGAATGATTGCATGTACCGAAGTACTTATATCATATCTATGTTCAACCGAACTTTAAACACGTCTTAACCGACCGTTGGCTTCTCCCTCTTTGGTCAAGGACCAAAAAGTGTTATGTACTCCATCCGTCGAGAATGTCGACAGTGTTTCCAATAACCAGGCAAATCAGGCCATAAGGCTGTAACAGACAAAGCGTGCTCAGGGAACTTATGCTATATTACTGCGAAGTGTAAGAAGCATCTTCAAAGAAATAGTACACCCACCGGTACCTTTCTTCGGTGCTCATTGTTATTTTGAGACTTGTGCAATAGATTTTTTGTACTCATGAGTTCCATTGTGTGCCGACCATGATTGAAAACAATAAGAGCGCTAGCTTTCGGCTTCACCCAGTCAGAGGTCCGGCTCGGATGACCCGATCGTGACAATCGCAAAGGTGCTCCCTTTACTCCCTAGCCGAACAATCGGGAACGTAGGGGTAAGCACAAGAGCCAGGCAACCCAGCTTGCAAATCGCTTAAGTCAATATGGTGCATATTGTGGCGTAATACACGAACAAGGAACAAAGCCGTACAAGTATAACCATATGCAAGAGGAAAAAGCTTCATGAAGGAAGCCCCCAAGTAAATGGGGTATTTGAATTTGCGCGTCACAAACAAAGTTTGGACAAGGAAATTTTTACAAGCAACTTTTTTCCAAAAAAGTATAATGCTTGGCCGAGCCGAACACAAGTTAAAAATTTAAAACTTTGAGGATGAAGACAACTTAGCTGGTTAATGTGTTCGGTATTGATGACGCGGTCCGAGCTTGATGCGGGACATGGTTCCATCCCCGAGCCAGTCCTGAGGTGGCGGAGCAAAGAGCTCGGCACTCCGAAGTGGTGACATAGCACGGTCAATGCAGGACGGCAGGGTGATGCCGAAGTCTCCGGCATGGGGTAATGAAGTGTTAACGAAGCCCCTCGTCCAGCCGAGGTGACGCCCAAGGATATAGTCCTGTGCACAAAAAATAGTGCAAACCGGAGATAATAGTAATAATAATAAAAAAAATCATTGCATAACAAATAATTTATGCAAAGTGAGTAATAAAATAAATATGGCCTGGCGCCGAAGTCAATGTCGATGCAGGGCGGCGGCGTGATGCGGTAAAGGCATGGCAAGGCCTGTATTCACAGGTGGGTTCGAGTTTCGGATGCGGCGTTCGCCGGACTATGTACGGAAACTGACCGAACCACCATGCGACCGTTGTTAATGCGGCCACCATTTGATAGACGTGCGTACATATGATGGACAAACCAGAGTAATAATTTATTGGGAAAAATGAACCCAAACAAGAAAAAAAATACTAGGATTAATAGCACCTGGCTTATTTTGTAGCAATCCGAAGAAAGGTGATTCCTAAAATTGGGACTCGATCTGCACACCTATCGCCTGATGGGCGATAAAGCAACGGCATGGCGATGCTGGCAAAGGTTGGCTTGCCGAGGCAAAGCCCTCGGTCTAGCTAACGTGACGAAGCCGGTCGGCCAGCGACGCCGAAGTCTCCGGAGTAGGTTGATGAAGAGATGATGAAGCCCCCGGTCCAGCTAATGTGATGAAGCCTCGGCATCAGCCCATGAGTCGAAGTAGGTCGGCGTGGTGGAAACCAGCTTGAGAAAGCAACAGTGCGGCCCTGCCGATGCAGGTCGTGACATGGTCGATGCCGGCTTGATGAAGTGACCGTGCGGTGATGCAGGTGTGCCCGCTCGTGTAATCCGTGGGGCGGTGATGTTGGTGACGATTTATCCTTCGCGATGCCGAACTATTGTTCGGCTGGCCGAGATGATGATCCGAAGAAATTGATCTCGGCTCAACAAAGCGACGACGTGTCTAACGCAGGTCGGCCGCCGTAGAGTGATGTTGTCGGGCTGGTTTGACACCGGCGCAACGATGAAGTTCGTATTGCAAGAATACTTTTAATACTACTGGGATGTGTTTGAGAATAAAACACAACACCCCATATGAAAACTTCCTTCAAAAAGGATGTCCGAGATCCCATTCATAAAGAAGATGAATTCGGGCCAGATTCGTTCTCGCGCAGAAAGTAGATCCAAAAAGTGATGCACTAATCGGAAGTTTCCCGGAGTTTGGACGGTCGGATCAAGCTGAATTTTTGGCAGGTGGTAGATATGGTAATTCCGCAGCAAATCAATGGTTGTATCTTACAAAGGACATCCGAGCTAGATGCTGGATACCACGCCCTAAACTCGTCTGGATTCTCGTCCAGATTCAACAGGGCTCCGGTATATCAGAGATTCCCGGTGATTCCTCCATCGGAACTCGACGAAATTTTTGCAAGGTTGTTGTAGAATTAATTCCGCATAATTCCACCGAAGTAATCATTTAGGCGACACTCAAGGAGGCGGTGGTGGTGGATACAAGTTTGCTGTCCAGAAAAACAGCACAGTCGCCCGAGGGCAATGTTGACGTTGAGCCCCCGAGCTCCATGGATGACTCCTCCATGATCTTGATAGAGATCGGAGTTGGTGTTGATGAAGGCCCTCATCCAAACATGACGATCGGAGGTAGGGCGCAGTCCTCGGTCAAGCCAAGGTGACCAGTCGAGCTGGTGACGAAGAAGCCGACGTCGCAATTGACCTGCAGTCGAGCTATTGATCCTTTCGCCGATCACACAGGGAACTCTCAATGAAAGCACCAATGTCAGTGTCAAAACCGGCGGATCTCAGGTAGGGGGTCCCAAGCAGTGTGTCTTAGGATCAATGGTAACAGGAGGCAAGGGACACAATGTTTACCCAGGTTCGGGCCCTCTCAATGGAGGTAAAACCCTACTCCTGCTTGATTAATATTGATGATATGGGTAGTACAAGAGTTGATCTACCACGAGATCAGAGAGGCTAAACCCTAGAAGCTAGCCTATGGTATGATTGTTGTTGTATATCTCTATCGACTAGCCTGGCCCCGGTTTATATAATGCACCAGAGGCCTAGGATAACAAGAGTCCTAGCCGAATACGCCAGTGGGGGAGGAGTCCTTATCTTGATCACCAAGTCTTGTGGATTCTTCCTTGTATGCGGCAGCTGTCCGGACTGGCCCATGAGTATACGGCCACGGGGGTCCTCGGCCCAATCCAACTGATCGGGAGACGACGCGTTGAGTACCCCCTAGTCCAGGACACCGTCAGGGGGGGGAATCCTACTCCCAGTGGTTGTAGGACTCCCCAGGGCGCGCCATAGTAAGGGTCGGCCCTCCCCCTCCTCCACTCCTTTATATACGGGGGAGGGGGGCACCCCATAGACACAAGTTGATCATTGATCTTTAGCCGTGTGCGGTGCCCCCCTCCACCATAATCCACCTCGGTCATATCGTAGCGGTGCTTAGGCGAAGCCTTGCATCGGTAGCTTCATCAACACCGTCATCACGCCATTGTGCTGACAGAACTCTCCCTCGAAGCTCTACTAGATCGTGAGTGCGTGGGACATCATCGAGCTGAACGTGTGTAGATCGTAGAGGTGACGTGGGTTCGATACTAGGATCGGTTGATCGTGAAGACGTACGACTACATCAACCACATTGTCATAACGCTTCCGCTTACGGTCTACGAGGGTACATGGACGACACTCTCCCCTCTCGTTGCTATGCATCACCATGATCGTGCATAGGAATTTTTTTGAAATTACTACGTTCCCCAACAGTAATTTCTCATGCAAAATGCGATTTGGCCGCGTTGGCCCGAGGTGCCGCATTAGTTATCGACCTTTATTTTTTTAACATACAATCTGAGTGGATAGCTCATGTGGTCATCACACATGAGCGGATATATAGATGGGCTAGGTGGGCAGGCGGCAACAATCTGAGTGCTAAAAGAGTTGATCCAATGCTTGGTTTTATTTGGATTTTCCAACTATGACCATTGGATAGAGTGAATCAATGGCTTACGTTCAAAGTTATTCTCTTACTATCGAATGGTATAGGAACGTGGAGAGATTTGGTTGATTTTATATCGCTGAATAATATAAAATATTATGAGTGCAGACGCTCCACGCGAGGTTTGTTGCTCCTTCTCGGTCGTCGGGAATCTATGTTCTTCCACTCTTTCATTTAAGACATGAGCTTTGTTCATCCTTTTGCCGACACGCAGGACATCTATATGCCTCTCCACTCTTTCGTTTAAGACATGAGCTTTGTTCATACTTTTGCCGACACGCGGGACATCTATATGCCACCATTTTAAAAATCATACTATATGCCTCCATGACACACGGGACATCTAGCAGCTAGGTGGCGTGTCATGCAAGAAAATGGAGATATGCAGTGCATAAGTGAGTCGTGCACTTCAATGGCACTTAGTACTACGCAATATATTTTCTCCTCGATGGCACGTGAATAGTGCACGTACTCAATGACAGAGCACGGGATGGTAGCCATGGACATGGTCGGCCCTTTTTGAAGAGAGTACTAATAAATAACTTTGATATGTCCCGTCAACTCACAGAATGATGAGAAGCTTGCTTACCTTCTCCCTCGCCAACGCGTGCGCGGTGGCTTGCAGCACGAGGAGAAACTTTTGCTTACAAGTGGTGGACGTGCAGCAGTTCATTTGGTGTCAGATTGCCAGAAGTACTACGGTTGTACCATCATTATTGTTTGACTTTCGGAAGAGGAGAAGAGCCAAGCGCAAGGTCACCTACTAACCTAGTACAGTACTACTATAGCCAAAGCTGGTCCACCTTTTTAGAGCATGGTTAAATAATATAGGCGGCTCTTGTAGTGACACATCATTTAGAGCAAGTACTCTCTTCATAGGAACAAAGGAAGTGAAACAAAAGTTGGAGTGGATGCTAGATTGCCAATTATAACATGATTACATAGGAAAAAATCCTATAGCATTCTGTCCAATGAATCAAACGACCTATGTAGGAAAATTACGAGGGGGGACTCTCCAACAGTGTTCCTCTGCCCGCACCTAGCATCACGGTGGTCGAACTTGGAGTCATTCATATGGTACACCTCTGGCATCTCAGATCTGGACACAAGGTGACGCGACCTCTCACTTCATCCGCCATTTGAAGCGGTGCGCTGGTGGAGGACTAGCATACTCCAATATTAGGTTGGCTCTATGTGATGTGGCAACTTCATATACTAACCGGAAGCTGGCTATACTACTACGGTACTCACACTCCAAGAAGTGACTCGAAAACCATTCATAAATTGAGTCTATGACATGCATTTGCAAATGTACCATTCATTACATACAACAAGTCATCAACACACAACGACAACAAGGATACATGTTGGATTATAGATTATTTCCAACAAAACATTCTAGTAAATACTAAAGTTTTCATCACATAACTAATAACAAGCAATGATATGAACTTCAACTCAACCAATCCTCAGTGTTGGAAACGCTTGCTTTGAACCATAGGTCCTCTGGGAAGGGCCAGCTATTGTCAATATCGAGAGCAACACAAGACTGGTCATACAGGCTGAAGCGGCATATATCAGGAGCAGGGTAGGGAACCACCGCAATGTCCGAGGTATAGATACAATTGCTTCTCGTAAATGGTAGTAACGTTGTGTCAACAGCAGCTGGATCGCCTTAACCATCATTGGATAGTTTGGTCCAAGGAAGAGCGAGTTTTTTCCAAGAATATCAATACTGAACAAGGGAGAAGGTGTTGGCTCTAGCACACTAGTATCCATCCCGAATACCCTGCAACAGGTGTTGGAATAGGTCCGGAGAGGGCGACTATGGGAGTCCTGGATTAGGGGGTCCTCGGACAGTCGGACTATATGCTTATGCCGGACTGTTGGATTATGAAGATACAAGATTGAAGACTTCGTCCCGTGTCCGGGTGGGACTCTCCTTTGCGTGGAAGGCAAGCTTGGCAACTCGGATATGTAGATTTCCTTCTCTGTAACCGACTCTGTGTAACCCTAACCCCCTCCGGTGTCTATATAAACCGGAGGGTTTAGTCCGTAGGACAAGAACAATCATAATCATAGGCTAGCTTCTAGGGTTTAGCCTCTACGATCTCGTGGTAGATCAACTCTTGTAATACTCATATCATCAAGACCAATCAAGCAGGAAGTAGGGTATTACCTCCATAGAGAGGGCCCGAACCTGGGTAAACATTGTGTCCCCCGCCTCTTGTTACCATTAGCCTTAGACGCACTGTTCGGGACCCCCTACCCGAGATCTGCCGGTTTTGACACCGACATTGGTGCTTTCATTGAGAGTTCCACTGTGTCATCACGGTAAGGCTTGATGGCTCCTTCAATCATCCACAATGATGCGATCCAGGGTGAGGTTTTCCTCCCCGGACAGATCTTCGTATTCGGGGGCTTCGCACTGTGGGCCAACTCGCTTGGCCATCTGGAGCAGATCGATAGCTACGCCCCTGGCCATCAGGTCAGGTTTGGAATCCTGAACTACACTGCCGACATCCGCGAAGACTTGATCTTTGATGGATTCGAGCCCATGACAGGTGTGTCGTACGGTCACGATGAGCATGACCTATATCTTTCATCGAACTGTGTCCAGGAAATCACACCTGCAGCTGCCCCGGGTCTAAATCCGGCGCAGATCATGCCATCCGAGGACGGGTGGATGGAGCCCGCCGCGGAGGCCGCGCACTCGGCGGCGATAAAGCCGAACACAGACTTCGCCTTCAATGAGGTCTGCATCATCGGACCCTCGGACTCGTCTCCGACCACAGGCTCTGAACCGCGTGCATCCATGCCCATCGAATCTGACTGGGCACCGATAATGGAGTTTAGCTCTGCGGATATCTTTCAGCACTTGCCCTTGGGCAACGTCCTAAGCTCATTAAAATCTCTCTCCCTATCAGGAGACTCTTGGCTGAACTGTGTCCGGCTCAAGGGGGAAGCGGACGACGTAGAAATTCGTTACCCACCCACCACCCACTTAATAGCCACTGTCGATGACTTAACCGACATGCTCGATTTTGACTCCGAAGACATCGACGGTATGGATAATGATGCCGGAGAAGAACAGGAACCACCGCCCACAGGGTGCTAGACATCCACCTCATCATATGATATATATATGGTGGACACACCCAAAGAAAGAAATGGCGATGATGAAACGGAGGATAATCCCCTTGAAAAGCAAACAAAGCGCCGACGTCAGCGGCGCCGCTCCAAAGCCCGCCACAACAAAAACAGCAATAATTGCACAAGAAATAATAATACCCTGGACGACTCAAAGGATAACAACGACCCCGTAGACCCATCGATAGAGAAAGATGAGACAGGGGACGGCGAACATAGTCCGGGGCCGTAGTCCGATGACGGTGATGCCGAAGACAAAACTTATAAACCTGTCTCCGGAGAGGAGAACAGTCCGGACGATGATGCACGCACCATCCTGGAGAAGCACTTGGAACAAGAGAACCTCCACAGAAGGCTTATCGCCACCGCGAGGAGCTTGAAGAAGCAGAAGCAAAGGCTTAGGGCCGCGTAGGATACACTCGACCATAGATGGAACAAAGTGCTCGACACTAATGAAGAACACGGTGGCGATCGCCACACAAAGAGCTACCCAAAGCGCAAGCTACTGTACGAATTCGACGACGACGCTGTAGAGCCCATCCCGCCAAAAAACAATACGACCGATCGGCCGGACCGACCACCCCGTGGCTGAGACAGAGTGGCTAATGACGCTGCAGACAAGTCAGCACGCGATCTACATGAGCACCTTGACAAGAGATCCGGTATGGCTAGGTCCATTTATGGGTCTAGGAAACGTGTTCCTACGCAAGATCACGGCAACCAAACTGTCTATACTGATCAACTACAAGCTCAGAATCAACATTGAACACTATAGCCGTCGGACCCACCCCACGACACATCTAGATATAGGGGCGCCGCACACCCCCTGTGCTTCATTGATGAGGTGCTGGACCATGAATTTCTAGAGGGGTTCAAACCCGTGAACATCGAGGCATACGATGGAACAACAGAACCTGCAGTCTGGATTGAGGACTTTATTCTTCACATCCACATGGCTCGCGGAGACGATCTCCACGCAATCAAATACCTACCCCTCAAGTTGAAAGGACCAGCTCGGCACTGGTTGAAAAGACTCCCCGAAAATTCCATTGGAAGTTGGGAGGAATTCGAGGACGCTTTCAGGGCTAATTTTCAAGGGACATATGCCCGACCTCCGGATGCAGACGATTTAAGTCACATAGTCCAACAGCCTGGAGAGTCAGCCCGTAAGCTTTGGAACAGATTTCTCACCAAGAAGAACCAAATCGTCGACTGCCCGGATGCAGAAGCCTTAGCGGCTTTCAAACACAGTATCTGGGACGAATGGCTAGCCAGACACCTCGACCAGGAAAAGCCGAGGACAATGGCAGCCCTAACAAACCTTATGACCCGCTTTTGCGCGGGCGAGGATAGTTGGTTGGCCCGTAGCGGCACCAGCGACCCAAGCACATCTGAAATCAGGGACGGTAATGGGAAGCCATGACGCAATAAAAACAAGCATCGACATAATGAAGACAACCCAGACAACACGGTGGTAAACACCGGATTCAGGGGCTCTCGACCCGGTCAACGGAAAAAGCCATTTAAAGGCAGTAGAGATGGACCGTCCAGCCTAAACAAAATTTTAGACAGGTCATGTCAGATTCATGGCACCCCTGAGAAACCTGCGAATCACACCAACAGAGAATGTTGGGTTTTCAAGCAGGCCAGCAAGCTAAATGCCGAACACAAGGGGACAGAGCCGCCAAGTGAAGACGAGGACAAACCTCGCCAACCGAACACTGGGGGACAGGGAAAATTTCCATCAAAGGTCAAAACAGTGAACATGATTTATGATGTATACGCTGTAGAACCCGTCGCCCCCAAATTCAACCCATGGTCGGCCTGTCCGATCACTTTCGATCGCAGGGATCATCTGACTAGTATCCGGGATGGAGGTTTGGCTGCCTTGGTGCTCGACCCAATAATTAACAGATACCATCTCACCCGAGTCCTCATGGACGGCGGCAGTAGTCTCAATTCTGATATATCAGGACATTGTCCACAAGATGGGGATAGACCCGTCAAGAATCAGCTAAAGCAATGCTACCTTTAAAGGAGTAATACCAAGCGTAGCGGCCCGCTGCATAGGCTCTCTAACTTTAGAGGTTGTATTTGATTCTCCCGACAACTTCCGAAGCGAAGAACTAATCTTCGACATCGCTCCATTCTGAAGCGGCTACCATGCACTACTCGGAAGAACGTCATTCGCTCATTACAATGCAATTCTGCATTATGCTTATCTTAAACTCAAGATGCCTGGTCCATGTGGTGTCATTACAATTAGCGGATACATAGAGCGTTCCTTGCGTGCGGAAGAATATGTGGCAGCTCTAGCAGCTGAACCACTGACTAGCCTCTCCAACCCAAGTATCTGATCAGTCGTCGAGATCACGGACACGGCTAGACGTGTTCGGTGCACCACAATTTGTAGCAGCTTAGATAAACCTGAGCTTGACTAACGGCTATGCCCCCATATGTGGTGCTAGGGGCTACCCGCACGAAAAGAATCCATAGTTCGGCTAGATCCTATTTACACTCAAGAAATCGAATTTTCACGGTTCATTAAGTTTAACCAATGTTGTACACAGTCACACAAGATTATTTCACCTGAATTTTTCCTTCTTTTTACAGATGACTACCGTGCTACACCCTTCCAGGATGCGGCACAATGGAGATAAAGGCGCAGACGTGTAGCAGGGACCCGTTCCAAGGTTTCATTTTAGATTAAGACCCTATGTAAACCTTTTTTACTGTCTCTTGTTGGCTCACACCATCCTGGTACTTAAAACGACCAAGATGGATACCAGCATTATTGGCAAAATCATTATTCGCCGATTTAAAATAGACATCACAAGGGCAGCACCCAATGTGTTTTGGGGATTTATGCCCTCACCACAGCTGCTCTTTCATCACGCTGAATTCATGCACGTGTCCGGAAATTCAGGGATCATTATCGAGGGCGATACGCAGCCCAGTATATGTTGCAAAGTCCGTATACCTTTGGGAGTGTTCGGCATCGCGAGTTTGGCCTTATATGCATCAGCTCCGCATCATGTCTTTGGTCAATAGTTGGGTTTGCCCGGCTCCCGTGTTTTGCTACCTTACGTTCCGCTCTATCGGCTAAGGCGGCACTGGGAGAACTACTGCGATTGTGCCCTAGTTCATCTGGATGAGCACCTTAGTAAAGAAAGCCTGTCAGGACCCCAATCCAAAGTCACACAGATCTAGCATGTAACACATCATATCACTTTGCGGCCTCACGCACAGTATTCCCACGGGTGCCACCTTACCTGGCCCGGGACCGTTTGCGCCTTTTGGCTCACGTATATGATGGTGCCACTAGCATCCATATGACAAAGAACCCGGGCTGACATGGCTAGTCGTGAACCCAAAGTGGCACTAACTTATAGGGACAGGCACACATGACCCAACAACGAACATGTCAGTCATCAGCAAGTGAACCCGGGCTGTAGCAACTGGTCTAGCAGGACTCCGGTAGACACCGCGTGACATTTCCCCGAAGGGACAGACACAGGAACGAGGGACACATGCCGGCCACCCTAAGTGTTACGAAGCAGTAGTAAGCTACCAAGGCTCAGTGGAAGCACTAGGAGACATTTCCCGGTAAGAGAGGCTACCAAGGATAAACAACTAGATAGTCAGATCCCACACATACCAAGCATTTCAATAACATGCACACAATATGCTCGATATGTGCAAATACAACATGGCATCACAACATGACTCTACAACTCAAGTATTTTATTCAATAGGCTCCGAGGAGCGAGATATTACAAACATGAGTCTCATGACCTAACATTCAGAGCATACAAGTCAAAGCACAAGCGGAAGCTTAACATGCCTGAGTACAGACATCTACAAATGAAAAAAGGCTGAGAAGCCTGTCTATCTACCAGATCCTTCCGAGGGCACAAGATCGTAGCTGAGGTAACAAGCTAAACGTCGAAGTCCACGCGGAACTACTAGCGAGACTGAAGTCTCTCTGCAAAAACATAAAATAGACAAACGTGAGTACAAATGTACCCAGCAAGACTTACATCAGAACTAACTACATATGCATCATTATCAACAAAGGGGGTGGTGGGGTTTAACTGCAGCAAGCCAGCTTTGACTCAGTGGCTATCCTAAACTACGACTGCAAGTAACTCTTTTGAGGTGGCGCACACGAGTCCACATATTCACCATATCAATACACCAATATGGATCCTCTCCCGTCTCCCTACGAGAAAGCCATCCATAGCACTCACGCTTATCTTGCGTATTTTAGAGTATCCACTTTCACTTGTCTATGAACTATACAGGCAACCCAGAAGTCCTTTACCGCGGACACGGCTATTCGAATAGATAATGTTAACCCTGCAGGGGTGTACTTCTTCACACACGCTCTCACCACTTACCGCCGTTTACACGACATGTACTCGGCAACCTTCAAGCGGAAGCCCAGCGAGGGTGTCGGCCATGACCTGACTAACCACACAAGTCTCTCGTCCAGGTTTATCGCCTATTCGGGTTCCATCCGCAAGGAGATCCGACCGGGGTGTCGCTCACGGCCCCAAACGATGTGTGCAGGGTTCCCAAGCCCACCATCCAGGTGCTACTTGGTACACCGGGCCACTGTGCCTAGTCTGTCCCAAGCCCACCTGTACCGGGTGCCACTTGGTAGACTACTAACACTACCTACAAACACCAGAAACTAGTTGCAACTCCTGGACAGAGATCAAGTTGATTAATAAGCCGAGAGGGGCCGAGTTACCGGAATCCAATGTGTGGTAGTAGCTATTCATGGATCACAAACACAGAACTCAGTTCCTGAGGACGGTTTCAATGAGACGGTACTCCTACATGGCCTCTCACCGTTACCTTTACCAAATCGTGTTCACAAACATAGTTCACACACAATAGGACATGTTCACACACCTCCAATTCATCCCCGATGAATCAGACCTGACTCAACTCTAAGCAGTAGCAGGCATGACAAACAAGCATGAATGAGTAGGCACATCAGGGCCCAAACAACTCCTACTCATGCTAGTGGGTTTCATCTATTTACAGTGGCAATGACAGGTCATGCAGAGGAAAAGGGGTTCAACTACCGCAGCATGTAACAGTTGAATCGTTGTTGTCCTAATGCAGTAAAAGAGAGCAGGAGCGAGAGAGTGGGATTGTATCAGAATGAACAAGGAGGTTTTGCTTGCCTGGCACTTCTGAAGATAGTATAGTTCTTCATCGGTGTCATCGAACTCATCGTCGGAACGTCGTCTACTGAGAGGGGACAAATACCGGCAAATAAGAAAGAACACAATCAATGCAATGCACAAAATGATGCATGAATGTGACATGGCAATATGCTGTGTTTTGAGCTAATGCAACTAGCAGCAAGTTAAATGGAGTTGGTTTGAATCCAGGATTCAAATTCAAACTCCATATGTGGATATTATCATGCCATTTATATGATTTGTCTTAAACAGTAGCTATAAGTCGTTTTAACATGCATGAAAATGGTACAGATGGATAGATTGGATTTTTCTGATCATTTTTTGTATATAATTTATTTCATTTGGAGTTACGGTTAATTTTATATGATTTTTAGAAGTTTTGGATATTTTCTAAAATTAAATAAATCAAAAAGATTTATTTAAAATCCAGAAAAGCATTACTGCGTCAGCCTGACGTCAGAATGACGTCATCAGGTCAACAGTGTCGGCCCAGGTCAAACCTGACGCCAGGACCCACTGGTCAATGACTAGGCTAATTAACAGAGACTGTTAGTGCTAATTTAATCCTAACTAAAAGTGTCACTGGGCATGGGCCCACATGTCAGTGTCATAACTAACTTAACAGAGTTAGTTAGTGTTAGGTTAGGCACTATTCCAGTTTAATTAGCACTAAACTAACCTAACTAATAATTAACAAGGCGGCCCACACGTCAGTGGGTAAGGGGGGAAGTCAAACCCCGGTCAAGCGGGGTCAAACCCGCCGGACCCGGTCAACGGCTCATCGCCGACGACGACAGAGATGGCGGAGGGCTTCGGAAACGTTGTTCCGGCGACCAAAAGAGCGGCGGAGGAGCTCTATGCCTAGCTGGAGATCTCGCGCATCTAACGGTGTAAGAGGCAGCAGCTGGGGTGGTCCGAAACAATGGCGACGTCGACCTTTGCGGCGACCAGAGTTTGGCCAATGGCGGGTTAGGCAATGCAGGGAACGGCAGGAGCCACGGGTGGTCGCGGTTGACTCCTGGGAACGTGCTGAGCACGGTGGCGCGCTGGGTTGCGAGCTTGCGCGGCTAAGGCCACGGCTACACCATGGCCGGCAGCGAGATGCTTTGGTCACGGTTTTGGATCGGGGCTAGAGGACGAATGCATCAACGGGGCGAGGGGCGAGGGGTGTAGGAGCTCACAGCGGTTCCACAGGGTTGGTCAGTGGGCTCGGGGAGAGGCCGGAGCAAGCAGGGCAGCGATGGAGATCTCAGGCGTCAGGAGGTTGAAGACGACGGCGTGGAGGCGCTCGGGGGCGTCCGGTGTTGCACAGCTCGACGAGGAGGAAGAGGGGTACTAGGCGGAGCTCTTGGGCATCTCAGGGCGTGGCCGAGATGGCGGTGTACGCGGTGGTGGCGAGCAGCGGTGACGGAGGCGTTCGGGCGGAAAGAACAGAAGAGGGGGAGAGCGTTCGAGGGAGAGAGATCAGAGAAGGGGAGAAGCACGGGAGAGAGTGAGAAGGGTCCAGGGGGGTGCGTGGCATTGTCTGGAGTCGTCCCGGGCGTCGGCAGAAGCAGGAGGTGGCCGCGGGTGGCTATGTGCGTCGCACGCAGCTGCTTCTCCTCCTAGCAGAGGAGGAAGACGACAAAGGGGTTGCGGTGGTGGGCTGGGCCAGATGGCTGGGCCGCCAGCTGGGCCGGCCAGGTGGGCTGCACGGTGAGGCCAGGTACTAACTCTCTCTCTCTTTTATTTTCATTTTCTATTTTCTGTAATTGTGTTTGGCTTTAATAAAAATGCCAGGGCATTTCCAAAAATCATGAAACTACTCAATGTCCCTGTTTGGAATATTTCCAACAGCAAACATTTCAGTTTGTGATTATTTGAGCATTTATAATATTATTTAGCAATTAAATGCCCAAATGCAAATACCATATGATTTAATTCAAAAATCCAGAATGGCCTATAAAAATGTGCACCATTTTTAGTAGAGGTTCTAGACCAATCCAAAAATAATGAACTTTTCTGAAGAGCATTTTGGGTTCATTGAGAATATTTTTATTTGAACCTAGTTGATTTGATTTGGTGCTTGGGTTTGAGCAATCCCCATTTCAACTTTCTGTAAAAGTAAACATGATGCATCACCAAAGACTAGCACTAGTGCATTGCTAGAAGCTAGGGATGTGACAACTCACCCCCACTAAGCAAGAATCTCGTCCCGAGATTCAAGCGTAGGGTAAGATGGAAGGGGGAACGCAAACTAACACAATCTTCACGATCCAGGTTGCACTTCCTAGGGGCGTTGATTCGATCACCATCTTTGACTCGATGTCTTCCTCTGAGAACTCCAACTAACATGACAAGAAGAGGAAAGGAAAACTCTAGAAGAATTGATCTTCTCGAAGACCGAACAACTCAGGATCAACTCATGGGATGAGACATAGCAGCATCTCCCGAGCTGAGACATGAAGCATACATCTAGAGGGATGGAGTGTTACAGATAACGAGGGTTCACTAGGTAGACAACAATTCCACACTTAAGAAGGTGGTAAACGATTGTCAACGTAGCGAGGAGTTGAGTTGCCATGATACCATAACGGGGCACCTTAGGGAAGGTGACTTGTAGAAATATCCCCTTAAGTGGCAAAAAGAATTACCTTTGATTCAGAGATCATTGAAACTCTTTATACCAGCCTAAGGCAATTCTCAAGCGATCGTTTGGAGGGGTTCGGTAGAATGGCATACCCGAATTAGAATGGATGATGTGGATTACCTTGTTGAAAACAACACAAGGAATGATTTTGCTTGCGTGTGCTCTCCAGAACTTGAGCAATTCCAAATCATCATAGTTCTACCAACATCTATGAAAAGAATGTTAATACAACTGCATACTACCATGATGAATAACGATGGAGGATGCAGATGGAAAGGAAGACAACACTTTCTCAGATTTCACCCTAGCAATGCCAAGGAGACAAAATCTGGATGATCGACCGAGAGACATTTAGCACTCCGCTTCTAATGTTCTCCTTGATGTACTAGGTACCATGGTCAATGATTAAAAGCATAAATATGACCATCAAGTAAAGGTCGGATTTCAGAAGCACAAAAATCCATAAGGAATAACTACGGAAGTAGATCCTACGAGATCCTTATGGGGATGTGACCAACTTCGTCAATCAAGATACTACAATAATAGGTCTTCCGGTTGGGTGTGTTGGCCACGACATCCACTTTACCGGTTACAGAGAGACCAATATTATGGTTCTTGGAACAGTTCCAACCATCATATCTGCCTGAGATTCAGATCTGGTTGGTGTCAGAATATTCAAGACTCATCAAGTCTAGAGATAAATATGAAAGTTTGCAACACAAATCGACGAGATGACATTGCGAGATTCTCGGGGAATGAACTACGATTGCAAGCTCCAAAACATGAGCTGGTTCTGCTACACACATATGAACACGTTGTCCCAGACAAGCATGACCACGTGGTAGTCTTATAATAAAACACTATCGAGTTCAGGTGGGGAACCATCATCAAGGATATCGAGATCCTTACATAAGTCTGGATTAGCTCTTATGAAGGAACTCGTTCTCCTTGAACAAATCAGTCAGTGGCTTGGTGTGCTAAGGATACATATAGAATGGAGGTTGCAAGTCTCCAAACCACAGAATACTTCGCATGTATGCATGACTGATTTGGAATGATTCCAAAGGAAGCAACATTGACTTTCTCGAAGTCATGGCGACAACTTGCATCAAATGCACATGAGTTAGAGGAAATCACTTCTTTCGTCCGGTCATATGCTTCATAAGCAGGTTATGAAGATAATGCTTATAAAAGTTTCCAATACTAGCTAGATGTTCAACACGATTTATGGAGCAGATAAAAATATTGCTGATGGGCTCAACACCAATTCATCCAAGTTTTCATATAAATGGAATTCCATAATTAAGTGAACATGGTGATAGCATTGGTCAGACCCAAAGAATATAATGGTGTATGCTCGAGGAATCAACCACGAGTAAGACAACATTATGAATATCGTTGGCTCCGATTTGATTTGATGATATCCCACACTCAAATCAAGATTTTGACAAGGCAATAGATCCAACAACTAATCACGAGGGTCAGTCTATGAAAATATCATCTTTCTACAACAAACACACAAACACAAGATATCCCTTTGGAAATGAACTAGGTTAGACAAGCTTTTATCTTCCAACTCTCCAAGTTGTTATTTAGCTTGACCAACTAGCTCAGGGTATCCAACACAGATCCTTGGAGAAGGGGGTGGTTTACAAGAAACCAACTTGATCATGAACTCAACATAGCGGTCAGGTGACAACCTGGTAACACTTCTGAGAAGATATTCGGAAAATTACGATCCACCGATATGTTACTAAGCTCAAGAACAATCTTGCTTTTCAGGGCAAGATGATATGATCAAATAAGCAAGGGATTGGCACAATCCTAACACATTGATCTAAGAGTGCACTGGAGATAAGGACTAGGTAGCACAATCTATCTTAGAATGATGATTCAAGAACCAACACACTAAGAATAAAATTATTGTCCTTTAACTACCAAGCAACCGGGTTGCTAGAAGTATTGATTTCACACATCGCGGTTCACTTGTCGGCATTCCGGTTGCAACAACACGGAAGCCGAGAAATGAATAATGAGGGCGAGAAGTATCACTGTATCAAGAGTTCATAGAATGGTGTGCAATTCCCATGATATTCTTGATATAAAGATGGTAATACTCCAAGGTAGAACAGAACAAGAGCTAGATTAGCATTTTGATCTGCAGAACACAACTGCTTTGACCCAATCCTGGATATGGATGAGGTACTGGAGTTTGTTTCTCCTAGTCACTCTGGAATAGAATGGCTTGACGGACCACAAGAATAACAGGCATCGATGAACACGAGGCACAACTACTCTTGACTATCAATTGATAGACGGGGTCGGAATACACCTAAAGAGGGACAACTCAAAGGAACATATGATTTTCTGAGTCATGGATGCATAGATTAGTATGTCGAGCAAAGCTCATCATATTTCTTCCGGATAACCCATGCAGAAGGGTAGAACTGGCAGAGTAGCAGCATAGAATCGAGAACTCGTCAAGAGCACTTTGGTTGTGATCTTTCGGTTCGACAAGAAACTACTGCCATAAGCAGTTCATGGTATTTGGAAGAGAGATATACCACGGACCTCGAGGACTAATGCAAAGGTTACTAATAACCTAAAGGAACTAGCAACACTATCAACATGAAGTAAGTAGGGTGAATCTTGGTTCGAAAACCGAGGAATAGAATACCTACTACTAAGTGGCATCACGAGATGCTCTCGATAATGATGGCCAGAATCATCACACTCGGAACTCAAACATGGCTAGATTACTAGGTAATACTCCAAGACACCTAGGCCATAATAATAATTCCAACATATATGTCAAGGCAATAGAGTACCTCAACTCACCGATTAGTGTGGTTAAACTGGCCAGAGAGGACATCGGGAACGGGAAGAAGGGATTTGCAAATGCATCAGATTGTTTAGAAACCTGGGACGACTTGGACAGCATAACAGCTGTAAATGCTCAAAAAGATTGGAGACATGCTAGAAAAATGGTGGCATAGCCACTCAGAAGCACAATATCAAGGTTTCGAGATCAATAATTATCATACGGAAGTAGTAGGAACTGAACCGAGGCTTAAATCCAACAATTCTATAAGTCTACAGATTAGTAACACGTGATCCTGATAGAAAGAAGAGAAAGCCTAATTCCTTAACCCCGTAGGAAAGATAAGATGACTCGGATCAGATAGGCATAAGGTAAAGAAGTAAAAAGAGCCGTATGTTCCATCCCACAATCAATTCCCCTACATATAACTAAAGCATTTCTAGACTCAACTTCGACCGGTTTGGCTTGGTAATCCTACAGGCAGTCAGGCTCTGATACCAAAGTTGTCAGGACCCCGATCCTAAGTCACACAGATCTAGCATGTAACACATCATATCACTTTGCAGCCTCACGCACGGTATTCCCACGGGTGCCACCTTACCTGGCCCGGGACCGTTTGCGCCTTTTGGCTCACGTATATGATGGTGCCGCTAGCATCCATACGACAAAGAACACGGGCTGACATGGCTAGTCGTGAACCCAAAGTGGCACTAACTTACAGGGACAGGCATACATGACCCAACAACGAACATGTCGGTCATCAGCGAGTGAACCCGGGCTGTAGCAACTGGGCTAGCAGGACTCCGGTAGACACCGCATGACATTTCCCCGAAGGGACAGACACAGGAACGAAGAAGGACACATGCCGGCCAGCCTAAGTGTTCCGGAGCAGTAGCAAGCTACCAAGGCTCAGTGGAAGCACTAGGAGACATTTCCCGGTAAGAGAGGCTACCAAGGATAAACAACTAGATAGTCAGATCCCACACATACCAAGCATTTCAATAACATGCACACAATATGCTCGATATGTGCAAATACAACATGGCATCACAACATGACTCTACAACTCAAGTATTTTATTCAATAGGCTCCGAGGAGCGAGATATTACAAACATGAGTCTCATGACCTAACATTCAGAGCATACAAGTCAAAGCACAAGCGGAAGCATAACATGTCTGAGTACAGACATCTACAAATGAAAAAGGCTGAGAAGCCTGTCTATCTACCAGATCTTGCCGAGGGCACAAGATTATAGCTGAGGTAACAAGCTAAACATCGAAGTCCACGCGGAACTACTAGCGAGACTGAAGTCTCTCTGCAAAAGCATAAAATAGGCAAACGTGAGTACAATTGTACCCAGCAAGACTTACATCAGAACTAACTACATATGCATCATTATCAACAAAGGGGGTGGTGGGGTTTAACTGTAGCAAGCTAGCTTTGACTCAGTGGCTATCTTGAACTACAACTGCAAGTAACTCTTTTGAGGTGGCGCACACGATTCCACATATTCACCATATCAATACACCACTATGGATCCGCTCCTGTCTCCCTACGAGAATGCCATCCATAGCACTCACGCTTATCTTGCGTATTTTAGAGTATCCACTTTCACTTGTCTATGAACTGTACAGGCAATCCAGAAGTCCTTTACCGCGGACACGGCTATTCGAATAGATAATGTTAACCCTGCAGGGGTGTACTTCTTCACACACGCTCTCACCACTTACCGCCGTTTACACGACATGTACTCGGCAACCTTCAAGCGGAATCCCAGCGAGGGTGTCGGCCACGACCTGACTAACCACACAAGTCCCTCATCCAGGTTTATCGCCTATTCGGGCTCCATCCGCAAGGAGATCCGGCCGGGGTGTCGCTCATGGCACCAAACGATGTGTGCAGGGTTCCCAAGCCCACCATCCGGGTGCTACCTGGTACACCGGGCCACTGTGCCTAGTCTGTCCCAAGCCCACCTGTACCGGGTGCCACTTGGTAGACTACTAACACTACCTACAAACACCAGAAACTAGTTGCAACTCCTGGACAGAGATCAAGTTGATTAATAAGCCGAGAGGGGCCGAGTTACCAGAACCCAATGTGTGGTAGTAGCTGTTCATGGATCACAAACACAGAACTCAGTTCCTGAGGACGATTTCAATGAGACAACCCACCATGTACTCCTACATGGCCTCTCACCATTACCTTTACCAAATCGTGTTCACAAACTTAGCTCATACACAGTAGGGCATGTTCACACACCTCCAATTCATCCCCGATGAATCAGACCTGACTCAACTCTAAGCAGTAGCAGGCATGACAAACAAGCATGAATGAGTAGGCACATCAGGGCTCAAACAACTCCTACTCATGCTAGTGGGTTTCATCTATTTACTGTGGCAATGACAGGTCATGCAGAGGAAAAGGGGTTCAACTACCGTAGCATGTAACAGTTGAATCATTGTTGTCCTAATGCAGTAAAAGAGAGCAGGAGCGAGAGAGTGGGATTGTATCGGAATGAACAAGGGGGTTTTGCTTGCCTGGCACTTCTGAAGATAGTATAGTTCTTCATCGGTGTCATCGAACTCATCATCGGAACGTCGTCTACTGAGAGGGGACAAATACCGGCAAATAAGAAAGAACACAATCAATGCAATGCACAAAATGATGCATGAATGTGACATGACAATATGCTGTGTTTTGAGCTAATGCAACTACCAGCAAGTTAAATGGAGTTGGCTTGAATCCAGGATTCAAATTCAAACTCCATATGTGGATATTATCATGCCATTTATATGATTTGTCCTAAACAGTAGCGGTAAGTCGTTCTAACATGCATGAAAATGGTGCAGATGGATAGATTGGATTTTTCTGATCATTTTTTATATATAATTTATTTCATTTGGAGTTACGGTTAATTTTATATGATTTTTAGAAGTTTTGGATATTTTCTGAAATTAAATAAATCAAATAGATTTATTTAAAATCTAGAAAAGCATTATTGCGTCAGCCTGACGTCAGAATGACGTCATCAGGTCAACAGCATCGGCCCAGGTCAAACCTGACGCCGGGACCCACTGGTCAGTGACTAGGCTAATTAACAAAGACTGTTAGTGCTAATTTGATCCTAACTAAAAGTGTCACTAGGCATGGGCCCACATGTCAGTGTCATAACTAACTTAACAGAGTTAGTTAGTGTTAGGTTAGGCACTATTCTAGGTTAATTAGCACTAAACTAACCTAACTAATAAATAACAAAGCCAGCCCACACGTTAGTGGGTAATGGGGGAAGTCAAACCCCGGTCAAGCGAGGTCAAACCCGCCGGACCCGGTCAACGGCTCATCGCCGACGACGACGGAGACAGCGGAGGGCTTCGGAAACGTTGTTCCGGCGACCAAAAGAGCGGCGGAGGAGCTCTATGCCTAGCTGGAGATCTCGCGCATCTAACGGTGTAAGAAGCAACAGCTGGGGTGGTCCGAAACGACGGCGACGTCGACCTTTGCGGCGGCCGGAGTTCGGCCAATGGCGGGTTAGGCGATGCAGGGAACGGCAGGAGCCGCGGGTGGTCACGGTCGACTCCTAGGAACGTGCTGAGCATGTTGGCGCGCTCGGTTGCGAGCTTGCGCGGCTGTGGCCACGGCTACGCCATGGCCGGCGGCGAGATGCTTTGTTCACGGTTGGGAATCTGGGCTAGAGGATGAACGCGTCGACGGGGAGAGGGGCGAGGGGCGTAGGAGCTCACAGCGGTTCCGCAGGGTTGGTCAGTGGGCTCGGGGAGAGGCCGGAGCAAGCGGGGCGGCGATGGAGATCTCCGGCGTCGGGAGGTTGAAGACGACGGCGTGGAGGCGCTCGGGGGCATCCAGCGTTGCACAGCTCGACGAGGAGGAAGCGGGGTACTAGGCGGAGCTCTTGGGCATCTCAAGGCGTGGCCGAGATGGCGGTGTCCGCGGTGGTGGCGAGCAGCGGTGACGGAGGCGTTCGGGCGGAAAGAACAGAAGAGGGGGAGAGCATTCAGGGGAGAGAGAGAGCAGAGAAGGGGAGAAGCACGGGAGAGAGTGAGAGCGGTCCAGGGGGTGCGTGGCGTCGTCTGGAGTCGTCCCGGGCGTCGACAGAAGCAGGAGGTGGCCGCGGGTGGCTGTGCGCGCCGCACACAGCTGCTTCTCCTCCTGGAAGAGGAGGAAGACGACCTAGGGGTTGCGGTGGTGGGCTGGGCCAGATGGCTAGGCCGCCAGCTGGGCCGGCCAGGTGGGCTGCACGGTGAGGCCAGGTACTAACTCTCTCTCTCTCTCTCTTTTATTTTCATTTTATATTTTCTGTAATTGTGTTTGGCTTTAATAAAAATGCCAGGGCATTTCCAAAAATCATGAAACTTCTCAATGTCACTGTTTGGAATATTTCCAACAGCAAACATTTCAGTTTGTGATTATTTGAGCATTTAAAATATTATTTAGCAATTAAATGCGCAAATGCAAATACCATATGATTTAATTCAAAAATCCAGAATGGCCTAGCAAAATGTGCACCATTTTTGGGAGAGGTTCTAGACCAATCCAAAAATAATGAACTTTTCTGAAGAGCATTTTGGGTTCATTGAGAATATTTTTATTTGAACCTAGTTGATTTGATCTGGTGCTAGGGTTTGAGCAATCCCCATTTCAAATTTCTGTAAAAGTAAACATGATGCATCACCAAAGACTAGCACTAGTGCATTGCTAGAAGCTAGGGATGTGACAAAGCCGAAAACTGACTGTCATGATAAAGTGAGAGACTGGTCAACCTCTCGATGACCCAGCGGAATCTTTGTGATTCCTCCGCATTAACGAAGGACCGGTTTCCTGGTCACGTATTTACACGCACCGTATTCTCATGAGCGCGGGACATACCAGGGGCTATATAGTAGCCCCATCGTCAAACTCATATGGCTAAGTGAAAGTGTTAAATCAATATAGTGCGATTGCCTTGTTCGCCGCGCTATCACCTCCTTAACGGACCAAGACATTGGATCAAGTGTGATTACGTGCTTTACCGAACACCCCCGCATTATATGCGTGGGGGCTGAAGGCGACGACTGCAAACTTTCAGGTTATATACATACATACATAAACGGCCGCACGGGATGCACTACAACACTTTATGGGCAAAAGTATAAATATAGCCTTTATTATCAAAAGCATTGTTTCTACAATCAAGATACATGTCACTGGAACATGGTATTCTTTGTGCACTAAGCCTCTATTAAACGAGCACCTTCTAGGACCTCTTCAAAATAGTGCTCGGGCGAGTCCTGACCCCCGGGCGGACCCCTGGTTGCAATATCGGTGGCCTCCATCCCCGCCCAGTATGTCTTAACCCGGGCAAGAGCCATCCGCGCATCCTCTATGCACGACGACCTCTTGACAGTGTCGATATGCGGCACAGCATGAAGAAATCGTTGCACCAAACCAAAATAACTATCCGGGCTCGGTTCCTTCGGCTACAAATGATCCACGACAGCATTCATGGCAAGACCGGATAACCTATGGAGCTCGGCCCACTCGGCCATTCGCTCATTCAACAGCAGAGGACGATTTGGAGCACTGAACTGCGACCAGAACAATCTTTCCACCTCATGATCTTCCCGATCTTTGAAATACTCCGTCACATCAGTAGCACTCTTCGCTAAATCCAAGTATGCGTCTGCAGAACTCCGTAGTTGATCAAGAGGGGCATACTCCAGATCACCGAACTTTGTTCACAATAAAAAGGGATTTTCGACCGTGACATCACCGGCTTGCCGAAGCTCCTCCCACGCCGCTCTGATTTCAGAGCGAGTTTCCTTTTCTGCTTGCAAGGCCTTCTCCAGGTCAGCCATTTTTGTTTTGTTTTCCCTTTCGAGAAGCTCATAACGGCTGGCGGCATTTTGTAGCTCACTTGCCATATCGGCTATTTTACCCTCACTTTGGCGATGAGCAGCCTATTCGGCTTTTAACTGTTTGGCTGCCTTCAGGGCAGCCACATCACTTCTCCTGGCTTGCTCCTTGGCCCGGGCAAGCTGTGCCTGCAGGGTCTCCATGGCGGCAGCTCCATCTACAATCACAACATACTATTAATACTAGCATCATGCTCTTCTAAATATTTGCTGACCACCCTAATATACATACCCTGTGCCTCGTCAAGCCACTTGTTTACAAGTGTGATGTCCGCATAGGCCAAGTCTAGTCGCCGCCTCAATTCGGCAAATTCAGTAGTCCGGTTAACAGCCGGATCTGCGGCCGCCTGCACACAAAAGTAGCGCTATCATTACCTGAGACTATGATCCTCTGTTCGCCTCTTCTGGATGGCAACCAGAGTCTCAGGGGCTACTATCTATACAAAGTACACCTTGTGTGTGCGGTACAGCCAAAAAAATATCATTACTTCGTGTACCTCAAAGCCTCTTAGCAGGCTCATGAAGGCTTCATTCAACCCGCTTTTTGCGAATGAAATCCTCTCAACCACCATACCCATTAAGGTACGATGTGCCTCTGAGATAGCCGCTTGCTCCAGAAGACCCATCAATGTGTCCGGTGGTGCACCGGACAATCCCGGGCTTTTTCTGTCGGTCTCCTTAGGAGTCGAGAACTCCGGACTTTGGGTGGCTGAAGAGTTACCTTCTGGCCTTTGTGGATCAGGAGAAATCCTCCGGGACGACACCTCCGGGTCGTCCGCCTCATGAGGCGGGGAAGCAGGATCGGGCATTTCGCTCTCCATCATCTTCAGAAGAAGATCCCCCGAGGACGAACATTGTTGAGAAGGGCTACAAGCCGGACTGCAAAATATATGTCTCGGTTGTTATTCTCAGGAAAGAAGTAGGGCATATTTACTAAAGTTCCTTTGTTCACTTACGGCTCGGTTGACGGCTGGCCCCCTTGTGGGCGCTGTGCAGTAAGGATGCCCTTCGAGGCAGGGCACCCTGGTGAAGGTTTGTTCCTCATTTGGAAATTCCGTTTCCAAGTCTTCAAGGGCGGTCCTTTTCTTCCCGTGGGGAGAGGGGATTCTAGATTCACCTCCCCGATCATCCTCCAACATGGAGGCACTAATCCCCTCGGTTAGGATGCGTAATGTATGAAGCCTGCTTTCGGCTTCTCTGCTCCTCCCCTTGTCTTCTCCTGATGGCACTTGATAAGGTGTGCGAGCCAGCATCCTGGTTAGTACAGGATCCGGTGAGCCTTCAGGAAGAGGGACCGAACACCTGATCCTCTCCGCCTTTCTTATCTAGTCCTGGCCAAGGGAGGTTTTTTAGAATAATGTTGTGATAAATATAATGACAACATGTTCGGTCGCGGAGTTACTTACTTGGGTATCTGGACGGTTGTAGTTGAGACCCGCATCCTCGGTGGTGTCCGGACACTTTATTCGTGATCCGAAGAATAATCGATACATCCCTTCGGGTGTCACGCCGAAGAAGTTTTGAATGGTTCGCGGTCCTTCTGGGTTGAATTCCCACATACGGAGAGATCGACGTTGGCATGGCAGGACCCGACAAACCAACATTACTTGAATTACTTTTACGAGACAGATATCCCTCTTAAGGAGATCTCAGATGCGGCTTTGCAATGTCAGCATGTCATTAACTGGTCCCCAGTCCAGCCCCTTGTTGACCCATGATGCCAGTTGCGGCGGAGAGGCAGAGCAGAAGACTGGGGCGGCTGACCACTTTGTACCTCGGGGTGCTGTGATGTAAAACCACTCCCGTTGCCATAGGTCAGACACCTCCGAGAAGGAACCCTTTGGCCATAAGGCGTCGGCACCTTTGCTTATTATAGCGCCTCCGAACTCCGCGTGTCGCTTGTCGATCATCTTTGGCTTCACATTGAAGGTTTTGAGCCATAAGCCAAAGTGTGGGGTAATGCGGAGGAAGGCCTCACACACGACGATAAACGAAGAGATGTGGAGGAAGGAATCTGGAGCTAGATCGTGAAAATCTAGCCCGTAATAGAACATGAGCCCTCTAACAAAGGGATCAAGACTAAAGCCTAGCCCTCGGAGGAAGTGGGAGATGAATACGACACTCTCGTTGGGTTTGGGAGTGGGGATAACCTGCCCTGGAGCGGGTAGCCTGTGAAGAATCTCGGCGGTCAGATACCTAGCCTCCCTAAGCTTTTTGATGTCCTCCTCTGTGACAAAAGAGGCCATCCACCGGACTTGCAGGTTCGGTCCGGACATAGTTGAAGGTCCGGAGCTTGGACTGAACCTTGGGTGTTGGAACTTGAGGTAGGATAAGGGAAGGATCTAGCATATAAAGAAAAGGATGGGTCTTGGCCTCCTTATAAAGAGGACGAATATCAAGCGTTCTCCGCGTGGCCATTTGGAGCTTGCCTAAAACCGAGGAGTCATACTAACGGCACGGTTGGGTTACCCACGCCCGTATTGATGAGAATCCCGTGATAAGGGAAACACGATCTCTACTTCAACAAGACGTGCCAATAAAACCGCCTCGCAAAACATGTAGTAGCAGGTTTAGAAAAACGGTTCGCATAATGACCGGGCAGCGGCGTGATGTCATGCTATGAAAAGGTGTCGGCAGATTAGATTTGTGAAACATTGTGCTCTCTACGGTGGTATGTGGAATTTGTTTTGCAGAGCCAGACATGATTCATGTGTTCAAAATCTACCTTGGAGTATTCGGAGAAGGAACCCGCCTTGCAATGTCAAAGACAATCTGCGCGTCGGACTCATCGTCATTGAAGCCTAGTTCAGGGGCTACTGTGGGAGTCCTGGATTAGGGGGTCCTCGGACAGCATGCTGGACTGTTGGACTATGAAGATACAAGATTGAAGACTTCGTCTCGTGTCCGGGTGGGACTCTCCTTTGCGTGGAAGGCAAGCTTGGCAACTCGGATATGTAGATTTCCTTCTCTATAACCGACTCTGTGTAACCCTAACCCCTTCCGATGTCTATATAAACCAGAGGGTTTAGTCCGTAGGACAAGAACAATCATAATCATAGGCTAGCTTCTAGGGTTTAACCTCTACGATCTCGTGGTAGATCAACTCTTGTAATACTCATATCATCAAGATCAATCAAGTAGGAAGTAGGGTATTACCTCCATAGAGAGGGCCCGAACCTAGGTAAACATTGTGTCCCCTGCCTCCTGTTACCATTAGCCTTAGACGCACAGTTCGGGACCCCCTACCCGAGATCCGCCGGTTTTGACACCGACAGCGACCATGGGAGACAACACGTGCTCCCTCAATAGTAACAATCTCAATGCACTGTATACAGTCAATAAGAGGTGATCCATCGGAATTAGTTGCTAGGCGCCACTGAGTATTTAAGTCCTACTCGTCCTCATGCTCGTGATCATCACCATCGTCATCTCCCCCTTGGTTATAAAAAATTTCAAGTATAGGTGGTGGAATGTTCACAGGACCTTGGAAACACAAGAAGAAGGTTAATTAGTAAAGGGAAACTTGCTAACCCGCATGCATGTGGATGAAACAATTATAATTACGGTGGAAGACAAACGTATCGAAACTACGAGGATCCCATGCAAAAACAGTGCCACGAGTGGTGGAAGCAAAAACAAGATCCTCGTATTCAATTGCATCATAGTACTCATCATCCATGTACAGAAAGTGATTTTTGAGAAATATCCATGGATGAACCATGGAATCAGTAACGACGGCAACAAACTTGTCGAAGATAGCAACAACTTCATAGTTCTTATAATTCCAAGAGTGGTTGGGAACTCGACAAATTGCTATCTTCCGTAGATGACAGCCATCATGATCGTATTTGAACATACGTAGATCATCTGTGTGCTCAGCCTCAGGGCACTCTGACATTTTTGGAAGTGGAATCCGCTGACGAGTGTACACATTCACAAGTTCCCACTCGCAATTGTACCCAATATAAACAACCCAATCTCCATTTGCGCCAGCCCAGGCCTTACCCTTAAGCAATGGCATCTTGACATCACATGTATCATTATCAAGCGGCATCAACTTGCACAAGGCGAGGCCTCGGTCGTCCACGCCCATGCGAACAGGCTTATAGCAAAGAAGATAAGGGAGATCAAACCGCTCCTGGACCCTTGGGTTCCTTGTAATGATGTTATTAGTTGAGCCGAGAATGGTCTTGAACGAACTTGCCATGCTAGCCGAGGTGATGACGTCGCACCGATCAATGAGTTCCTCCACCACGTCATCTTTCAGATCACGGCAAGAATAACGGGGTCGTTTCCGGCCTATTCCCTCCATGGAGAAGACAATCAAACAATGGAAGAAGGAAGGGTGAAGGCAAATGGGGGAGGGAGGAAGAGTGTGCGAGAGCAGTTCCAAATCGAGAGGGAAAGGCGAAGATTCGGTGGACGGTTGCCAGTTTGCCACGGTACACGAAGAGGCGCCCTGGCCTACACGTCCGTTCGGAAATAGTAGAAAAGGACTCGTCGTCGTCTCATTGACATGTTGGAACGGTACCACATGTCAATGAAACATGGTGTGTAATTTCTCATGCAAAATGCGATCGGCCCAAAATGCCGCAGTATTTCTCGACTTTATTTTTTTAATGGCGTGCCGTTCAGTTTTGAAGCATGACTAACTGGTACTGTATGAAGAGAAAATATAAACTACTCTACCACTACTCCACCTCTAGTACTAGTAGTATAAAAAACATATATAGGCTAGAGCTTCAGCTCTTTCTTGCTAAGGGCTTCCTACTTGCTTCTCACACTATCACCCTCTCTCCAGATCTAAAAAAGACGGCCTCTCTCTCCCTCCTCATCGGTGGTCAAAGACCCGCCGGGGAAGAGAAGGACGTGCAGCATTGACGCACTCATCGTCGGCGAGCGAGGTCACGCACTGACGACAAGGTCGTACTCTCAGACCTAGCGCCCGCGTGGGATGGCCTCCATCCCCAAGCTCGCTGTCGTAGTGTGTGCGGAGGACGACGACCACGAGCGAAGCCACTTCCCACCGACCCTCAGGTATGCTACCTATTTTCGAACCATATCCTTGTTCTATTGCCCCATCTACCACGTCGCTGCATGTGGATACTTTTCCACTCCACCATCTTCCCAATTTGCTATCCTCTGCTCTGCTGGTCACGCAGACGAAAACCTTAATTTGCACTATTAAAGGAAACCCTACTTCATGCAGACTAATCCATGTCTGGGTTGAATAAGAAAAGGAAGGGAGACTGCACTGTCCAAGAGAGTAGGCATCGAACCCGCATCTAGGTTGAAAAGGGAAAAATCAGTAGCTAAGGAACGGGTCTCGTGTCTCTTGGTTGAAGAAGGGTAGAAAGGCATGACAACACAATAGAGAATGACCAGGTCGATTAGTGTATTGTCCTCACATACGAAAAAGGTGGCTAAAGAGAACAAAAATCGGACGTGATCCAAATATGCTGCCTGGATATTTGTTGCTCTAGGAAACCATACCTCCCTCGCCAGTCTATGCTCTGTGGAGGTACATCGTACTGGCGGGCCCACTGTCCGAATGGGCCTCCCATGCTCTTATTGACACTTTTTTGCTGTTAGTATAACGCCACCAGTCAAGTCAAGCAATGCTACTGCTAAAGTGATGCCACATTTAACTAATGCCGCACTCAGTCTAATGCCACCGGTAAATTTAAGCAATGCCATTTAATGTCACTGGATTATTTCAGGGTTAGCTATCGATTGTGGATGTATTAAAGATTTTTTAGCTAAGGCATTCTAATGTTGTTGCATAGCCAGTATACCAACGATGAATCTTGTTACTACCTTCTGATTTTTGCACTGTTAATGCTTATAGATTACATACCTCACTTTCATGAGATGAGTCAAATTTTTTTGTACAGTGTCAAGAGGAAAGGTCAAGAGTGGGCACCTCCTCCTACGGATATTCTCTTGATTCGTTCGATGAAGTTTTTATGTTTGACCGATTATCAAGATTGGAATAGCAATTTTTAGGTCCCCTCGAGTTCGAAATGATATTTACCTTGAAGGTATAAGGTTTGAAATTTTTTTATACTGTTATTAGTTAATAATGCTAGTTACCTTGAGACTTTTGTATTTGATTTAATGCTCATGCACAGCTAGTATACCAATGCTGAAACTTGTTACCTTTACATTTTGTATTGTTAATTCTTATAGAAATCTTCCAGTGCTGGAGTTTATTGAAATTTGTTCGGTAAAACCATTGTACTATACCTTATAATAAAATAACTACACTACTGTTGCACTAGCCACTAGATTAGTGTATATTTGTAGTATTTGAATGGTGTTGCATTAGCGTATGGACATAAAAAAATGTTGCAAGCTTTCCCAGATATGTGCTCAAGAAAACTACTACCTGTTTTTCTAAATACTAGACATTTGGGTACTTTAAATTGAACTACGAAAACGTCTTATATTAAGGAACAGAGGGTGTAGAGTTCACTCAAATTATCCCGGTAAAGCTAGTCACACCTTTGTTAAAATTAATGTTCATTATGTTATCGGAGGAGGTCTGTGTGTTTGTCTCTAATGCCTGTCGACTACATACCTGACATCATGATGTAACGTTAAGTCATTTCCTTTTGTACAATGTCACTGAATTGTCAAGGCGGTGATGGCATTTTATTTTAGTTGAACTACACAAATATGCTTAAAAGAAGAGGAAAGGTCAGGAATCGATCATTCTTTCAGAAAGAACTATATATGCCTTCCTGACATCAGCCGTTGTTGCCTTATTTATTCCTTCAAACAGGTGGTTAGAAACAGTCTTGCTACCTTTTCCCATTAAGAAATTGGAATGCTTATATTTGTGAGTCTATGCTTTAACTAGTGCCACTTTTATAGTAATCACACTTTCAATATCTATGCAAACAGGGATGCTCGATTTTAGTGGAACTGCACAAAAAGTCCAAATGGTTCAACATTAGGAGCATGTTTTCTTCCAAACCTTTATATCCAATTGGTGGCACTATGAGTTGTTCATTACGAAGGTGCGTGGTTTCCTACTATCTTGCTACTCTTTTTGTACTGTCATTAGATAGTAATACTAGTGGTTTGCATGTGAATTTATTGGCAGGGTGGACCTACATTGGAGGTGCAGGATAGGATTCAATGATTGGATGCTCAATTTTGGTTGTATCAATTTCACCTCTTCCTGTTGGGGAAAACAGTAATTTCAAAAAAAAATCCTACGATCACACAAGATCTATCTATGTGGTGCATAGCAACGAGAGGGGAGAGTGTGTCCACGTACCCTCGTAGACCGAAAGCGGAAGCGTTATGACAAGGCGGTTGATGTAGTCGTACGTCTTCACGATCCGACCGATCTTAGCACTGAACGTACGGAGCCTCCGCGATCAGCACAGTTCAGCTCGGGGACGTCCCTCGTACTCTTGATCCAGTTGAGGCCGAGGGAGAGTTACGTCAGCACGACAACGTGGTGACGGTGATGATGAAGTTACCGGCGCAGGGCTTCGCCTAAGCACTACGACGATATGACTGAGGTGTGTAACTGTGGAGGGGGGCACTGCACACGGCTAAACAATGTCAACTTGTGTGTCTATGGGGTGCCCCCTCCGCCGTATATAAAGGAGTGGAGGAGGGGGAGGGCCGGCCCTCTATGGCGCGCCCTGGAGGATTCCTACTCCCACTGGGAGTAGGATTCCCCCCCCCCCCCCCTAGTTGGACTAGGAGAGAAGGAAGGGGGAGAGAGGAAGGGAGGAAAGGGGGGGCGCCCCCCCACCCAATTCGTATTGGGCTTGGGGGGCACCCTCCACTTGGCCGCCTCCTCCTCTCTCCCACTATGGCCCAATAAGGCCCATATACTTCCCGGGGGGTCTGGTAACCTCCCGGTACTCCGGTATATGCCCGAACTCACCCGGAACCATTCTGATGTCCAAACATAGGCTTCCAATATATCAATCTTCATGTCTCGACCATTTAGAGACTCCTCGTCATGTCCGTGATCACAATCGGGACTCCGAACTACCTTTGGTACATCAAAACACATAAACTCATAATACCAATAATCATCGAACATTAAGCGTGCGGACCATACGGGTTTGAGAACTATGTAGACATGACTAAGACACGTCTCCTGTCAATAACCAATAGTGGAACCTGGATGCTCATATTGGTTCCTACATATTCTACGAAGATCTTTATCGATCAAAACGCATAGCAACATATGTTGTTCCCTTTGTCATCGGTATGTTACTTGCCCAAGATTTGATCGTCGGTATCTCAATACCTAGTTCAATCTCGTTACCGACAAGTCTCTTTACTCGTTCTGTAATACTTCATCCTTCAACTAACTCGTTAGTTACAATGCTTGCAAGGCTTATAGTGATGAGTATTACCAAGAGGGCCCAGAGATACCTCTTCGAAATACAGAGTGACAAATCCTAATCTCAATCTATGCCAACCCAACAAACACCTTCGGAGACACCTGTAGAGCACCTTTATAATCACCCTTTTACGTTGTGACGTTTGGTAGCACACAAAGTGTTCCTCTGGTATTCGGGAGTTGCATAATCTCATAGTCTGAGGAACTTGTATAAGTCATGAAGAAAGCAGTAGCAATGAAACTAACACGATCATAATGCTAAGCTAATGGATGGGTCATGTCCATCACATCATTCTCCTAATGATGTGATCTTGTTCATCAAATGACAACACATGTCTATGGTTAGGATACTTACCCATCTTTGATTAACGAGTTAGTCAAGTAGAGGCATACTAGGGACTATATGTTTTGTCTATGTATTCACACATGTACTAAGTTTCCGGTTAATACAATTCTAGCATGAATAATAAACATTTATCATGAATTAGGGAAATAAATAATAACTTTATTATTGCCTCCAGGGCATATTTCCTTCACTTCCATCACTGCGAACATGGATATCCTTGGTCTGATGAAGAATAGGCGCTATATTTCTGCTCTGAACCAGCAAATCAATTCAGTATGAAATTGTCCAGGGTAAAACATGATTGTATCAAATTGTCCAGTGCCAAACATAACAGATGCTAAGGGGAAGAGACATGTTTAAACCGAAAATACAAGTTGGGGTATATGTTTACTAGCTGCTTGATATTTTTGTAGATAGAGATGTCTGCCCGTTGCTATTTGGCAAACAAACAAAGTGACCGCAATTTTGGTTGAACTGCACAAGAGAATAGTATATTCACTACATGCAGTGCCATTTGAAAATAGACACAGAAAGATTGGATAGTCACTTCATGGACTACAGAAAAGTAGTATTGTACTATTTATTGGCCAACACTAGGTGCTTCATTGCTTTGGTCTGATTATACAATGGGCATCATTTTGCCTAAGTTAAAGTTTGTACTCCAAAAATAGTCTCGCCTTGTGATCGAGAGAAGACCAAATCATATTGCAGTGGATGTTCCTCCATCATGTGTGGTTCATTCTCATGGTTCCAACTGTTGGTGAAACCACTTACATTTGCAAAAGGAACTGTAGACTTCACAAACAAATTTGTCTTTCAGTCTATACTGAATGTTGGCCAAGAGAAGCATCCATGTTAGTAGCAAGAACATATGTTTTTCCTAGATCTTTGCTTTTGGAGCTACATATTGGTATATGATCTATGAATCATTGAGGTGCATTAACATGTTGATCTTGTGTATGGGAATCGTACTAGTTGGTTTTAGTTGCGAGTCAAGATCCGAAGTGGCTGATCTTTGCTTTCGGAGCTACATATTTGTATATGAAATGTGAATCATTGAGATGCATTAATAGTTCCTTATTTCTGTTCGCTCAGTGTTTACAAGTTACTAATCGATCACTAGCTAGCCTACTAATGCGCTCCTGGCAGTTTTAGTTGTGATGCAAGATCCGAAGTGGCAGTTTTTTGAATAAAAATGCCTACCTCTGAAGAAACTGACAAGCTACTCTGAAGAAAATGCCATGCGAATCTAAAGAAACTGCCAGCAAAAATGTTCGCAAATGCCTTATCTCCCAGCTAACGTTCATCAGCTAATGCAATAGTACACATACACTATACCACCTACTCGATCCTACACGTACACTATCTGACCTACTCGATCCTACATGGATAAATAGCAGATCACGCACGTACTACCTCCTTTACGATTTGCAGGGCTCAATTCAAGAAACGACCTACTCGATCCTACATGAATAAATAGCGGATCACGCACGTACTAGTACCTCCTCTCCGGTTTGCAGGGCTTAATTCAAAAATCTCACCAACCAAGGTACTCCCTCCGTCCGGGTTTATTAGTCCCGTGAGCAAAGCAGCAAGACCAAGGCATGGCAATAATTAACTGCATGCAGAAGTTTAAGCCTAATTAATTCCAGTGATTTAAGTGGCTGTATGCGTGCCCTCGGCTGCGACTCATTGCATGCTGCTTCGCGTACTAGCTGCGAGCGATTCTGAGTGCCTGCATGCAGCCGGCCGTAATTAAGGCAACTAACTGATGCAAAAAAAGATGTGCTTTAATTGTTGCGGGCCTTTTAAATCCATGGAATCATTATTGACAAGGAGGGAGTACCTCATCTAGATGGTTCGAGTGCACTCATTTGACCGTCATGCCAGCATGCGACCCAGCACGGACGGAACGGGACGGCATAGTCATAATTTCAGTTTCTCTAGTTTTCCACGGCAAGTTGGCATGCTAAGCCATGCCTGCTTATGCATTGAATTCCGATGACCATCACGCTACCTTCCGCCTATAAGTAATGTTTCCCGGCCTTCTCCGGTGGCACCGTGACCCATCTCACCCTATCCTCATAAGACCCCACCGGTCCGACGTCGCTTGCCACTTATCCTCGCTTTCGCCACGTCCGCCATGCCCCCACCCATCCGTGATAGGCGAGGCCGGAGGCGGTCACCGCCGGAACTAGTGTTCGGTTTTTCACCGGAAGGCAGACAGAGGGAGGAGGCATTCTATCAGTCTTTAGATGGCAATGCGGAGATTGAGAACTTGTTGGAGCGCGACCGCCTAGCGGAGGAGTAGGAGTTGTTGGAGCACGACCGCCTGGCGGAGGAGCAGCGTATCACTGATTTGTGCCGCCAGTGGAACGTGGAGCAGCAGCGCACTGATGCTCTAAGTCACGAGCAGAGCGCCCGCAACTGAGCCGTACGTGGAGGCCCGCGCCCGGCAAATAGTCCTGGAGGCTGTCAGGCACGCACGCATTCGCGATGCCGATTTTTACTACCAGCTCGTCAAGTGGGTTTCCCTCTTAGAAGCCGAAGCTTCGGTGGACCACGCCGGCATGGAAAGGGCCAACGCGTGCGAGCAACGCGCCCTATCGCACCTCTGGCAAGTCCAAGGCAAGGCGGAGGACGCCGGTGCCGGTGTTTACGTGTACCGCAGATGGCGGTCGGCATCGTCTAGTTAGCTAAGAGTAAGTTAGTACTTGTACGCTACTAGAGTATTAGTGGGAGTAGATAGTTAACTTGGCTATGATGGTTGTCAACGTGGAAGTTCAGTACTCTATATGTGGATCAGACCTGTTACTTTGCTCTGAATGTTGAACTTTCCATTTGAACATATGGAATGGGCTGTTATTTTTTAAATGGGTTGTATTTGTCCGCCATGGGTTTAGAGGACGACTTTTGGGCCTACCAAGTTGACGCGTACACAATCAGGAGATGATTGTACATGGAGAGGATGATAGCAGGGACCCACCAAGGTCATGGCAGTACGCAAGCAAGTGCCTCCTTATTTCAAGCCAATAAAAAAATGGCTCCTCCTAATCTGGGTCTCATGCCATTGTCAACATACTCAATAACCGAGAGAATTGCACAACGAGCGGCTGACACCAGGGACCTAGCAGCTCGCCCAGTTATTTTTGTTTTGGGTTAATTTGATAAATGCCACTCCAAGTCTGGTGTTTCCGAGAAATGCCACTGCAATTTCCAAACTTTGAAAAATGCCATTTCATGCCATTTCCAGTGGCATTTTTCAAACTATGGAGTGGCGTTTTTCAAAGTTTGCAAATTGCAGTGGCATTTTTCAAAGTTTGCAAAAATTGCGGTGGCATTTTTTAAAGTTTGGAAATTGTAGTGGCATTTTTATGAATCTCCATAATTGGAGTGGCATTTATCTAATTTGTTTTTGAGACAGAAGCAGGGTGTCAACTAGGCTGTGCAGGGCACTCTGGCCTGTCTAGACAGCCTTTTCTTTTATGTTTACCACAAACCAGCCCAGTAGTTTTTTTCTTTCTGAAAATGGCTAGCCCAGTTTTTTTGTGATTTGTCAAGTAAGTCGCTTTGGCAGGCCTGTTGGGCTGCAAATCATTCAAGACGAGGAGAGCTTCATTTGGCTGGTCGAGAAAATCGCCTATTAGTAATGAGAAATGGGTTGTACATTTTAAAACACCTCAAACCGGCAATTAGTTTCAAATTTCTTTTTTTCATTTCGAGATTTTAAATTGCATTGATTTTTATGCATGGACAATTTGGTGGATTTTATATTGATATACATTTATTTTTAAAATCAGTTTGAATGTGACTCGTAATTTCGGGATTAAAAACAGTTCGGACTCAACCGAAATAAGCAAAATTTCATATAATTTTTTAACTGTGGCCACAATATGGAGTGTAATGCTGACAAAAAGAATATGGGCTCCAAAAAAAACCTTAAGAATTAGCAAATGGGCTGTAAATTATTAGAAATAATGGCAGATGGGTTGTATGTTGTTTCCCGTGGATTTGAGGCTTTCCTAAAAAAAAGGTTGACGCACAAGCGGTGATTGTTGGATGTCCATCCAACGGCTGTCGTGCTTCTTCAATCTGTGCTCTTCCTGCTCCAGCTGCTCAAACAAGCGTCGGCGGGACTGCCTGCTCCCGCGGCCGGCTGTGCTACCGCGCACGCCTCACCGCATCATCGTACTCCCATCGCTGGCCTAGCCATCCCTCTACTCACCCACACCTGCTGTTGTTCTCCGGCGACGGCAGACGAACCAGTAAACCCTCGTACAGTCATACTCCCCTCCGCGTGGGAAACATCTACCGAGTCTTCCCTGGCTCCGTATTGTTCCCTTCCTAGGCCTCACTGTCGTCCACCGCCCTGGTTCTCTCGGTGCGGCATGGTCAATGATTGACATGCATTTGAAGTGGACTGTACGTGGAGAGGCTGACAGCCGGGTCCACGGCCGCACGCAAGGAAATGCCTCCTTATTGCACGCAAAATAATGATTCATCCACCTGACATCTGGGACCCACCAAAAGGGATTCTGTATTTTGCGGAAAAAAATGTTACCGCCGCTGACAGCTAGGACCCACCAGCTATATCTTCGCACGCAAGGAAGTGCCTCCTTATTACGCACAAAAAATGAATACTCCCCCTGCTAGCTGGGACCTAGTATAGTGGGAGGCTGACTTGTGGGCCTACTAAGTTGACGGGGACGGAGGGCTTTGTCAACTTAGTCAATATGCACGATTCTAGCTCCAGTGACCATACGATGTCCATCCAACGGCCGTACTGCTTCTTCAACCTCTGGTCTTCTTACTCCAGCCGCCCAAAGAAGCGCCGGTCGTGCCGCCTGCAACTGCCTCCCGTGGCCGATTGTGCTGCCGCAGAGGCCTCACCGCCCCTACCACTCCCACCGCGACGGCAGCCTCACACCGCAGCTGAATCAGTGAACCATCGTACTCCTCTCCGTGTGGGAATCCAGTGTCGCGTCTTCTCCGGCTCTGTGTCGTCCCCTTCCTAGGCCTCGCCGTCGTCCACCGCTGTGGTTCTCTCGGTGCGGCGTGGTCAATATGGTCAATGACCAACTTCCATCGGAAGAGTACTGTACGTGGAGAGGCTGACAGCTGGGTCCACGGCAGCCGCAAGGAAGTGCCTCCTTATTACGCACAAAATAATTATTCCTCCACCTGACAGTGGGGACCCATCGCGAAAAAATGATTCCCCCCTGACTGCTGGGACCCACCAGCTACATCTTCACACGCAAGGAAGTGCGTCCAGGCAAAAAAATGATTCGCCCCCTGACTGTTGGGACCCACCAGCTACATCTTCGCACGCAAGAAAGTGCCTGACAGTCAGGACCCACCTGTTCGAAGCGTACGTAGCATTGTCATTCTAGTCGTGAACGTGTACGTACATACTGGTCGATGTAGAGGCACGCACGTGTCGTAGTAGAGGCGCACACATAGCATATACACATACGTACAACGGCCAGGGTGCAAAAAAGTAAATACGGCCACGTACGTACATACGGGCAGGGTCTCGAACGCATACTCGCGCATACATACGGCCAGGGCTCGTGTACATGGTTGGGTCAGAACGGAGGAACTGTGTCATCGTCGTGTTCATGGGAGCCAATCGGCTAGGTCAGAACGGAATGCATTGTCGTGTTCATCGGGAGGGCTCGAACGGAACAGCCGATGGAAACGAGGCCTAGCGTGCCGCAGAACGGAGGAAACGGGCTTGTGTTAGACCGGCCATGTTCGAAACGGGATCCTGTTCATCGGGAGGGGTCTGGCGTACCGCAAAATGGAGGAAACAGACTTCTGTTGGACCTCCTACGGTCGAAATACGGTCCTGTTGATCGGGAGGGGTGTGGCGTAACGCAAAACAGAGGAAACGGACTTGTGGTAGAGCACTACGGTCGATATGGGGGTCCTGTTCATCGGGAGGGGTGTGGCGTACCGCAAAATGGGACTCCACGGGATACTGTTCATCTCCATCGCCGACCTCCTCCATCCTCCATGGGCTACTATTCATCCACCATCGACCTCCTCCAGCCTCCACTTGTGACTGTTCATCCACAGGCTCCTGTTCATCCAGCCTCCACCGCGCGCTACTCCACTGGCTACTGTTCAACCAGCCCTCTCCACGGGGTCCTATTCAACCACCCCTCCATGGCCTACTGTTCATCCAGCCCTCCACCGACTACTATTCAACCAGCCCTCCACGGGGTCGTCCTGTTCATCCAGCCCTCCAAGGGGTCCTGTTCATCCAGCCCCAACCGGCTCGATCGGGGTCCTGTTCATCCATAGGCAACACCACGGGGTCCTGTTCATCCACCCCCACCAGGAAC
>NC_041389.1:39325296-39357362 GCF_002162155.2 Triticum dicoccoides
ACTGTTCATCAAGGGAAGGAGGCAGCAGGGTTCGATCGGCTTCAGTTAGCAGCAGTAGCGAAGGAATCACTCGGGTTTAGTAACATAGCTAGTGCAATAGCTCGGGTTCAGTTAGAGCCCAACACCTCGCTCGGGCTCAGTTAGAGCCCAACGCCTCGCACACACGCGCGTATGTGTACGAGAGAAACACGCATCGCTCGGCCCCCGACCACCCACCGTAACTGGGAACTCCCCGAAATTTTCCTCGCCCTCGCTTCTACCATGGTTTTTTCCGTCATGGACGGCCCAAAGAATGTCATGCAGCTGCATCTCCGGCCCGCCCAGGACGAAAAGCCCATTTTCTGTCATGATTTTTTGTCATAGAAGTAGGATCCCACCACATCTATGATGATACCGGGTTTTGTCACAATTATCGTCATAGAAGTATCGTAAGTATGACAGAAAAAAATTGTTCGGCCCAAAATGTGACGGATGTGTCTTTTTTTGTAGTGAACTACCACAACAAGTAACAGTTGAATTGCTATTGTCAAAATGCGGTAAAAGAGAGCACGAGCGAGGGAGTGGGATTGTATTCGGAATGCTCAAGGGGGTTGCTTGCCTGGCAGATTGGTAGTAGGGTACTACTCTTTAGGTGCATACTCAAGGTTACCCTCCGGAGCAGAACCTACCACAGAGAACATATACCAAAGGAGCAATCAATACATGACAATATGCAACAATATGATGCATGTTCATGTCATGGCAAAATGAGGTTCGATGAGCTAATGCAAATTAGATGAAGTTGGTTTGAATCCAAGATTCAGATTGAACATCCACAAATGTGTGAGGACCCCAATTCTAAGTTACACCAATCTAGCATGTAACCTATCATATCACTTTGCGGCCTCATGCACGGTATTCCCACGGGTGCCACCATACCTGGCCCGGGACCGTTTGCGCCTTTTAGCTCACGTATATGATATTGTCCCTAGCATCCATATGACAAAGAACATGAGTCGACATGACTAGTCGTGAACCAAAAGTGGTGCTAACTTACAGGGACAGGCATACATGACCCAGCAACGAACGTGTCGATCAACAACGTATGAAGTTGTAGCAAGCTACCAAGACTTAAAGGAACAACGCGTGACATTTCCCCGAAGGGACAGACACAGGAACAAAGAAGGACACATGCCGGCGGCCTAAGTGTTCCGGAGCAGTAGCAAGCTACCATGGCTCAGTGGAAGCACTAGGAGACATTTCCTAGTAAGAGAGGCTACCAAGGATAAACAACTAGGTTGTCGGATCCCACACATACCAAGCATTTCAAATCATACACACAATATGCTCGATATGTGCAAATACAACATGGCATCACAACAAAACTCTACAACTCAAGTACTTTATTTAAAAGGATCCAGAGAGCCAAACATATCATTCATACAGATAGGGATCACACGACCCGACATTCAAGTCATACAAGCATACAAGCACATGCGCAAGCAAACTTGTCTGAGTACAGACAACTAGAAAGCAAAAGGCTTGATGAAGCCCATCTATCTACAAAGGCCCTTCACATGCTCAGGGTCACTACCTGGGCATCAAGCTACTCATCAACGTCGAGGTCTACATAAAACCCTTCAGAAGGGGCGGCATTCTCTTCTGCGTCAGTAATTAAGCAAACATGAGTACAAAGGTACTCAACAAGACTTACATCAGATCCTACATACATGCACATTATCAACAAAGGGATAGTGGAGTTTATTGCAGCAACCAGCTTTGACTCTTCGCTAAACTATCCTACAAGACAACAAATTGTAAATGTTTTGCGCACACGAGACACTACTCACCACAACAATACACCACCGCGGATCCTCTTCCGTCTTCCTACGGAAGGGCCATCCACGGAACTCACACTTGTCTTGAGGCTTTTAGTAGTTTACATTTACTTGTCTATGAATTGTATAGGCAACCAAGTGGTCCTTTACCGCGGACGTGGCTATTCGGATAGATGATGTTAACCCTGCAAGGGTGTACTTCTTCACACACGCTCCCACCACTTATCGTCGTTTACACAACATGTACTCGGCAACCTTCAAGCGGAAGCCCAGCGAGGGTGTCGGCCATAGCCTGACTAAACACTCAAGTCCCTAGTCTAGGTTTATCGCCTATCCAGGTTCCATCCATGGGGAGTCTGGCCGAGGTTTCCACATACGACCCCGAACGATGTGTGTAGGGTTCCTGAGACACCAAACGGGCGCCCGGTACACCGTGCCACATACCTACCGCATCACAGCCCACCCCGAGGGTCAGTCCTGCGCATGGCCTCAAGTAAACTACAAACACCAGAAACTACTTGCAACTCCTGGACAGAGGACAAGTGCGGTTAATAAGCCGAGAGGGTCCATTGGTTTTGGGCCCAGTGCATGGTAGTAGCTGAATCTTAAATAACACATACAGATCTCAGTTCTTAGGGACGGTTCTAATGAAGCAACCCACCATGTACTTCTACATGGCCTCTCATCGATACCTTTACCAAATCATGTTCAACACTTCACTCTCATCACCGACATAACCATTTCACTCTAGCCCATCACCCAGATGAACCAGACCTGACACGACTCTAAGCATAGAAGGCATAGCAAGGTAGGAAACACATACATGGCTCAATCAACTCCTACACATGCTAGTGGGTTTCATCTAGTTACTGTGGCAATGACAGGTCATGCAAAGGAAATGGGTTCAATTACCGCAGCACTCAGCTGTTTGAAATGTTGTTGTCTTAAATCCAGTAAATGAGCGCAGGAGCGAGAACATGGGATTTTATCGATATGATCAAATGGCGGTTGCTTGCCTGGCAGATCGGTAGATGGGTAATGTCCTTCAGTTGGATATTCACGGAAATCCTCAGGAGCAGAACCTACCGCAGAGAACACACCGGTAACACAATCAATACACAGTGATATGGAACAATATGATGCATGCATATGACATGGCAAAATGAGTGTGTTGGGCTAATGCAACTACAACCAGATGGGTTTGAGTCATTTTGAACCAAAGGTTCAATCCCAAACTCAAATTATGAATTTAAATAGTGTTTTATCATGTTTTGAACTGAACAGCCAGGTTAAGTTGTTTAAACATGCATGAAACCAGTACATATGGATAGATTGGATTTTTCTGATCATTTTTCATATATTAAACTTTGCATTTGGAGTTACAGATTAATTTCTATGATTTTTGAAGTTGACACTAATTTTTAGAATTTCTTGAATAAGAATAAATCCAGAAAAGGCCATTACTACGTTAGCGTTGGATCAGCAGGTCAACTGTGCGGTCCAGGTCAAACCTGAGTAGTGGGACCCACTGGTCAGTGACACAGTTAGTTAACTAACTAATTAGGGTTAGTTTAGTGCTAAGCTAGGTTTGACCAGAGGGCGGGGCCCCACATGTCAGTGACCTAGGGAGGTCAAATCCCTGGTCAACTGGGTCAAATCACCGGCATTTAGCCATTGGCGATGACCGAACATGGCGAAGGGTGCGGGTTTTACACTCCGGCGACCAAATGGACGGCGGAGGCCACCTACGTGAAGCCTGAGGCAAACCGCATCGAGTGGTGGTGGTGGTTGGGCTCGGGGTCGCCGAAAACGACGCCAGCGACGAGTTTGGTGACTGCCGGAGTTCGGGCAAGCTCGAACTTGATGCTACTGTGAACATGGAGGCGCGGGGCTAGCTCCTACGAGCCCTACGTGGTGCGGTGAGTGTGTTGGACACGGTGGGGAGGCCATTGCGTGGCCGGAGCCACGTCAGCGGCGAGCTCAGGCGGCGACGCATGCAGGAGTGATCAGTGTGGTCGCTACGACGCACGGCAGCAAGAATGAAGAGGGGGAGGAGAGGCAGCAGCTCACAGTGGTCACGGCGAGCTAGTCAACAAGGTCGGGACGAGCTCGAGCGAGCGACGCGGCAAAGTGGATCTCCGGAGACCGCGAGGCGAAGCGAGGTCGGTGTAGTGGCTCCGAGGCGAACGAGCGCTCGGGGCTCGTTCTGCTCGAAGAAGTTGGTGGTGGCAGAGCTCCTGGACATGGCGGGGCGACGGGTAGGCGACGGTGGCTGCGGTTACGATGGCGGCGCGGTTGCGGCGGCGTTGCCCATGGCGGGGGGGAGCAAAGGAGAGGTGCAGGTGGCGAATGGGATGTCGGCGAGGTCTGGGCGACGAGCAGGGGGTCAACCACGCGGCGAAACAGCGTCCAGGGAGAGACATGCGAGCTGGGAGGTGGTGTGGCAAGCCCGGGCGCGCGGCCGTGCAGCTCCCTGCCTGCCTGGCGGGAGGACGCAGTTGGCTGGCATGGGCCAGCACAATGCTGGGCCGCCAGGTGGGCTGCTAGGTAAGTCCACATTCCCTTTTATTTTCTGTTTTTCTAATTTTTCTGTAACTTTAGGGCTTCATTAAAGATACCAAACAGCCTCAAAAATCATGAAACTGCTTGAGACCACTGTTTGGATTATTTCCAACATCAAACAATTCAGCTCATGAATATTTGGACATTTAAAATATTATATAACATTTAAATGCCCAAATGCAAATAGAATATGATTTAATTCAGTGACCCAATGTTGTCCTAGAAAAATGTGAACCATTTTTGTCAGAGGTTCTAGACCAAGCCAAAGAAGATGAACATTTTTGAAGGGCTTTTCAGGTTCATTGAAAATGTATTTTAGTTACCCTATTTGGATTAAGTGGTGCTGGGGATTTCTGCCATCCCCATTTCGACTTTCTGGGAAAATTAAGCATGATGCAATCACTCTAATGCATGCACTAACTAGGGTTGTGACAACTCACCCTCACTCAGAAAAATCTCATCCCGAGATTTAGGATCCGCCGGAAAGAAAGTGGGGTACTCAAGTTGAAGACAATTCTCCCTTTCCCAAGTAGCTTCTTTCTCGGAATGGTGTGACCATTGAACTTTGAGAAACTTGATATTGTGGCGTTGAGTGGTACACTCGGCTTGATCAAGGATACAAACGGGATATTCCCGATATGTGAGATTATCTTGGAGATCAGGCGTTTCGTGGTCCACTCCACGGATAGGATCCGAGAAGCAACGCCTAAGTTGAGAAACGTGGAAGACGTCATGAACTCTGGAAAGATGCGGAGGTAGTTCCAATTGGTAGGCAACTTCTCCTCTCTTGGCAAGAATGCGAAAGAGACCAAATGTAGCGAGGAGCCAATTTGCCCTAGATACCGAAGCGATGGGTTCCCTTTAGAGGAGTAACCCGAAGGTAAGCCTTCTCGTCGACTTCAAAATTCATGGCCTTATGTTTATGATCATATTGGCTCTTTTGACGAGATTGGGTTGTTTTCAACTTTTCATGAACAATGCGAACTTGCTCTTTTGCTTCATGGATCATATCTGGGACAAAGAATTGTCTTTCCCTGATTTCTGACCAGTTAAGAGGCGTTCAACACCTTCGTCCATAGAGAACTTCAAAAGGAGCTTTGCCCAAGCTAGATTGATAGCTATTGTTATAAGCAAATTTGGCAAATGGAAGGCATTTCTCCCAATCCATTCCGAATGAGATAATAGAAGCTCAGAGCATATCTTCCAGAATTTGATTGACGTGCTCTACTTGACCACTTGATTGAGGGTGGAAGGCGATGTTAAAGGAGAGACGATTTCCCATAGCATTTTGGAAACTTTCCCAAAATCGAGAGGTGAAGAGACTTCCACGATCTGAGTTAATCTCCAATGAAACACCATGAAGATACACTATTTGAGAGATATACAAATCTGCTAGGTGACTAGCGGTTATACTCTCTCAAACAGGCAGGAAATGGGCTACTTTGGAAAGACGATCGATGACGATGAAGATAGCATTATTCCCTCTCTTGGTCATGGGAAAACTGGTGATGAAATCCATACCGATTTTATCCCATTTCCATTTAGGAATAGCTAAAGGTTGAAGGGTGCCAGCAGGCCGTTGATGCTCTACTTTAACACGACAACAGAAGTCGCAACTAGCAATATATTGAGCAATTTCTCCCTTCATCCTAGTCCACCAGAACCTCTGGCGTAGGTCCTGATACAACTTAGTACTACCGGCATGAATTGTGAGAGGAGATTCATGAGCTTCCTGAAGGATGAACCGCCTCAGGTTTCATACCTTGGGAACCACTAAGCGATTTCCGAAGTACACGACACCTTGATCATCAATGGAGAAACAATCCGCAGCTCCTTTCTTGATGTTTCTCTTGATACGGGAGATTCCTGGATCTACCTTTTGAACTTTGATGATCTGATCCGAAAGGATAGGTTTCGCCAACAAGGTTGATAGGAATCCTTGAGGAACAATGTGAAGGTTAAGCTTCCTAAATTCCTCATGGAGAAGTGGTTGACTTTGTTGTAACATCAAGTTGTTACAATAAGATTTATGACTTAGTGCATCAGCCATGACATTGGCTTTTCCCGGGGTGTAAGTTATCCCTAAGTCGTAATTCGTGATCAACTCGACCCAACGTCTTTGCCTAAGGTTCAAATCTGGTTGGGTGAATATGTATTTCAGACTTTGGTTATCAGTGAAGATTTTGCAACGATTACCGAGAAGGTAATGTCGCCAGGTTTTGAGTGCATGGACTACATCTGCAAGCTCTAGATCATGTGTAGGATAGTTTTCCTCATGTGGATGCAATTGCCGTGAAGCATAGGCAATTACATGACAATCTTGCATGAGTATGCAACCTAGTCCTTGTCGTGAGGCGCCGCAGTAGATAACAAAGTCCTTGGAGAAATCTAGTGGTAGCAGTGCCGGAGCAAATGTCAGGCGTCTTTTCAGTTCCTAAAAACTGTACTTGCACTATGGGGTCCACTCGAACTTTTTATCTTTCTTGAGGAGTTCAGTTAGAGGTTTAGCAACCTTGGAGAAGTTCTCAACAAAGCGGCGGCAGTAGCTCGCTAAGCCAAGGAAACTCCAAAGTTGCTCGACCATTTCAGGTGGAGTCCAATTAAGAATGGCCTGAACTCGCTCAGGATTGACAGCAATACCCTTACCAGAGATTACATGGCCTAGGTAGGTCACTTCTGGCAACCAGAATTCAAATTTAGAGAATTTGGCATAAAGGCGATGCTCTCGAAGTTTCGTCAATACCAGCCTTAGATGCTCGGCATGTTCTTTCTCATTCTTGGAGTAGATGAGTATATCATCAAGGTAAACCATAACGAATTTATCCAAGTAGTCCATGAAGATCGAGTTCATTAACCGAGAGAAGGTGGCTGGGGCATTGGTTAAACCGAAGGACATGATGGTGTACTCGTATTCGCCTTAACGGGTAACAAAGGCCGTTTTGGGAATGTCCCCGTTCTTGATTCTGATTTGATGGTAGCCCAATCTCAAATCCATCTTGGAAAAGACTAAGGATCCAGTGAGCTGGTCATACAGATCGTTGATTCTGGGGAGCGGATACTTGTTCTTTTTGGTGACCAAGTTGACGGGTCAATAATCTACAACCATCCAATCCGTACCATCCTTCTTCTTGACGAAGAGGACGGGACAAGCCCATGGAGAAGAACTAGGACGCATGAAACCCTTTTTCAAGGACTCATCGAGTTGTTTCTTGAGTTTAGCTAGTTCTACGGGTGCCATCTTATAGGGTCTCCTAGAGATTGGGACAGTTCTTGGGACAAGATCTATCATGAACTCGACATCCCTATTAGGTGGAGCACCTAGCAGTTCTTCTGGAAAGACATTCGGGAAGTCACAAACTATTGGAATATCTTCGAGGTCTGGCAGAGGACTGGCATTAAGAGAGTAGAGCTGGCGCTCAGACACTCGGGTCAAGGCATTGACTACCTTGCCCGATGGATGTGTAAGTTGAACAGTCCTAGAGTAACAATCAATCCTAGCATGATGGGTTGTCATCTAGTCCATACCTAAGATGATATTTATGTCCGAGGATTTGAGAGCTATCAAAGATGCACGGAAAACAAGTCTATCGACATGAATTTCATTCCCATGGATTACTCTAGAAGTTTGCCATTTGGATCCTGGGGTTTGAATTACCATGGAAGTGGGCATATCACAAAATGTGATGTTGTGCAAACGAGCATAGCTCTCATATATAAATGAACGAGATGCTCCAGTATCGAAAAGAACAGATGTCGAATGACAGTTAACAAGGAGCATACCAAGAACGACATTGGGGTCATCTTGAGCCTCCTCAGCTGAGACACAGTTCACATGGCCACGTGCAGTGGTGGACGGCTTGGCATAATACACCTTCCCTGCTGGCTTGCCATGGCCAACAGCCTTTCCAGATTGGTTGGTGTTGTTGTTCTGGGGACACTCTCGCATGTAGTGACCCGGTTCTCCACACTTGAAGCATGTCAAAGTGTTGGTGCGCGGAGGAGCATTGGCGGTTGATCCACCATAAGCCTTAGGCAGTGCATACTACTGGGTTGGACGAGGCGCCTGATAGGATGGCCTCAGAGTGAATCTGGGTGGCAGAGCTGTGCTTGGCACCCACACCCGGTGCTTCTGAGAACCAGAACCGGATGAGAAACCAGTATCACGGGAGTGCTTGCATGTAGCTTCATAGTCAGTTTGGCCTGTCTCAGCACTAATAGCCTTGTTCACTAACTTCTGGAAGGAGGTGCACTCGTGCAGACGAAGATCACGGTGAAGCTTGGGACTGAGTCCCTTGCAGAACCTCGTCTGCTTCTTTGCGTCGTGGACACTTCTTCAGGAGCATAACAAGCTAGATTTCTAAACTCTCTGCTATAGGCATCCACGGTTGGCCTGCCCTGGATGAAGTTGCAAAAGTCCTCCCTCTTACGATCCATAAGACCTTCCGAGATGTGGTGCTCACGAAAAGCCTTGCTGAAGTCTGCCCAAGTGGTATCCTGGCCAGCTAGGCGCATGGCCTCATAGTTTTCCCACCAAAGGCTGGCGGGGCCCTCAAGGTGATAAGCAACGTAAGTGACCTTGTCAGCTTTGGCTACGTGTGCAGAATGTAGCTTGTGGGTGATGCTACAGAGCCAATCATATGCATCGAGAGGCTCAACAGAATGATGGAAGGTTGGTGGGTACAACTTGATGAAGTCATTGAGAGACACCAAGTCGTTCCTCTGGTGATGTGCAGTGTTCTGCTCAATGCATTCCAGCAGTCGGTTGGTCTCGCGTTTGTTCCTTTCAGCCTCCAACATGACCTTAACCAAGGAAGGTGGATGAGGAAGATTTCCAGCCCTAGCCCCACTGGCTTCACCCTGCTCCTGGGCAGCAAGGGTGCTTTGGGTGTTGACCATCCTAGGAAAACAAAACAACAGTTTAGACAAAGATGGCAAAACTCTGACATAGGAGTGCACAATGTAATGGATGACACGAAATGCAGAGATGTTCATCTGTATGACATGGTAATGTAGAAACTGCCATATATATACCATCGTTCATACACATCATACATAGTTTAGTACAAGCCTAGGCTGAAGTACAATTGCGGTGAAAGAACATTACATCTCATCAGAGGCATTCCAAGCTCCTATACATTATTCATCTACGCCTTCAGAATTTAGTACACACTAAGTCATATTCTACAAGACACGCAGGACTGTGGAGATACAACTATTACAATACTACTACTACCATGACCTAGCTCAGTCGTCTTCGTCTCCGTAGTAATCTTCATAAAGATTACTCCCGTAGCCTGGAAGTGGAACATGTGGATTTGGAAACTCCCGATCACGTGGGGCCTGTGGACCATAAGGACATGGATGTGGCCTTGGTCCCACGGCTGGTGGCAGACGACGCCCATGTGGAGGAGTAATGCCTCCAACATCAGTATAGTCCATACGGGCTGGTAAACGAGTGCGTACGGGGTACAAATCCCGCATATCAAGATAACCAGTCTACACGGCGGGTGCAAGCCATGTCAGAGTGGCCAAGTGGTCAGCTCGAGTGTTGTAAAGCTCCATCCGGAGGGCACGGACCTCACAATCCCTTTCCTCCAGCATCTCTGTGGTCGTCCAAAGGCGCGGCTCCTCATGAGTAGCGTTAGTGTAAAGACCAGTGTAGTAACCCTCCTGGCCAGTAAGTGCTGCTGGCAGATAGCAGAACTCAATGTCCTGAAGCGACGCGTGCCCAACTCGAATGATAGTTAACATGGAGTAAGCGACATCCTGGACTGACATCTCCATGGTAACTTCGAGCCCGTAAGACCAGTGAAGGGGATTGGTAGCTCCAGGGAAGGATATATCCTCACCGTGCATATGTACTGACTCTAATTAAAATCTCGATACTGCTCTTCTACGGTATACTCTAGATACCATCAATAGCCAGTCTCTGTCTTCACACGAACCAGCATGGTTGTATGACCGGGCACGTCAATGCATCGAGTCAGACGAACCACCCGATGTGGGGTGCAGGAAGCCATCTGAAACACGAAATAATGCAAAGGCATTAGAATTTCTAGGAGAAATCAGACAACATAACGGTTGTAAATACTTAAAAAGAATTTTGAGACATTTTGCAAAGGATTGCATAGTCACTCAACAACATCATATCAAGGTTCTGGGTCCAACTAACAACATACTGAAGTAATAGAATTGAACGGGGGCTTGTAACCAACAATCCTATAAGAGTCTATGGATTAGTAACACGTGAACCTGATTGAAAGATGAGATCCTAGTCCTTAACCCTTGTGGAAAGAATGAACTGACTCAAGTCAGAACGTCATGAGGTAAAGAAGTAAAAAAGATCCTTACGTTCCATCCCACAATCAATTCCCCTACATATAATTAAATCATTTCCAGACTCGACGTCGACCAGTTTGGCTTGAAGAACCTACAGGCAGTCCGACTCTGATGCCAACGCTGTCAGGACCCCGATGCTAAGTCACACCTATCTAGCATATAACACATCATATCATTTTGCGGCCTCACGCATGATATTCCCATGGGTGCAACCTTACCTGGCCCGGGACCATTTGCGGCTTTTGGCTCACGTATATAATAGTGTCGCTAGCATCCATATGACAAAGAACCCAGGCCGACATGACTAGTCATGAACCCAAAGTGGCGCTAACTTACAGAGACAAGCATACATGACCTAGCAACGAACGTGTTGATCAAAAACGTATGAACCCAAATCCTAGCAAGCTACAAGGACTTAAAGGAACAATGCGTGACATTTCTCCGAAGGGACGGACACGGGAATAAAAAAGGACACATGCCGTCCAGCCTAAGTGTTTCGGAGCAGTAGCAAGCTACCATGGCTCAGTGGAAGCACTAGGAGACATTTCCCGGTAAGAGAGGCTACCAAGGATAAAAAACTAGGTTGTCAGATCCCACACATACCAAGCATTTCAAATCATACACACAATATGCTCGATATGTGCAAATACAACATGGCATCACAACAAAACTCTACAACTCAAGTAATTTATTTAAAAGGCTCCAAAGAGCCATACATATCATTCATACAAATAAGGGTGACACGACCCAATATTCAAGTCATACAAGCATCCAAGCACATGCGGAAGCAAACTTGTCTGAGTACAGACAACTAGAAAGCAAAAGGCTTGATGAAGCCCATCTATCTACAAAGGCCCTTCACATGCTCAGGGGTCACCACCTGGGCATCAAGCTACTCATCAATGTCAAGGTCTACATAAAACCCTTCAAAAGGGGTGGCATTCTCTTCTCCAACAGTAATTAAGAAAAATGAGTACAAAGGTACTCAGCAAGACTTACATCAGATCCTACATACATGCACATTATCAACAAAGGGTGGTGAAGTTTATTGCAGCAAGCCAGCTTTGACTCTTGGCTAAACTATCCTATGAGACAGAAACTTGTAGATGTTTTGCGCGCACAAGTCCACTACTCACCACAACAATACATCACCACGGATCCTCTTCAGTCTTCCTATGGAAGGGCCATCCACGGCACTCACACTTGTCTTGAGGCTTTTAGTAGTTTCCATTTACTTATCTATGAACTGTATAGGCAACCAAGTGGTCCTTTACCGCGGACACGGCTATTCGAATAGATGATGTTCACCCTGCAGGGGTGTACTTCTTCACACACGCTTCCACCACCTATCGCCATTTACACGACATGTACTCGGCAACCTTCAAGCGGAAGCCCGGTGAGGGTGTCGGCCACAACCTAACTAAGCACTCGAGTCCCTAGTCCAGGTTTATCGCCTATCCAGGTTCCATCTACAGGGAGTCCGGCCGAGGTTTTCGCATACGGCCCCGAATGATGTATGCAGGATTCTCGAGACACCAAACGTGCTCCTGGTACACCGTGCCATGTACCTACTGTATCACAGCCCATCCGAAGGGTCAGCATTGCGCACGGCCTCCAGTAAACTACAAACACCAGAAACTACTTGCAACTCATGGACAGAGGACAAGGGCGGTTAATAAGCCGAGAGGGTCCATTGGTTTCGGGCCCAGTGCATGGTAGTAGCTGAATCTTAAATCACACATACAGATCTCAGTTCTTAGGAACGGTTCCAATGAAACAACCCACTATGTACTCTTACATGGCCTCTCATCGATAACTTTACCAAATTGTGCTCAACACTTCACTCTCATCACCGACATAACCATTTCACTCTAGCCCATCACCTAGATGAACCAGACCTGACATGACTCTAAGCATAGCAGGAATAGTAAGGTAGGAAACACAAACATGGCTCAATCAACTCCTACACATGCTAGTGGGTTTTATCTAGTTACTGTGGCAATGACAGGTCATGCAAAGGAAATGGGTTCAACTACCGCAGCACTCAGCAGTTTGAAACGTTGTTGTCTTAAATGCAGTAAATGAGAGCAGGAGCGAGAACATGGAATTTTATCGATATGATCAAATGGCGGTTGCTTGCCTGGCAGATCAGTAGATGGGTATTGTCCTTCAGTTGGATATTCACAGAAATCCTCAGGAGCAGAACCTACCGCAAAGAGCACACCGGTAACACAATCAATACACAACGGATATGCAACAATATGATGCATGCATATGACATGGAAAAATGAGTGTGTTGGGCTAATGCAACTACAACCAGATGGGTTTGAGTCATTTTGAACCAAAGGTTCAATCCCAAACTTAAATTATGAATTTAAATAGTGCTTTATCATTTTTTGAACTGAACATCAAGGTTAAGTTGTTTAAACATGCATGAAACTAGTATAGATGGATAGATTGGATTTTTCTGATCATTTTTTATATATAAAACTTTGCATTTGGAGTTAGAGATTAATTTCTATGATTTTTTGAAGTTAACACTAATTTCTAGAATTTCCTAAATAATAATAAATCCAGAAAAGGCCATTACTGCATCAGCATTGCGTCAGGAGGTCAACTATGCGGTCTAGGTCAAACCTGACCAGTAGGACCCACTGGTCAGTGACACAGTTAGTTAACTAACTAATTAGGGTTAGTTTAGTGATAAGCTAGGTTTGACCAGAGAGCGGGGCCCACATGTCAATGACTCAGGGGGTCAAATCCCTTGTCAACTAGGTCAAACACCAGCGTTTAGCCACCGAGATGACCGAACGTGGCGGAGGGTGCAGGTTTCGCACTCTTACAACCAAATGGACGGCGGAGGCCACCTACGTGAAGCCTAAGGCGAACCGCGTCGAGTGGTGGTGGTGGTTGGGCTCGGGGTCGCCGAAAACGACGCCGGCGACGAGTTTGGTGGCTGCCAAAGGCTACGATGAACATGGAGGCGAGGGGCTAGCTCCTGCGAGCCCTACGCAGTGCGGTGATTGCGTTGGACACGGTGGGAAGGCTGTTGCGTGGCCGGAGCCACGCCGGTGGCGATTTTAGGCGGCGGCGCATGCGGGTGTGCTTGGTGCGGTCGCTACGGCGCGCTGCAGCAAGAACGGAAAGGGGCAGGAGAGGCATCAACTCATAGTGGTCATGGCGAGCTAGTCAGCGGGGTCGGGGACGAGCTAGAGCGAGCGGTGCGGCGAAGTGGATCTCCGGCGACGGCGAGGCGAAGCGAGATTGGTGCAGTGGATCCGGGGCGAACGAGTGCTCGGGGCTCGATCTACTCGAAGAAGTGGGTGGTGGCGGAGCTCCTAGACACGGCGGGGCGACGGGTAGGCAACAGTGGCTGCGGTTACGATGGCGGCGCGGTTGCGGTGGCGGCGGCCATGGCGGGGGAGAGCAAAGGAGAGGTGCAGGGGGGCAAATGGGGTGTCGGCGATTCATGAATATTTGGACATTTAAAATATTATATAACATTTAAATGCCAAAATGCAAATAGAATATGATTTAATTCAGTGACCCAATGATGTCCTAGAAAAATGTGAACCATTTTTGTCAGAGGTTCTATACCAAGGCAAAGATGATGAACATTTTTAAAGGGCATTTCAGGTTCATTGAAAAAGTATTTTAGTAACCCTAGTTGGATTAAGTGGTGCTTGGGTTTTCTGCCATCCCCATTTCAACTTTCTTGGAAAATTAAACATGATGCAATCACTCTAATGCATGCACTGACTAGAGTTGTGACAAAATGATATTTCAAATATATTTTAATTGATTTGACTTGATCAGCAGGTTTAAATTGTTTTGGAAAGCTCTCGTCGGTTGGTCGGAATCGATGCCGGCGAGCTCTACAACGACGACCGAAGTTCGGATACCCACAGGTTAGCTAATGTGACATGCAAAAGAGCAAAACGAGGGGCTAGCAAGGAACTACACGTTGTCGTGAGCATGTTGCGCATGCCGGGATGACAAACGGTCACCGGAGCTACATCAACAACGAGCTGGGAAGGCGGCGTGCTTCAGTCGAGATGGAATCAGAGGCTCTGATGTGCAATCGAGGCAAAGGAGAGGAGGGTTAAAGGTAGGAGCCTACATCGGTTTAGATGGAGGTCTCGATGAGCTCGGGGGAGGCTTGGAGCGAGCGGGGCGGTAAAGGCAATCTCCGGCGTCCGAGGTTGAAGATTATGAAGAAGACGGCCCTAGGGTGCGCCCGGCGTCGAACGGCTCGGGGTAGATGGCGTAGGGGATGAATTCGGAGTTCGCGGACACGACGATGGAGCACGGGGAGCACGGTGGTCGCGACTATGATGGCGGTGAGAGATCGGTGACTCTGGCCATGGCGACGGGAAGGCGAGGGAGAGAGCAGGGGCGAGTGAGGGAGTCGGGTCGATCGAGACTGCACTTGTCAGGAACCCGACTCAATGCCACGTCGATCTAGCATGTAACACCTCATATCATTTTGCGGCCTCACACACGGTACTCCCACGGGTGTCGCCTTACCTTGCCTGGGACCGTTTGCGCCTTTTGGCACACGTATATGATAGTGTCACTAGCATCCATATGACAAGGAGCCCGGTCTGACATGGCTAGTCGTGAACCCAAAGTGGCACTAACTTACAGGGATAGGCATACATGACCCAACAACGAACGTGTCAGTCATCAGCGAGTGAATCCGGGTTGTAGCACTGGGCTAACAGGACTCCATTATTCATCGCGTGACATTTTCCTGTAGGGACAGACACAGGAACAAAGAAGGACACATGCCGGCCAGCCTAAGTGTTCCGGAGCAGTAGCAAGCTACCATGGCTTAGTGGAAGCACTAGGAGACATTTCCCGGTAAGAGAGGCTACCAAGGATAAACAACTAGATAGTCAGATCCCACACATACCAAGCATTTCAATCATACACACAATATGCTCGATATGTGCAAATACAACATGTTATCACAACTTGACTCTACAACTCAAGTACTTTATTTAAAGGCTCAGAGAGCCATACATATCATACACGCAAGTACGGGTCACACGACCCAGCATTCAAGTCATACAAACATACAAGCCAACAGCAGAAGTAACTTGTCTGAGTACAGACAACTAGGAAATAAAAGAGGCTTGAGAAAGCCTGACTATACACACGGTCCATCGTGAGCTCAGGATCACCACCTGGGCTTCAGCCTACTCGTCGACATCGACGTCTATGAAGAACCCATCAGAAGGGGTTGCAGTGTCTTCTGTAAAACGTAAATTAAGCAACATGAGTACAAAGGTACTCAGCAAGACTTACATCAGAATCTACATACATGCACATTATAAAGAAGGGTTGGTGGGGTTATTGCAGCAAGCTAGCTTTGACTCTTGTCTAAGCTATCCTACGAGACTCCAACTTGAAATTGTTTTGCGCACACGAGTCCACTACACACCACTTCAATACACTATCGAGGATCCACCTCCATCATCCTATGGAAGAGCCATCCTCGGCACTCACGCTTATCTTGAGGCTTTTAGTAGTATTCATTTACTTGTCTATGAACTATAAAGGCAACCAAGTAGTGCTTTACCACGGACGCGGCTATTCAAATAGATGATGTTAACCCTGCAGGGGTGTACTTCTTCATACATGTTTCCACCACTTCGCGTCTGCACATGACATGTGCTTGGCAGACTTCAAGCGAAAGCCGATGTGGGTGTAGACCACAACCTACCTAAACACCTAAGTCTTTAGTCCAGGTTTATCGCCTATTCAGGTTCCATCCGCAGGGAGTCCAGCCGAGGTTTCCACATACGGCCCCGAATGATGTGTGCAGGGTTCCCGAGATACCAAACGGGCATCCGGTACACTGTGCCACGTACCTACCGCATCACAGCCCACCCCGCGAGTCAGCTGCCCACGGCCTCCAGTAAGCTACAAACACCAGAAACTACTTGCAACTCCTGGACAGAGGACTAGGGTGGATACGAAGTCAAGCAAGTCAATTAAGGATCCCAATGTATGGTAGTAGCTGATTCTTAAATCACATATACAGATCTCGGTGCTTAAGGACAGTTCCAATGAAACAACCCATCATGTACTCCTACATGGCCTCTCATCGATATCTTTACCAAATCGTGTTCAACACATCACTCTCATTACCGACATGATCATTTCACTCTAGCCCATCACCCAGATGAACCAGACCTGACACGACTCTAAGCACAGCAGGCATAGCAAGGTAGGAAACACATACACATGGCTCAATCAACTCCTACGCATGCTAGTGGGTTTCATCTAGTTACTGTGGCAATGACAGGTCATGCAGAGAAAATGGGTTCAACTATCGTAGCACACAGCAGTTTGAATCGCGTTGTCTTAATGCAGTAAAAGAGAGCAGAGGCGAGAACATGGGATTGTATCGATATGATCAAATGGTTGGTTGCTTGCCTTGCGGGTCCGTGGACTGGTAGTGCTCCTCGTTAGGATATTCGCGATACTCCTCGGGGGCAGAACCTGCCGCAGAGAGCACCGATATACAATCATCACCAAACAATGTGCAACAATATGATGCATGCATGAGACATGGCAAAATGAGTGTATTGGGCTAATGCAACTAAGACCAGATGGGTTTGGACCATTTTGAGTCAAAGATTCAAGTTCCAAGCTCACATATGGCCCTTAATAGTGCTTTATCATGTTCTGCACTAAACAGCAGGTTAACTTGCTTAAACATGCATGAAACCAGTATAGATGGATAGATTGGATTTTTATGATCATTTTTCATATATAACACTTTGCATTTGGAGCTACAGATTAATTTCTATGATCTTTTGAAGTTTGTAGTATTTTCTGGAATTTCCTATATAAGAATAATTCCAGTAATTGAGTTATTGCGTCAGCATTGCGTCAGGGTGACGTCAGCGGTCAATGGGGATGGTCCAGGTCAAACCTGACCAGTGGGTCCCGCGTGTCAGTGTCATTAGGCTAACTAATTTTAGTTAGTGCTAATCCTAGGTTAATTAGCAGAGCGGGCCCCACCTGTCATTGACCCAGGGGGGTCAAACTGGGTCAGCAGGATCAAACTCGCCGACGAGGCCAAACGCGGCGGGGTGGTGCGGGTTTTGTGCTCCGGCGACCAAAAGGGCAGCGAAGGGCATCTACGTGATGCTGAAGATGAGCTGCATCCAGTGGTGGTGGTGGTTGGGCTTGGGGTCGCCGGAAACGGCCCCGATGATGACCTTGGCGGCTGATGGAGCTAGGGTGAGCTCGGGCTCGTCCCTAGGAGGCACGGCGAAGAGCGTGGAGTGGTGCGATGAGCTCCTGGGGTGCGGTAAGGTCAACGGGCAGGGTGGCGTGGCCGTTGCGTGGCCAGAGTCACATCGGCGACGAGCTCAGCGGCGACGCGTGCGGGTGAGCTTCGTGCAGTCGCTATGGTGCTCGAGAGAGAAAAGGGAGAAGATGGGGAGGTAGCCAGGCTCACGGTGGTCACGGCGGAGCAGATGGCGAGGTCGGGGATGAGCTGCTGCGACGATGACGGCGAAAGGGATCTCCGGCGACGGTCGGTGAAGTCGGGGTTGGTGGAGGCGGTGCAGAGCGTGCGAGCGCTCGGGGCTCGGCTAGCTTGATGGAGCGGACGACGGCGGAGCTCGTGGACACGGTGGAGCGGCGCGAGGACGACGGTGGGCGCGGCTACGACGACGGGACGGTGGCGGCAGCTTCAGCCATGGCGGGTGAGGGCGAGAGAGAGAGGACGGGGGGAGTGGGGTGTCCAAGGGCTCGGGACGGCCCCGAGGAGGCCCTTCGAGGCGTCGCGCTGGCGCGGGCGACGCAGGCAGGCAGGGAGGTGGCGTGGCGAGCTCGGCGGCGTCGTGTTGTCCCTCCTCTGCCTACTAGCAGAGGTAGGTGGTGACTGGCATGGGCCGGATGGGCCGGCCCAGCCAGGTAAGTGGCCTCTGGCCTTTCTCTCTCTCTCCTTTTTCTTTCAATTTGCTTTTCTATTTTTCTGTAAATGTTGGGCTTTGTTAAAAAATACTAAAACATTTCCAAAAATTCTGCAAATAATTGTGGGCTCTGTTGGGATTATTCCTAACAGCCCGCACGTAAATCCAGAATTATTTGGGCATTTGGATTATTTTATAGCATTTAAATGCCCAAATGCAAATAGATAAAGAATTAATCCAGTGACCTTAAGTGTCCTAAAAAATGTGAACCATTTTTAGCAGAGGTTCTGGACCAAGGCAAAAATGATGGACATTTTAGAAGGGTATTTCAGGTTCATTGAAATTATTTTTAGTAAACCCTAGTTGGTTTCAGGGGGGCTGGGGGTTCTGTCATCCCCATTTCCAGTTTCTGATGAAAGGTAAACATGACGCAGCACTCTAATGCATTAACTAGCTAGAGTGTGACAACTCACCCCCACTCAGAAAAATCTCATCCCGAGATTTAGGATCCTCCGGAAAGAAGGCGGGATACTCGAGTCAAAGACGATCCTCCCTTTCCCAGGTTACTTCTTTCTTAGAATGGTGCGACCATTGAACCTTGAGAAAATTGATATTATGACGTCGAGTGGTACGCTCAGCTTGATTGAGGATACGAACGGGGTATTCTCGATATGTGAGATTATCTTGAAGATCAAGCGTTTCGTGGTCCACTCCACGGATAGGATCCGAGAAGCGAAGGTAAGCCTTCTCGTCAACCTCAAAAGTCATAGCCTTATGTTTTCGGTCATATTGGCTCTTTTGACGAGATTGGGCTATTTTTCAACTTTTCACGAACGATGCAAACTTGCTCTTCTGCTTCCTGGATCATATCCGGGCCAAAGAATTGTCTTTTCCCGGTTTTTGACCAGTTAAGAGGCGTTCGACACCTTCGTCCATAGAGAACTTCAAAAGGGGCTTTACCCAAGCTAGATTGATAGATGTTGTTATAAGCAAATTCGGCAAATGGAAGGCATTTCTCCCAATCCATTCCGAATGAGATAACACAAGCTCGAAGCATGTCTTCTAGAATCTGGTTGACACATTCTACTTGACCACTTGATTGGGGGTGGAAGGCGGTGCTAAAGGATAGACGGGTTCCCATAGCATTTTGGAAACTTTCCCAAAATCGAGAGGTGAAGAGACGTCCTTGATCTGAGTTGATTTCCAGTGGAACACCATGGAGGAACACTATCAGGGAGATATACAAGTCTGCTAGCTGACTAGCGGTTATACTCTCACGAACAGGCAAGAAATGAGCCACTTTGGAAAGACGATCGATAACGACAAAGATAGCGGTATTCCCTTTCTTGGTCCTAGGAAAACCAGTGATGAAATCCATACCAATTTTATCCCATTTCCATTCAGGAATAGCTAAAGGTTGAAGGGTGCCAGCAGGTCGTTGATGCTCTACTTTTACACGATGGTAGACGTCGCAATTAGCAACAAACTGAGCAATGTCTCTCTTCATCCTAGTCCATCAGAACCTCTGGCATAGGTCCTGATATATTTTAGTGCTACCGGGATGAATGGTGAGAGGAGACTCATGAGCTTCCTTAAGGATCAACTATCGTAGGTGTCGCTTCTTGGGAACCACTAAACGGTTTTCGAAGTATACGACATCTTGATCATTCACGGAGAAACATGTAGCAACTCCGCTAGCAATGTTCTCCTTGATCCGAGATATCCCCTTGTCATACCGCTGAGCGGTTATGATATGATCCATAAGGGTAGGTTTCGCCACCAAGGTGGAAAGGAATCCTTGAGGAACAATGTGAAGGTTAAGCTTTCGAAATTCCTCATGAAGAAGTGGTTGACTTTGTTGTAACATCAAATTGTTACAATAAGATTTACGACTTAGTGCATCAGCTATGACATTGGCTTTTCCTGGGGTGTAAGTTATCCCTAAGTCGAAATCTGTGAACAACTCGACCCAACATTTTTGCCTGAGATTCAAATCCGGTTGGGTGAATATATACTTCAGACTTTGGTGATCGGTGAAGATTTCGCAACGATAACCGAGGAGGTAATGTCGCCAGGTTTTGAGTGCATGGGCTACAGCTGCAAGCTCTAGATCATGTGTAGGATAATTTTCCTCATGTGGGTGCAATTGCCGTGAAGCATAAGCAATTACGTGACGATCTTGCATGAGAATGCAACCTAGTCCTTGTTGCGAGGCGTCGCAATAGATAACAAAGTCCTTGGAGAAGTCTGGTGGTACCAGTACGGGAGCAGATGTTAGGCATCTTTTCAGTTCCTGAAAACTGTGCTCGCATTATGGGGTCCACTTGAACTTTTTATCTTTCTTGAGGAGTTCAGTTAAAGGTTTCGCAACCTTGAAGAAGTTCTCGACAAAGCGGCGACAATAGCTTGCTAAGCCAAGGAAACTCCTAACTTGCTTGACCAATTCAGGTGGAGTCCAATTAAGAATGACTTGAACTCGCTCGGGATTGACAGCAATACCCTTACCAAAGATTACATGGCCTAGATAGGTCACTTCTGGCAACCAAAATTCACATTTAGAGAATTTGGCATAAAGGCGATGCTCTCGAAGTTTCATCAACACTAGCCTTAGATGCTCGGCATGTTCTTCCTCGTTTTTGGAGTAGATGAGTATATCATCGAGGTAAACCACAACGAATTTATCCAAGTACTCCATGAAGATTGAGTTCATTAACCGAGAGAAAGTGGTTGGGGCGTTGGTTAAACCGAAGGACATGACAGTGTACTCGTATTGGCCATGACGAGTAACAAAGGCCGTTTTAGGGATGTCCCCATTCTTGATTTTGATTTAATGGTAGCCCAACCTCAAATCCATCTTAGGGAAGACTGAGGATCCAGCGAGCTGATCATACAGGTCGTTGATCCCGGGGAGCGGATACTTGTTCTTTATTGTGACCAAGTTAACGGGTCGATAATCTACAACCATCCGATCCGTACCATTCTTCTTCTTGACGAAGAGGACGGGACAAGCCTATGGAGACGAACTAGGACGGATGAAACCCTTTTTCAAGGACTCATCGAGTTGTTTCTTAAGCTCGGCTAGTTCTGGTGGTGCCATCTTATAGGGTCTTATAGAAATTGAGACAGTTCCTGGAATAAGATCTATCATGAACTCGACATCTCTGTCAGGTGGAACACCTGGCAATTCTTCTGGAAAGACATCCGGAAAGTCACGGACTACCGGAACGTCTTCGAGGTCTGGCAAAGGACTGGCATTAAGAGAATATAGCTGTCGCTTGGCTACTCGGGTCAAGACATTGACTATCTTTCCCGAAGGATGTGTAAGTTGAACAGTTCTAGAGAAGCAATCAATCTTAGCATGATATGCTAACATCCAGTCCATACCCAAGATGATATTAATATCCGAGGATTTTAGAGCTATCAAAGACGCAAGAAAAACAAGTTTGTCGACCTGAATTTCATTTCCATGGCCCACTCTAGAAGTCTGCCATTTGAATCCCGGGGTTTGAATTACCATGGAGGTGGGCATATCACAAAATGTGGTGTTATGCAGACGAGTATAGCTCTTAGATATAAATGAATGAGATGCTTCAGTATCAAAAATAACAGATGCCGGATGGCAATTAACAAGGAGCGTACCGAGAACGACGTTAGGATCCTCCTGAGCCTCTTCAGCTGAGACACAGTTCACATGGTCATGTGCAGCGGTGGCCGGCTTAGCGTAGTACACCTTCCCTGTTGGCTTGCCACGGCCAACAGCCTTTCCAGACTGGTTGGGGTTGGTCTGGGGACACTCTCGCATGTAGTGGCCCGGTTCCCCACACTTGAAGCACGTCACAGAGCTGGTGCGTGGAGGTGCATTGCTGGTTGGTCCACCATAGGGCTTGACTGGTGCATACTGCTGGGCTGGGCGAGGCGCCTGATAGGATGGCCTTGGTGTGAACCTGGGTGGCAGGGCAGTGTTAGGCACCCACACCCGGCGCTTCTGAGGGCCAGAACTGGATGAGGAACCCATGTCACGGCCATGCTTGCATGTCGCTTCGAAATCAGTCTGACCTGTCTCAGCACTGATGGCCTTGTTCACAAGCTTCTGGAAGGAGGTGCACTCGTGCAGACGGAGATCATGACAAAGCTGAGCTCGGGGCTAAGTCCCTTACGGAACCTTGCCTGCTTCTTGGCATCAGTGAAAACTTCCTCAGTTGCATAACGTGCTAGGTTACCGAACTCCCTGCTGTATGCATCCACAGAGAGTACCTTGGGTGAAACTGCAGAACTCCTCACGCTTGCGATCCATAAGACCCTCCAAAATGTGATGTTCACAGAAAGCCTCACTGAATTTTACCCAAGTAGTGACCTGGCCAGCTGGGCGCATGGCCTCATAGTTCTCCCACCAGAGACTGGCGGGGCCTTCAAGATGATAGGCAACAAAAGTGACCTTATCAGCCTCAGCTACGAGTGCGGAATGTAGCTTGTGGGTAATGCTACGAAGCCAATCATTGGCGTTGAGGGGCTCGACGGAGTGATAGAAGGTGGGTGGATGTAACTTGATGAAGTCACTGAGCGACACCAAGTTATTTCTCTGATGCAGTGATGTGTTCTGTTCGATGCGTTCCAACAAACGGATGGTCTCCCATTTGTTCCTCTCGGCCTCCAGCGTGACCTCAGCCAGAGAAGGAGGATGAGGCAAGTTCGCATCTCTAGCTCCACTGCCTTCAGCCTGCTCCAGGGGGAGCAGGGTTGTTGTGGGTATTGACCATCCTAAGAAAACAAGACAATGCTTTAGTCCAGAATGGTAAGATTTTGACATAAAAATGCAGAATGTAAGGGATAACTCGAAATGCAAGATGATCATCCGTATGACATGATAAATACAGAAACTGCTACACTTATTCCATCGTCATACACACCATACAAGGTTTAGTACAATACCAAATGGAGTACAACTGCGGTGAAAGGAAGATTACATCTTATCGGAGGCATCCCAAGCTCCTATACATTATATTTCTACACCTCCAAAAAGTGGTACCATCAGCTCGGTCATATCCCACAATCACGCAGGACGGTGGACGATATAACTGTTACAATACTAGTGGTGCTACCATCAGCTCAGACATCTCCGTAGTAATCTTCGTAGAGATTACCCCCATGTCCTGGAAGCTGGACGTGATCATCTGGAAACAGTCGATCCTGTGGAGCCTGCAGTCCATAGGGACACAGATGTGGCCTGGGACCAACAAACGGTGACAGAAGAGGTCCACGGGGAGGAGTGATGCCCCCTACATCACGACAATCCATATGATCCGGCAGACTAGACCGCACGGGGTACAGATCCCGCATATCCATATACCCAGCCTGCACAGCAGGCGCAAACCGGGTCAAAGTGTCCCAGTGATCAGACCGGGAGTTGAAAAGCTCCAATCGCAAGGCACGATTTTCACGGTCCTTATCCTCAAGCATCTGTGCGGTAGTGCGAAGTAGCGAGTCCTCATGATGAGAGTCGGTGTAAATAGCTGTGAAATAACCTTCTGCCCCAGGGAGTGACGCTGGCATATAGCGGAAGTCAGTGTTCCGAAGCAAGCCAGTTCTAGCCCGCATAATAGTCATCATTGAATAGACACTCAACAACATCATATCAAGATTTTGAGACACTTTACAAAGGATTGCATAGACACTAACAACATCATATCAAGATTCTGAATCCATTTTAGCAACATAATGGGGTAGTAGAACTGAACTAGGCTTGCATCCATCAATCCTATAAGGTACTACTGATTAGTAACACGTGAACCTGAGAGAAAGTGGTTGGAGCGTTGGTTAAACCGAAGGACATGACAGTGTACTCGTATTGTCCATGACGAGTAACAAAGGCCGTTTTACAGATGTCCCCATTCTTGATTTTGATTTAATGGTAGCCCAACCTCAAATCCATCTTAGAGAAGACTGAGGATCCAGCGAGCTGATCATACAGGTCGTTGATCCTGGGGAGCGGATACTTGTTCTTTATTGTGACCAAGTTAACGGGTCGATAATCTACAACCATCCGATCCGTACCATCCTTCTTCTTGACGAAAAGGACGGGACAAGCCCATGGAGACGAACTAGGACGGATGAAACCCTTTTTCAAGGACTCATCGAGTTGTTTCTTAAGCTCGGCTAGTTCTGGTGGTGCCATCTTATAGGGTCTTATAGAAATTGGGACAGTTCCTGAAATAAGATCTATCACGAACTCGACATCTCTGTCAGATGGAACACCTGGCAATTCTTCTGGAAAGACATCCGGAAAGTCACGGACTACCGGAACGTCTTCGAGGTCTGGCAAAGGACTGGCATTAAGAGAATATAGCTGTCGCTTGGCTACTCGGGTCAAGACATTGACTATCTTTCCCGAAGGATGTGTAAGTTGAACAGTTCTAGAGAAGCAATCAATCTTAGCATGATATGCTAACATCCAGTCCATACCCAAGATGATATTAATATCCGAGGATTTTAGAGCTATCAAAGACACAAGAAAAACAAGTTTGTCGACCTGAATTTCATTTCCATGACCCCAACCATGGGTCAGCGCTGCCCACGGTCTCCAGTAAGCTACAAACACCAGAAACTACTTGCAACTCCTGGACAGAGAACTAGGGTGGATAAGAAGTCGAGCAAGTCAATTAAGGATCCTAATGTATGGTAGTAGCTGATTCTTAAATCACATATACAGATCTCGGTGCTTAAGGATGGTTCCAATGAAACAACCCACCATGTACTCCTACATGGCCTCTCATTGATACCTTTACCAAATCGTGTTTAACACATCACTCTTATTACCGATATGATCATTTCACTCTAGCCCATCACCCAGATGAACTAGACTTGAGACGACTCTAAACATAGAAGGCATAGCAAGGTAGGAAACACATACACATGGCTCAATCAACTCCTACACATGCTAGTGGGTTTCATCTAATTACTGTAGCAATGACAGGTCATGCAGAGAAAATGGGTTCAACTACCGTAGCACACAGCAGTTTAAATCGCGTTGTCTTAATGTAGTAAAAGAGAGCAGAGGCGAGAACATGGGATTGTATCGATATGATCAAATGGTTGGTTGCTTGCCTTACGGGTCCGTGGACTAGTAATGCTCCTTGTTAGGATATTCGCGATACTCCTCGGGGCAGAACCTGCCACAAAGAGCACCGATATACAATCATCACCAAACAATGTGCAACAATATGATGCATGCATGAGACATGGAAAAATGAATGTATTAGGCTAATGCAACTAAGACCAGATGGGTTTGGACCATTTTGAATCAAAGATTCAAGTTCCAAGCTCACATATGGTTCTTAATAGTGCTTTATCATGTTCTGCACTAAACAGTAGGTTAACTTGCTTAAACATGCATGAAAACAGTACAGATGGATAGATTAGATTTTTCTGATCATTTTTCATATATAACACTTTGCATTTGGAGCTACAGATTAATTTCTATGATTTTTTGAAGTTTGTAGTATTTTCTAGAATTTCTTGTATAAGAATAATTCCAGTGATTGAGTTATTGCATCAGGGTGACATCAGCGGTCAACGGGGACGGTTCAGGTCAAACCTGACCAGTGGGTCCCGCGTGTCAGTGTCATTAGGCTAACTAATTTTAGTTAGTGCTAATCCTAGGTTAATTAACAGAGTGGGCCCCACCTGTCATTGACCCAGGGGGGTCAAACTGGGCCCACCCGAGGTCAAACTGGGTCAGCGGGGTCAAACTCGCCGGCGTTTAGCCGCCGGCGAGGCCAAACGCGGCGGGGTAGTGCGGGTTTTGTGCTCCGGCGACCAAAAGGGCGGCGGAGGGCATCTACGTGACGCTGGAGATGAGCCGCGTCTAGTGGTGGTTGGGCTTGGGGTCGCCGGAAACGGCACCGACGACGACCTTGGCGGCTGCCGGAGCTCGAGTGAGCTCGGGCTCGTCGCTAGGATGCACGGCGAGGAGCGTGGAATGGTGCGGTGAGCTCCTGGGGGTGCGGTAAGGTTAACGGGCAGGGTGGCATGGCCGTTGCGTGGCCGGAGTCACGTCGGCGATGAGCTCAGCGGCGACGCGTGCGGGTGAGCGTCATGTAGTCGCTACGGTGCTTGAGAGAGAAAACAGAGAGGATGGGGAGGTAGCCAGGCTCACGGTGGTCACGGCGGAGCAGACGGCGAGGTCGGGGATGGGCTGCTGCGACGGTGACGACGAAAGGGATCTTCGGCGACGGTCGGTGACGTCGGGGTTGGTGGAGGCGGTGTAGAGTGTGCGAGCGCTCGGGGCTCGTCTAGCTCGACGGAGCGGACGACGACAGAGCTCGTGGACACGGTGGAGCGACGCGAGGACGACGATGGGCGCGGCTACGGCAGCGGAACAATGGCGGCTACTCCGGCCATGGCGGGAGAGGGCGAGAGAGGATAGGGGGGAGAGTGGGGTGTCCAGGGGCTCGGGGCGGCGCCGAGAAGGCCCTTCAAGGCGCGGCGATGGCGCGGGCGACGCAGGCAGGCAGGGAGGTGGCGTGGCGAGCTCGGTGGCGTTGCGTTGTCCCTCCTCTGCCTACTGGCAGAGGTAGGTGGTGACTGGCACGGGCCCGCCAGGTAAGTGGCCTCTGGCCTTTCTCTCTCCCCCCTTTTTCATTTAATTTGCTTTTCTATTTTTCTATAAATGTTGGGCTTTATTAAAAATACTAAAACGTTTTCAAAAATCCTGCAAATAATTATGGGCTCTGTTGGGATTATTCCTAACAGCCCTCACTTAAATCCAGAATTATTTGGGCACTTGGATTATTTTATAGCATTTAAATGCCCAAATGCAAATAGATAAAGAATTAATCCAGTGACCTTAATTGTCCTAGAAAAATGTGAACCAATTTTAGCAGAGGTTCTGGACCAAGGCAAAAATGATGGACATTTTAGAAGGGCATTTCAGGTTCATTGAAATTATTTTTAGTAAACCCTAGTTGGTTTCAGGGGGCTGGGGGTTCTGTCATCCCCATTTCCAGTTTCTGATGAAAGGTACACATGATGCAGCACTCTAATGCATGAACTAGCTAGGGTGTGACAGCACTGGTGAGGTGATTGACGACATCTACGTGGCCTGGGCAACTCAAACATATAGTTAGTGGCGTGGCGCCCGTGTCGCGTCGTGCAATGTCCTGCCTCTGCCTACTGGCAGTGGTAGGGGATGACTGGCATGCGGGCCGGCTGGGCTGGCTAGTGAGTTTCCTCTCTCTCTACTTTTTCCATTTAGTTTTGTTTGTTATTTTCTTTTCTCTGTTTTGATTTGATTTCAAACAGAATCATTTTGTAAAATCCTGAAATAAATTGTGGACTCTTTCTGAATTATTCCAGTGGCCCTCAATTAGGTTTGGAATTATTTGAGCATTTAAAGTATTTATTGCATGCCCAAATTCAAATACTTTATGGCTTAATTCAAAAATCCAAAAGTGTCCGAAAAATGTGTGGATCGTTTTTGGCAGAGGTTTGCACCTTTTTCAAAAATCATGAACTTTTATGAAGGGCATTTTGGATTCATTGAAAATATTTTTAGCTGATCCTATTATTTTCGAAGGGTTTGTTGGATCCCCAATTCAAAATTCAAGAAAATTTAAACATGATGCACATGCAAGACTAGCCAAGTGCAAAGCTAAACTAGGGTTGTGACATGTATCATCTGAATTTTTTCCTCAACAGAACTCTAAATTCAATTTCAGTAAAATACAACCTACTGTGAGTGACATGCGGGCGTTGACCTCACTATTACTCTTACAGTTCGCATGACAAGAAAAAATGATTGACATTTTGACAACAACAAAAAGGCAAATAAAACGCATAAAAACTCACAAAATTCCAACAGCAGACAGTCCTATTAACAGAGTCTGGTGGCAGGAACCCGCTGGTTTCTTATACCGTAATAAGAAAGCAAAAGGGAAGGAAATAGTCTAGCAATATGTTGTGTGAGAGTTTCTGTGCTGCTTTTGTGAGCGTTTTTTATTAGTGAGAAAGTAATATCGTGTGAGGAGATCCTTTTGCACTCCTTTCACCTCAGCGTGTTTTCCGATTCCATTTTAATCTGGGCTCTGTTATTGGCCTTTTTCTGTGAGAAATGAAATTATGTGTAAGCTAAAAGCTCAGGTTTTGTTGTTCTTTTAACCCAAAGCTCAGGTTTTGTTGGCACGCGAGGGTGGTGGAAATGGAATAACATAAATTACATTCATAAGCATTGTTGTGCAAACAGCTAAAAGTGACGGTGATCCGAGCTAGATTATTTACCATTTGACCGATAGACCATGACGGACTTTTTGCGCATCATGATCTGGCGAGGGACATGCACCATCTGAGCGGCCTGCAGATGTAACATTAGCAGCGATGTCACAAGGTAAGCACCAGAAATTATTCCTTACTGTAACAAAGCAGAAGAAAAACAGCCCGTGATCTGACATTAGCTATGCGCAAGCAGACGCTTTCGGATTTCTATTTTCCAGGCGCTTCTAAAGGGAGAGTGCATGATGTGGAAAACTCACGAAAAAGTTGGCATCCATAGCATAAACGCAAGGTAAATAACTAGGATTGTTTTGGAAGAAAGATCGGAAAATCTTTGCTTGCCTTGAGGCGGAGCAGCAACGGCGGCGGACTGCCTCCTTCCTACGTCGCATGATTCCATTCATCCGAGGGAGCATGAGGGCGTCGCTCATGGTGCACAGAAGCAGCGCTGCCGCCGCCCCTCGATCGGTCGACCGACGGCTCGCCGGCGTTCGCCGGTGCGCCGTGCCCCTGCAAGACCGCCGCCTCCTGCGGGAGACACCCGTCCGCAAAACGGAGAGAGCCTTTTTTTTTTTTGAGACAAGCAAGACGGAGAGAGCCGTGTGCTGGCGATGGAGCCGGGCTACGTGTTAAGTATGTCGACGACGGCAGGTGTCGGGGTTGAGGTGGCGGTCGAGCCAGCCTGCATGCGCGCCAGCTGTTTGAAGGAATGGACGCCCTAGCTTGGCAAGAAAGCCCGGACTCGCCATGTCGTGCACCGCTTGAACGCTGTCGACACGTCGTCAGCAAATTGCATGCTGGGCTTTTTGTTTCATGTCGCCAACAGAGGAACTCTCCTCCACTTAGGTTTCGAGGGGTTGAGTCTGAGCTGTTTTCTCATGAAAAAATATTTAAAAAGTGTTCATAAATATGAAAAATATATCCATAAATTCTAAAAATACCATGACATTTTGAAAAAGGTCCATGGATTTTTTTTCAATGCTCGCAAGTTGTTTTACAATGTTTGAAGAAAAAATGTTGCGGGTTGAATAAGATGTTTGTTAATTTAAAAATTATTACAAAAGTCTTAAAGCTTCCGGGCCTTGGAAGTTGCTTGTGGCTCATCCATAACGAATATTTGGCACTTTCAAATTGTTTGGCGCGCTCTTAGCCATTCGTCACGTGTCGCGCTCTGGGCGCTTTCTTCGGATTTTGTTTTTATTTTTCCACACGCATTTTCGGCTTTTTAAACGGGTTTTTTCGTTGTTTTGGTTTTCCACCGGACCTCCCTAGCTTTTCGATCAAAAAAAATTCAAAAAAAAATTGCGCAAAAAAACGCATTTTTTTCTTTCGCGAGAGTCACGGCCGTGCCTCTCGAAAACGAAAAAAACGTGATTTCTGTTTATTATCCTTTGGCGCGAGTCACGGTTTTGCTTCCGCGAGAGGCACGGTTGTGCTTTCGCGGGAGTCACGGCCGTGCCTCTCGGAAACAGAAAAAAAACGTGTTTTCTATTTATTTTTCTTTCGCGAGAGTCACGATTTTGCTTCCGCGAGAGGCAGGGTTGTTCTTTCGCGAGAGTCACGGCCGTGCCTCCTCTGAAACAAAAAAAACGCGTTTTCTGTTTTTTTTTCTTTCGCGAGAGTCACGGTTTTGCTTCCGCGAGAGGCACGGTTGTGATTTCGTCAGAGGCATGGGCGTGCCCCTTTCGGAAAGGGAAAAAACCCATGCTCCCGGTTCGGTTTTTTTCATCCGTTTTTTTCATGAAAAAAAAAAGTTCGTCAAAGGCTATCAACATGGGATCTAGTTTTGAAGATCTCGACGCGAGGAATCCAACGACGAAAGCGGTTCGAGATTTGGACGCACGGTTTAAGAGATAAAACGTTTTGAAAAAACAGATCTATGAAAAAAAGAAAAAACTCATCGGTTGCGACAAACGGCGCCCAAGCGCGCCGCCACTTTGTCGCAAACTGGGAAAGTTGGAGTGATCTTCGCAAGAAGTACTCCTTAACTAGTGATTTCGATGGTTGTATGGTATTCTTTGTGTTACTTTTTGGTGGATGAATTGTTTGTTTTTTATAGGCTACAGTAAACTGATATAACCATCACCGGTGGCCATCAAGACTAAAATGTGTAACAATGGTACAACCAAACACGGAACATTTTTTACCTTCCTCGCAAAACAAAAACCACATGGAATAGTAGGCCAAGCCGGCACCGACAAAAGAAAACACAATGACATCCATCATAATTAAAGCCCAAACCAACAAAGCTAAAACCAAACTGAAACAGTCTACTTTAATAATCGGGAGTCTGGGAGCTCTGGTCTCGCGTGTAATACGCACGATATCAAGCAAACGAGCCCGGCCACGAGCCATATAGCGCTATGTGCATATTGCACTGGTGATTCTCGCGTGTAATAAACATGATAATGAGAAGAAGAAAAACCATTAGAAGAAACAAAAGAACCAAATGAAACGTTCCCAAAATCGAATGTACTTTCATTATTGAATATCAATCGCGTGTTTGGGACTATTATGCATGACCGACCCAACAGCATCTGCGGGGGAGTCCTTGTTTGTTCAAACACTTCTGTTGTATTCACGAAATATGATATCCATAATAACACCCTTGGGACAAAAACAAAATTAATTCTCCAACTAAAACATGGAGCCACAGAGCACGTTTTACCCTCTAGTATGTCTCTGATCCAACAAGGACAATACTTATGACTAGAATGAACAAAATGTGGTGCAGACGATAAATGATATAGGAGCAACTTCAACGCAACGATGCAAACAGACATGAATTTTGTCTGTTTTTTATTCGTTTGAGCCGCCATCCGCACAACAGACATGGGGCGGATACGTGCGGCCAATCGATGTACCCAATGCGCAAGACACGAGAAGGACATGCGAGGCTACCGATGAGAAGGCGCGGGATATTTGGGACGCCGCGCAGGTCGTCCTCCCTAGCATCGGCGGCGCACGGGGACGAGATGTAATTGCGTCGTCCACTGATTAATTGATGAATATAGTACACACTTGCAGATGAACATGGACCACGAGCCTGTTGTGTACATCGTCCCTGCCGGCGACGGGGCAGCAGTCCGTCCAAGACGAAATTGAATTTCTCCCCTCGCACCACGCTGGTGGCTGCAGCCACCCCCCC
>NC_041389.1:39357497-39358640 GCF_002162155.2 Triticum dicoccoides
CGTCCACCTCTCTTGCGGCCTGGAGATCTTCTCGGTGAACTAGGGAAGGGGACTAAAGAAACAAGAACAACAACGACTAATTCATCCGCCAATATATTCTTGAAAAGTCGAAAACTAAGCAATAATGATTTTGTGAAATATTATAGGGTGTTAATTGGTAAAATGATTAGAGTTTGTTTATTATATTTCTCAAAATAGCTCAATCCTTTTTTCTAAGACCTGCATAAAAATATGTCGCTCACGTGAGCTCGCCGCTGGCCTGCAGTTTCCCGAGGTATCCTCAGTTGCTACTCCCCGGCAAGATCTAGGCATGGCGGCTCGGTTCAGAAAGGAGGCGGCGGCCTGCACTACTGGGCTTGCCGGTGAGCGCGATGGCGACCTGTGCCCAGTCGCCTCGTCGGTGCGTGGTTCCTCATCGCAACAGTTGTGGAGGCGGTGGCCCAGCTCGTGCGGGGTTGCTGATATGTGGGACCAGGGCCGACATAAGAGGGCACCAGCCGACGACGGGAGCGTCCGCTTCATTAAATTTTGGCCCATATTTGCGTCAAGTTTGGCTGGGACATGCGATAAACAGACACCAGGTAAACGGTCACTTGGTTGGGCCAAGTTTTTTGTCCGGATGACCCAAAAGGATCTGCCCATTGGAGTTGTCCTCATCTCACCTACTACCTCGGTCCGGAAATACTTGTCTTCGAAATGGATAAAAAAGATGTATCTAGAACTAAAATACATCTAAATACATCTATCTCTCGGACAAGTATTTTCGGACGGAGGGAGTACTTGCTAAGAAAGCAAATCTATATTGGACCATCTAAAAAAATCTACATTGGACCGAGAGCATGGAGAGCATGACTCTACCCAACAAAATCTCATAAATTTTGTTGACAACATAGCAAAATCCCATAAAAAGTTGACAAAACAGCAAAATCTTATATTTACGGTAAGAACTCCACGAGATTCTGAGAATTTATTCCCCATTAATTTCAACGATAGCTATACCAGACAAACCTCAGTTTTTCGGTCGCGTCCCAGGCTCTGTCCACCCGCCGCCAACACGCATGCAACATCATTTAAAAACGATCCGAGCCGAGCCCGACCTGGCACACATTTCAAATTCAAAAGAGGAAGGAAAGAAACGCCCAA
>NC_041389.1:39359011-39373737 GCF_002162155.2 Triticum dicoccoides
CACATACACACATCTCTCCTCCTCCGACGAACTTGCGATCCATTCCTTTAAATAGATGTTCCACTAAATAGTTTCATTTTTTTAAAAAGTAATTACGATTGTGAGCAAACACGTAGGGCAGTGGCTCATGTAGCGCCATGTGCTTATTGCATTGGGGATTTATTTTCTGCCTGTTTTTTCAGCTGATTTTTTTATAGTTTTGTTAGGTTTTCTATTAAATCATTTTTGATTTTCCAAAAATATTCAAGAATATTTTGAATTTACAAATATATTCACGTTTTTAGAAATGAATTATACAGTCTTCATAAATTAAAAAACCATGGAGATGATACATATATTCATGAATTGTAAAAAATGATCATGGGTTTTCATATTGTTCACAAATCTGTAGAAATGGTTACAAATTTTAAAAATGCTCATATATTTAAGAAATATTTGCATACTCAATAATACAAAGAAAAAAAATCTTTGTGGCTTTATGAAATGTTCATAATTTTAGAAAACATTTATGAATTTAATGGGACTCTGCTTGCTATTACAGACAGTAGCTGCCGAGTGAAGTAAATGTTCTTGAATTTAAAATATATTCTCATTTTTAAAAAAAATACTCATAAATTTAAAAGTTATTCACAAAAAATGAACATGAAAATGAAGGGGAAAACCCGGTACTTAAAAAAGTATTCACAAATTGTTCCCAGAATTGGAAGGACCATCCATGACTGGCCCAACAGCGCCCACGGGGTGGTCTGCGTTTGCTCGAACGCCTCTACGAAATATGAATTGCTATAATAACTCTTGAAAGAAAAATAAAGTTAATTCTCCAACTAAAAACCGACAGAGCGTTCATGACCAGAATGAACAAAATGCAGCGCAGACGACAAATGGTCTCATGTTGCCTAAAAAATAGACTTAAATCCCATATTATTTTTTGCGAGTAAAAGCAAACCTGGATTCATGCAAAAGCGTTGAGAGCATGCCTAATGCCCAGCAAAATCTCATAAATTTAGTTGACAGCGCAACAAAATCTCATAAAAAAATTGACAGCTCAACAGAATCTCACATTTACGGTAAGAATTCAATGAGGCTCTTAGGATTTATTTCCTATTAATTCCAGTAACAACTATAACAGACAACCTTAAAAAAACTATAACAGACAAACCTTAGCATAGACGCGCACAGACGCAACGCCTAGCCGCGCACGCCCGAAAGCTGCACACTGCTCACCAACGCCTAGCACACACCCTGCATCACCTCAGCCACGCCAACCCGCGCTTGCACGGGGCACACCACACCTTCACGCGCCAGCACCGTGCAATCCATAGGCTGCCATTACTTATGAAACAGACCTTCCTTGGATCTAGTGCGGACTTTGTTGGCCGATCCTCTAGCCACGGCGAGACGAGGTGAAGGGTGAAGAGGTTGGCGGCGTGCTCGATCTAGGGTTTTCGCCGTGTTGCCAAGGAGGACAATGCGGGGACAGGGGGGCTTGCCGGTAAACATTTAGGGGGCCAAATTTGCCCATTTCCAATTAAATTAAAGATGCTCCAAGAGCATGGACAACATGGCTCTACCCAGCAAAATATCATAAATTTTGTTGACAGCACAACAACATCTCATAAAAAAAATTGACACTAGAGCAAAATATCACATTTACGATAAGAGAATTCAATGAGGATCTCGGGATTTATTCCCCATTAATTTCAGCGACAACTATAACAGACAAATCTTAGCATGGACGCGCACGATGCAGCGCCTAGCCGCTCACGCCCAGAAGCTGCTAATCGCTCCTAGACGCACACTGCTCACCAGCGCCTGACACACGCCTTGCATCACCCTGCCACGCCAACGTGCGCCTGCACGGGGCGCACAACACCTCCACTCGCCGGCACCGCGCAGTCCACCATAGAGGTCGCCATGACTCACGAAACGGACGAAGGGCCCCCCGCCGCCTTCCTTGGAGACGGTGCGGGCTTCGGCGGCCATTCCTCCAGTGACGGCGAGATGTGGTGAAGGGAGAAGAGGGTGGCGGCGCACTCATTCTAGGGTTTTCACCGTGTCGCCAAGGAGGACGACCGGGGGGGGGGGGGCACCAACTTGCCGATAAACATTTAGACCATGGACAGCATGGCTCCACCCAGCAAAATCTTATAAATTCTGTTGACATTCTTTTGACAGCACAGCAAAATCTCGCAAAATTTATTTCAACAGCACAGCAAAATCTCACATTTACGGTAGTGATTCAAGGAGATTGTGAGGATTTACTCCACCCCATTAACTCCGGCGACAGCCATGGCAGACAAACCTCCGCTTTTCGTCCCCGTCCGCCGCCACCAGCACGCCACGCCATTTAACAACGACCCGAGCCGAGCCCGACCTTCCCCTGGACTTCGAATTCGAAAGAGGAAGGAACGAAACGCCCCGCCCAACGGTCGCCTCCCCTCCCCCACAAATCCCCGATTCAAAACCCTCCTCCCACCTCCCATCTCCGACGAACTCGCGATCCATTCCTCCGCCCACCTTCCCCTCTCCCTTTCGCTTTCGCTTTCGCTCGAATCGGGAGAATGGAGGAGGGGAGCAGCGAGTCCGGCCAGGACGGCGGGGCCCTGTCCGCGGCGTCGGTGGGGACGGAGGCGGTGGCGGCGGCGGCGGTTGTCAGGAAGACGGTGAAGATGTCCGAGACCCGCGACTTCATCCCCTGCGCCAGCGAGGGTACGTGCCTGCGTGCGTTCGCGAGCGCGAGCGGATCTAGGTCGCCTGGTTCCGGGGGATTAATTATCTTGTTTTTCTCTCTCTGGCTTCAGGGGATTATTCCAGATCCTCGGGGTCGTCGGCGGCGGCGGCGGCCCAGCCGGACGTCGCCAGCTGCACCGGCTCGTCGGAGGCCGCCCCGCGCGACGACGCGGACGCGGACGCGGAGATCCACCACACGCCCGACTACGCCCGGAGGGCCCCCGCGGGCCGCCTCAGGATCGCGCCGCTCGAACTCTTCTCCGCGGCCCCGTCGCCGCCGGCGGCGCCCCGTCCTCCCGCCAAAGCCGCGGACGCCGAAGACGCCGCCGACGACGGTGCCGCCGCGCCGGAGGCCGGTGCGGGCGGAGGGGCGCAGGAGGGCGCCATGGGCTGCCAGATCGCGCGCACCGACAAGGTAACGGCTTCAAGATTCGCCTCGGAATTCCCCTGCTGTTTTCCTCCTGGGTGGTGTCCAGTGCAAAATTAAATCGCTGTATTTGGTCGCAGGGCAATGGCGACTGCTGTGGCCAGCTGAGGCAGGAGTACGACTCGCTCCTGAGGGAGAAAGGCGAGTGCAGGAGGGTGCTGGAGGATCTCATGAGGGAGAATGAGCTCAAGACCAAGGAGTGCCACGAGGCCCAGACGTCCCTGCGCGACCTGCAGATGGAGCTGATGCGCAAGTCCATGCACGTCGGCTCTCTCGGTAACAAGAACTTGTCTCAACTCTCAACTTCAGATGCACTTGTTCAGTGACAGTAGGAGCAGACTGAATTTCACCAGTTCTATCTTCTGCGATTAAAACAAGCAAATCCACGACAGAGTTGCAGCAAACTTATTTTATCAGTTCTTTCTCCTGTGATGATCAAAACAAACCCACATCAGTTGTACCATGGCACTTGCAGCAAACTGACTTTTATCACTTCTATCATCAGTAATCAGACAATGGTGTTGGTCTTGCTAATTGTTACAACTAGAATTTGCATGTTAGTCTTTCCCTTGCTGAGTGGGAACATTTTCTGAAACTTTTGCTATTCATGCAGCATTTGCGGTGGAAGGGCAAGTGAAGGAGAAGACTCGTTGGCGCCAACTACTGAAAGACCTGAGTGAGAAATTTAAGGTATTTATTTGGCCTCAAGTTTTTGCTTCTTTTTACAGTGCACTCTTAAGCTTGACAGAGTGAATGGACTTACACACTTTATTGTGATGGTCCGCAGGCGTTAAAGACAGAGCACCAGATCTTACTGAAAGAATCAGAGGAATACAAAAAGTGTTTGTCAGATGCTACACAGATGACTACAACAATTCATCAATACAGTAAGATTTGCAGAGTGGTTAACCAAACTGAACTAGTTGTGTACTCTTCAGTTTTCTTGTCTGTATCCACTTCCAAGTAAAGGCAACAAACATGATTTCCTTTTTTATTTCAACAGTGAGCCAATATGCAAGTTTAGAATCTGAATTTAAGGACCTGAAAGAGAAGTTCAGCGAGGAAGCAAAGGAACACAAGGATCTTTATAACAAGCTTATAGAGCTCAAAGGTAAGCTGTTTATTCTGGTATCAGTTTATACATTGTTACTACAAGAAATGTTGACAATAGGACCTAACGCGACTTGCACACTGCTTAGGTAATATAAGAGTGTTTTGCCGCTGTCGGCCACTAAACACGGAAGAAACAGCAGAAGGAGCTTCAATGACGATCGACTTTGATTCTGCAAAAGATGGAGAGCTCATTGTTAGAGGCCACGTGTCATCGAAGAAAGTCTTTAAATTCGATTCAGTCTTCAACCCTGAAGAAGACCAAGGTAATTCACTCGTAGATGCAGTTACTCACCTTGCATCCTTCCTCATGTTTTTAACAGTTTATCTTCTTCAACTTGTATACAGAGAAAGTGTTTGAGAAAACTGCCCCATTTGCAACTTCGGTGTTGGATGGATTCAATGTTTGTATCTTTGCTTATGGGCAAACCGGCACTGGTAAAACATTTACAATGGAAGGAACTGAAGGTGCTCGAGGGGTTAACTATAGAATTCTGGATGAGCTCTTTCGAGTAGTCAAGGACAGACATGACCTCTTCCAATACGAGATTACTGTTAGTGCCTTGGAAGTATACAACGAACAAATTCATGATTTGCTCCTGACAGGGTCCCAACCAAGCACAACAACAAAAAGGTACGTCACTTGTGAGTTATATCATCAGATACAACATTGTGTGAAGATACTGTACATCATGATACTTTGTTCACAGGCTAGAAGTAAGACAAGTTGCAGAGGGAGTTCATCATGTACCAGGACTGGTTGAAGCACGAGTTGCTAACATGGATGAGGCCTGGGACGTCCTGCAAACTGGAAGCAAAGCCAGAGTTGTTGGTTCCACAAATGCTAACGAGCACAGCAGCCGGTCACACTGGTCAGTATCTTGTAGCCCTTAACGTTGTTCACCAGATCTTCATTCACGTGCACTAAGTAGTAGATTGTAATATCCTGACCTCACTAATTTTCCATACAGCATACATTGTGTGATGGTCAAAGGAGAAAACTTGATGAATGGAGAGCGCACAAACAGTAAACTGTGGCTCATTGACCTAGCCGGAAGTGAGCGTGTGGCAAAGACAGATGCTCAAGGCGAACGACTGAAAGAAGCACAGAATATTAACAAGTCCCTATCTGCACTTGGAGATGTCATATCTGCTCTTGCAACTAAGAGCCAGCATATACCCTTCAGGTTTCAAACTTTCAAACCTTGGTTATAATTTGCACTGGTGATTATATATAAGATCTCGCTAACATATCTATTCTCAAACTGGCAGGAATTCAAAGTTAACGCACTTGCTGCAAGACTCACTAAGTATGCAATTTTCTTCTCTTCTCCTTATGCTGGCATGATTTGAACTGTTTTGGTAATAATGTGTGTAAGCACTGCAGGTGGAGACTCCAAAACTTTGATGTTTGTTCAAATTAGCCCCAACGAAAATGACGTGGGCGAAACTCTCTGCTCGCTGAACTTTGCGAGCAGGGTGAGGGGGATAGAGCTTGGACAGGCAAGGAAACAAGTTGATGTTGGAGAGCTGTCAAGATATAAGCTTATGGTACTTACTCTATTGCTTTCCCTGTTAGTTCATGTTTTAGTACGAGTTTAGCATCCATATGTTTAATCTGAATGCATGCTGCTGCCAGGTTGGGAGAGCCAAACAGGACTGCAAGAGCAAAGATGCTCAGATCAAGAGCATGGAAGAAACAATCCAATCCCTTGAAGCCAAGAACAAGGCCAAGGACCTGCTCACTATGAATCTCCAAGATAAGGTACTGTGAGCATTTTTCAGCATCCCAACTTGTAACCACCATGGCTGAAATAGTACAAGTTGCCTTGAAACTGATATACATGAAGAATTGATGTGTCTCTTTTTTTCTTCAGATCAAAGAGTTGGAATCACAGCTGCTGGTCGAGAGGAAGATAGCGAGGCAGCATGTCGACAACAAGATCGCCCAAGACGTCGAGCGAAAGCAGCAGCAGCAGCAGCAAAGCCTCAAGATGGAAGAGAACAGCACATACATGAGAAGCCCCATGTCAGAGAGGAACCTCAACACCACCATGGAGAGACCGCCACTATCAGCAGCACCCAAAAAGGATCCCGGGATGGCGAAACAGCCGTTTTCGGACAGCAACAACAGCGACACCTACAGCTTCAACCAGCTCATGTCCCTTGCCGAGGAGAAGGAGAACGCCAACCCAGACGCCGCCGCGAAGGCCAGGCGTGTCTCGCTCTGCAACGGAGGGGCTCGCCAGCCCCGCCGCAGCTCGCTTATCCCGCTGCCGCGCCGCAACTCGCTGATGCCGCTCCCCGGCGGCGGCGCCAAGACGCCTGCACCGGCATTGGCGGCGGCGTCACCCCTTGACAAGATCAAGGAGTACTCCTCGCCGCCATTGAGCTCGCCGCCTGTTATGTCCAACGACAAGGGCGGCAGCAGGAGCAAGAGGATCAGCAGCATCCTGCGCCGCAGCCTGCAGAAGAAGGTGGTCATCCGGCCGCTGCCGTCGGGGCAGGCCGGGAGGAGGGCCGGCGCCGTTGCCGCCGCCGCGGCCGCACAGGGCATCGACAGCGCTCGCCGGGCGGCGGCGCGGCGCGTGCCGGCGGGCGGCGGTGCGCCGAGGGGCGGCGTGCACCAGAACAGGGACAAGGAGAGAGGCTGGAACCACTGATGATGATGGTGATCTGTAGATTGTCTGGGTAGGAGGAAAAAAAAGGTTAGATGTTGTTTATAGTTTTGAGTCTGAGTTCTCGGCTATTGTGAGAGAACAGCTCTGGGTTTCTTCTTCTTGTATTTGTTGTTATAGAGATTTGGCGAGTGGTGGAGCCCCCGGCTGTCAGATGAAATGTCATCATCTGCCCACGAAACAAATTTGCCGATTCTCATCAGGTTTGCAGGTGATTCCGGCTTGAGTGTGACAAGTCATATGCATCCTCAGTTAAGCATGTGAGTTGTGCTCTTTTGTTGCGTTTCAGCTCATATATTTACATTTTTGTTTGTTGTTCTCCGCTGTTCTTTATGTCAGAGAATTAAAGGGTGAAAGGAAAAGCTGTTATCTTTTTGCGGAAAGGAAATACTCCTTCCTCCCATAATGTAAGACGTTATTACGTTATGGGACGGAGGAATTACTTTTCAAGTCGGTTATTTAGGCAACCCCTCCTATGGCAGTCGTTTTCAAGTTGTCAAATCTGGAAGGCCATAGCGGAATGAGATAGCTGGCTTTTGGTGCGGAGAGGAGATGATGATCTTGGAAATAAGATGCATTTACTTGCGTGATGGAAAATGTGCAAGAAAAAGGGAGGGGGCATGAGGTGAGACCTTTATATCTTTAATCACTCACGCCCAAGATTGATGGAGCTGCCACACCATTTGAATTCAGGCCAATCTCACTCCTCAACCGTATGCCCAAAATCATCACAAAACTTCTGCCAACAGACTACAAAAAATAATTCTGCAATTGGTGCATAGAGACCAATATGGATTTCTTAACAACAGATGCATACAGGATTGTCTAGCATGGACCTATGAATATATCCACCAATGCCATCAGTCCAAGAAAGAAATTGTCCTGCTTGAACTGGATTTTGAGAAGGTTTTTGATATGGTCAGCCATGATACATTTTTTGGTAGCAGATTGTTGCAATGGATCAAATTAATATATAGCATTGTTCACTCTTCAGTGTTACTTAATGGAGTCCCGGACAAACAGTTCCTTTGCAAGAAAGGAGTCACACAAGGGGACCCATTTTCTCCACTGATCTTTGGCATTGCTGCAGATCTATTACAAACTATGATGAATGAAGCAATGCATAATGACCTTGTGGAATCCCCCATGATGCACAACTCATGCCCAGACTATCCTATAATTCAGTATGCAGATGACACTATTCTGGTGGCTAATGCTGAAGCCACACAACTAAATCGCATCAAGAGTCTGCTACTTCATTTTGCAGCCTACAGTGGCCTGAAAGGAAACTACCCCAAGTCCACCATAATCCCAATCAACATTGTTGATGAAAAAACAACCCAACTCTCCTCTATGTTGGGCTGTAAGGTGGGCTCATTCCCACGAAAGTATGGCCTCCCATTATGCCTGAATAAACCTAGATTGGAGGATTATGCTCCTATGCTCAAAAAGATTGAAAGTAGGATGTTATGTTGTTCCACTCTTCTATCTACTAGAGATAAGCTCACACTGGTTAAATCTGTGTTCTACGGCATACCAATCTTCTTCATGTGTAAACTGATGATCCCAAAGACAGTGGCTAAATAGCTTAACATCTACCTGAAGAACTGTATCTGGAGAAAATTTGGTACCAGGGAGAGAGGTATGGACATGATTGCTTGGGAGAAAGTTTGCATCCCCAAAGAACATGGTGGTTTAGGGGTCCTTGACACCTCTATTCATAATCAGACTCTGCTCATGAAATTCTTACACAAATTCCTCAACAAATATGAAACTCCATGGGTAAAGATCATCTGGGAGACTCGTTATGCCAATAGTCAACCTCGAGAGCGGCTGGTATGATCTTTCTCAGATTATTACCAGCTTACAAGGAGCATGCCTTGTGTAAAGTTGGATCGGGGAACACAACACTGTTCTGGATAGATAAATGGCATGGGCAACCTCTTAACACCTCATACCCTGAGCTGTTTTCTTTCTCCAACAGCAAACACATTACAGTACAACAAGCTTTCAATCTGCAAGACCTGAGCATGATATTTCAGGGACCTCTATCTCTCATTGCTTTCCAGTAGCTTAACTCTCTGCAAGGAAGCATTGCCAGTAGAGCCAACACAGGGATCCTTGACCAATGGTGTCATACATGGACCTCCCCGGGATACTTATCTATGAAGATGTATAAACAACTGATTGGGAATAGCTCTGCACATCATCTCTTCAAAGATATCTGGAGCATGTCCTGCAGGCTGAGACACAAAATATTCTTCTAGCTCCCGCTTCATGACAGAGTTAACACTAGGAATATGTTGCAGATGAGGAGCATGCATTTACAGGACTACAGTTGTGCTCTTTGAGGATAACACTGAGGAAACTGCAGCGCATCTGATTTGGAACTGCTCATTTGCATTACACTGCTGGATCAAATCACTCCTCATCGCCAGAGAGGCATTTCCATATTTGATGAAGTTTCTCTCATATGTTGTCAACTTCCCAAAGAAATTGCACTGGAAATTATCATTGCAGGCGGCTGGGGCATTTGGTCATGTAGTAATGACAAGATTTCCATATCTGCTACTCCTCATATGGTCTGCTGGAAAGATTATCTCAAAGAGGGACTGTGGGTAGCACAGGTCAAGGCAAATCCACAGAAGCAAAAAGAGTAAAGATCTGGACTGAATTACACTTATGATCATTATCATGTATCCTAGAACTGGTATTGGTTAATTTTCTTTGCTTCTTGAAACTTTGTACTTGTATATTTTTTAATGAAATTACCGTAGAACAATTGTTAGTTAGCAAAGCGGTGTTGGTGATTAGTATAGAACCTAGATTTTTTTTATGTGTGCATGTCCTTGGCGCAAGAATATTATCCAGATGGAAAATTTTTGGAGGTTGCAAAATTCCCTTTGCCTACTGTGCGACTCGTAATTGTGGTGCGGGTGTTGTTGTCGGATATCGGGGTCCGGCAAAACCCTTAAGGTTCGAACTCTGGGGTGCGCACGAAGATCTTCTCCCTACCGATCCACACCCACGACCTCGCCGCGATTCTAAGCTAACACGATGAAAAACACAAGGGACACAAGGTTTATACTGGTTCAGGCCACCATTGTGGTGTAATACCCTACTCCAGTGTGTGGTGTGTGGATTGCCTCTTGGGCTGATGATGAACAATACAAGGGGAAGAACTGCCTCGCGAGGAGAGGTGTTCTTGTGCTGGTGTGGGGTGTGGATGAACTGAATGAATCTGTCCCCTTGCTATGGTGGTGGCTAGTCCTATTTATAGAGGCCCTGGTCCTCTTCCCAAATATTGAGCGGGAAGGGATTCCACAACGGCGGGATTTGAAGGAGACAACTAGTACATGGGCTCCACAGTGGCGATGACGCCGTCTTGGGCTCCACAGTGACCTCCGTCCTGCCGTCCTGCTGGTCTTGATCTTGTTGCACCGATATGGAAACCTTTGCTTGATGCCTCGGTACTCCGCGCCTGCGCTTGCCCCCTTTGCACCAAAGAGGAAATTAGGACACTGTGCAGGCTGGCGCCCGCCTGGTATTGATCGTCATGGCTTGCGTCATGTGCACCTCGCGAGGTACCCTTGCCTTGATCTCTCCGCCTCCTCGCGAGCCTGCCTGGCGAGGCCGCCCCTGAGGAGGCCTTGCGTCATCCGCGCCGCGAGGCTTGGCCCCTCGCGAGGGTTTTGAACTTGGGTTGATGAAGACGGGCCGTACTGGGCCACTGCTGAGCCACACCGCAGGCCGCAGGCAGGCAAGTCTGGGGACCCCCGTTCCCAGAACACCGACAGTAGCTCCCGGGCCCAAGGCGCGCTCGAACTTGGCTTAGCAGCGAAGCCAAATGGCAAGTGCGGAGCACCGCGGGCCCCAACAGCCTGCGGCCTTGGTGGACGCGTGGCGACTGATTGGACATGGGCGTCTCCGCTTTCCCATGCTGCCTCGGCAACTGCCCGATTTGACGAGTCCCTACCGCATGCAAAAAGAGTCATCATTACCTGTGATCGTGGAGGCCAGCGGTTGGCCTTCCTCGGACTATAAGTACGGAGAGGCGTGAGCCCCCATTGTCCATCTCTCCTTGCTCTGCCTGCTTCTTCTCTCTTGCTCCTCCTCTGCTCTTGGCGCCAATGGCACCGATCCGCCGGTTCTCAGCCGAAGAGAAAGGAAAGCCTCCCCGGGAGAGGCCTGACCCGCTCCCGCCGAAGAAACGGCCAGTCCCGTGCCGCCGCGACGAGGTTGCGTGGCCGGAAATGACGAGGCCTTGGTACGAGCGACCACCTCCTGGGTTCCCGCTACCCCTACACCGGGCCGAGGGCCCTGGAGAAGGAGACGGCGAGCACCGCCGTCTGCGCCGCAGGCGAGGTCGACGAGCCATGGCGGCGCGCGCCGCCGCTCCTGGAGCCCACGCCGCGGACTCCTCTCGCGAGCTCGTGCTCCATGCCGCGATGCCTTCAAGCACCTGGATCCGCTTCCCTTCATTCTTCGCCTCCGAGATGCCGCCGAGGGGGCCTCTCGAGCTTTGGCTGCAGCACGCCGACTGCAGTGCCCCGGTGACCGGAGCGGAGGTTGAAGTCGTCGCTCCGGGCAAGGTCTTCATGACCCGAGGTTGGGGCGAGATTGCCCGGGTCTGCCGAACAGGGGGTGCCCTCGTGATTCACTTTGAATATGACGGCGCCTCCTTGATGCTCTTCAAGGTCTTCGACGTGAAAGGCCGCCGGCTGGAGTGCTGCCCCAGAGGAGGTAGCCAGGACATCGACGTGGCAAGGGCTAGGCCTGCCACCCGCTCCCCCAACGGCTCCTCTGGCAGCAGCGGTGATGTTTGGGAGTCCAGCAACTCTCCCGAGCTCCTCGTGACTCCGGAGACGAGCGACGACAGCTATGTGCCCCCGAGATCGCGTCGTGCCCGGAACAAAGCCGCTGCATCAGGATGCCGGCGCAGCTGATCTGGATGAGGTTGACGCTGACCTCCCGTGGCCCACTATTGATGATGGCGCCAACCATGGAGGCGCGTGTAGTTAGTGTTGGAAATATGCCCTAGAGGTAATAATAAAATGATTATTATTATATTTCCTTGTTCATGATAATTGTCTACTATTCATGCTATAATTGTATTGACCGGAAACCATGATACATGTGTGAATGCATAGACCACAACATGTCCCTAGTGAGCCTCTAGTTGACTAGCTTGTTGATCAACAGATGGTCATGGTTTCCTGACTATGGACATTGGATGTCATTGATAACGGGATCACATCATTAGGAGAGTGATGTGATGGACAAGACCTAATCCTAAGCATAGCAAAAGATCGTGTAGTTCATTTGCTAAAGCTTTTCTAATGTCAAGTATCAGTTCCTTAGACCATGAGATTGTGTAACTCCCGGGTACCGTAGGAGTGCTTTGGGTGTACCAAACGTCACAAGTAACTGGGTGACTATAAAGGTGCACTGTAGGTATCTTCGAAAGTATCTGTTGGGTTGGCACGAATCAAGACTGGGATTTGTCACTCCATATGACGGAGAGGTATCTTTGGGCCCACTCGGTAATGCATCATCATAATGAGCTCAATGTGACTAAGTGATTAGTCACGGGATCATGCATTATGGAACGAGTAAAGTGACTTGCCGATAACGAGATTGAACGAGGTATTGGGATACCGACGATCGAATCTCGGGCAAGTAACGTACCGATTGACAAAGGGAATTGTATACGGGATTACTTGAATCCTCGACATCGTGGTTCATCCGATGAGATCGTCGTGGAACATGTGGGAGCCAACATGGGTATCCAGAACAGCTGTTGGTTATTGGCCGAAGAGCTGTCTCGGTCATGTCTGCGTGATTCCCGAACCCGTAGGGTCTACACACTTAAGGTTTGATGACGCTAGGGTTATAAGGAAGAATTGTATGTGATTACTGAATGTTGTTCGGAGTCCCGGATGAGATCCCAAACGTCACGAGGAGTTCCAGAATGGTCCGGAGGTGAAGATTCATATATGGGAAGTCATCATACGGTCACTGGAAATATTCGGGGGTATACCGGTATTGTACCGGGACCACCGGAGGGGTTCCGGGGGTCTAGCGGGAGGGGCCACCTATCCTGGAGGGCCTTATGGGCTGTAGGTGGAAGGGAACCAACCCCTAAGTGGGTTGGGCGCCACCCCCCCAGGGCCCATGCGCCTAGGGTTGGGGGGAACCCTAAGGGGGGCGCCCTCCCTTGCTTGGGGGGCAAGCCCCCTCCCCCTTGGCCGCCGCCCCCCCTCTAGATCTCATCTAGAGGGGCCGACCCCCCTTCCCCCTTCTCCCTATAAATAGAGGGGTGAGGGGAGGGCTGCAGCACTACATCCAAGGCGCAACCCCTCCCCTCCCCAACACCTCTCCTCCTCCGCGCGAGCTTGGCGAAGCCCTGCCGGAGAACTGCCACTCCATCACCACCACGCCGTCGTGCTGCTGTTGGAGCCATCTTCCTCAACCTCTCCCTCCTCCTTGATGGATCAAGGCACGGGAGACGTCACCGGGTTGCACGTGTGTTGAACGCGGAGGTGCCGTTGTTCGGTGCTAAGATCGGAACCCACCGCGATCTGAATCGCTTCGAGTACGACTCCTTCATCAGCGTTCTTGCAACGCTTCCGTCTCGCGATCTTCAAGGGTATGAAGATGCACTCCCCTTTCTCTTGTTGCTAGTTACTCGACAGATTGATCTTGGTGATGCGTAGAAATTTTTTAATTTCTGCAACGATCCCCAACAGTGGCATCATGAGCTAGGTCTATGCGTAGTTTCTATGCACGAGTAGAACACAATTTTGTTGTGGGCGTCAATTTTGTCAATTTACTTGCCACTACTAGTCTTATCTTGTTTCGGCGGCATCGTGGGATGAAGCGGCCCGGACCGACCTTACACGTACGCTTACGTGAGACAGGTTCCACCGACTGACATGCACTAGTTGCATAAGGTGGCTAGCGGGTGTCTCTCTCTCCCACTTTAGTCGGATCGAATTTGATGAAAAGGGTCCTTATGAAGGGTAAATAGGCATATCACGTTGTGGTTTTTGGCGTAGGTAAGAAACGTTCTTGCTACAAACCTATAGCAGCCACGTAAAAACTTGCAACAACAATTAGAGGACGTCTAACTTGTTTTTGCAGCATATGTCGTGTGATGTGATATGGCCAAAAAGGATGTGATGAACGAAATATATGTGATGTATGAGATTGATCATGTTCTTGCAATAGGAATCACGACTTGCATGTCGATGAGTATGACAACCGGCAGGAGCCATAGGAGTTGTCTTTATTTATTACATGGCCTGCGTGTCATTGAATAACGCCATGTAATTACTTTCACTACAAAAAAAGACACATCCGTGACATTTTGGGCCGAACGAATTTTTTTCCTGTCATACATATGACACTTCTATGACGATAATTGTGAAAAAACTCGGTATCATCATAGATGTGGTGGGCTCCTACTTCTATGACAAAAAATCATGACAGAAAATGGGTTTTTCGTGCTGGGCGGGCTGGAGACGCAGCTGCATGACATTCTTGGGGCCGTCCATGAAGGAAAAAACCGTGGTATAAGCGAGGGCGAGGAAAATTTCGGGGAGTTCCTGGTTACGGTGGGTGGTCGAGGGCCGAGCGATGCGCGTTTCTCTTGTACACGTACGCGCGTGTGTGCAAGGCGTTGGCTCTAACTGAACCCGAGCGAGGCGTTGGGCTCTAACTGAACCCGAGCGATTGCACTGCAGGCTACGCGTTACTGAACCCGAGCGATCGATTCCTTC
>NC_041389.1:39373971-39375782 GCF_002162155.2 Triticum dicoccoides
GGTGGGAGTGGATGAACAGGACCCGTGGCGTTGCCTCTGGATGAACAGGACCCCGATCGATTGAGCCGGTTGGGGCTGGATGAACAGGACCCCGTGGAGGGCTGGATGAATAGGACGACCCCGTGGAGGGCTGGATGAACAGTAGACGGTGGAGGGGTGGATGAACAGTAGCCCGTAGAGGGGTGGTTGAATAGGAGCCCGTGGAGAGGGGTGGTTGAACAGTAGCCGGTGGAGTAGCGTGCGGTGGAGGCCGGATGAACAGGAGCCCGTGGATGAACATTCGCAGGTGGAGGATGGAGGAGGTCGACGGTGGATGAACAATAGCCCGTGGAGGCTGGAGGAGGTCGACGGTGGAGATGAACAGTATCACGTAGAGCCCTGTTTTGCGGTACGCCACACCCCTTCCGATGAACAGGACCCCCGTTTCTATTGTAGCGCTCCAACACAAGTCTGTTTCATCCGTTTTGCGGTACGCCACACCCCTCCCGATCAACATGACCCCCATTTCGACCGTAGGAGGTCCATATCCTTCGTTTTGCGGTACGCCAGACCCCTCCCGATCAACAGGACCCCGTTCCGAACGTGGCCGGTCGAACAGAAGGCCGTTTCCTCCGTTGTGCGGTACGCCAGGGCTCGTTTCCATCGCCTGTTCCGTCCAAGCCCTCCCGATGAACACGGCCACGCATTCCGTTCCGACCCAGCCGGTTGGCTCCCCATGAACACGACGACGACGCTATTTCTCCGTTCCGAGCCATCCATGTACACGAGCCCTGGCCGTACGTATGCACGAGTAGGCGTTCGAGACCCTGCCCGTATGTACGTACGTGGCCGTATTTTCTTTCTTGCACCCTGGCCGCTGTACGTACGTGTACATGCTATGTGCGCGCCTCTACTATGACACGTACACGCCTATACTATGACACGTGTGCGCCTCTACATCGACCAGTATATATGTACGTACACATTCGCGACCAGAATGACAACGCTACATATGCTTCGACCAGGTGGGTCCCGACTGTCAGGCACTTCCTTGCCCGTGAAGATGTAGCTGGTGGGTCCCAGCAGTCAGGGGGGCGAATCGTTTTGGTTTTTTTTGCCCGGACGCACTTCCTTGCCCGCGAAGGTGTAGCTGGTGGGTCCCAGCAGTCAGGGAGGAAACATTTTTTTTGCGAAATACGGTGGCCCCTCCGGTGGGTCCCTCATGTCAGGTGGAGCAATAATTATTTTGCACGTAATAAGGAGGAAATTCCTTGCGGCCGCCGTGGACCCAGCTGTCAGCCTCTCCACGCACAGTACTCTTCCGATGGAAGTCGGTTGTTGACCACACTGACCACGCCGCACCGAGAGCACCACGGCGGTGGACGACGGCGAGGCCTAGGAAGGGGACGACATGGAGCCGGGGACGACGCGGAGCCGGGGAAGACGCAGCAGTGGATGCCCACATGAAGAGGAGTATGAGGGTTCACTGGTTCGGCTGCAGTGTGGAGCTGCCGTCGCCGCAGAATAACAGGGGGTGTGAGTGAGTAGAGGGATGGCCTGGCCAGCGGTGGGAGTAGTAGGGGGCGGTGAGGCCTCCACGGCATCACAGCTGGCCATGGGAGGCAGGAGCATGCGGCACGACCGGCGCTGCTTTGGGCGGCTGGAGCACGAAGACCAGAGGTTGAAGAAGCTCTACGGCCGTTGGATGGACATCGTACGGTCACTAGAGCTAGAATCGTTCATATTGACTAAGTTGACAAAGCCCTCCATCCCCGTAAACTTAGTAGGCCCACAAGTCAGCCTCCCACCAAGGTGAGTCCCAGCTAGCAGGG
>NC_041389.1:39376024-39389460 GCF_002162155.2 Triticum dicoccoides
ACCCTTCCGGTGGGTCCCAGCTATCAGGTGGAGGAATCATTATTTTGCATGTAATAAGGGGCATTTTCCTGTGTGGGCCCCTACTGTCAGCCTCTTCCGATGGTTGTTGTTTGTTGACCATGTTGACCTCGCCGTGCCGAGAGCACAAACGCGATGGACGAGGGCGAGGCCCAGGAAGTGAACCACCCGGAGCTGGCGAAGCCACCGCAGCGGATGCCCACGCTGAGGGGAGAACGAGCGCTCACTGGTCGGCTGCGGGGTGAGGCTGATGTCGCCGGAAAATAACAGGATGTGTGGGTGGTAGAGGGATGGCCTGGCGGCAGCACACCTAGCCACGGGAGGAGGGAGCAGGCAGTCCCGCCGGCGCTGGTTTGGGCGGCTGGAGCAGGAAGATCAGAGATTGAAGAAGCACGGCGGCCGCTGGATGGACATCCAACAGTCACTGCTGTGTGTTGACTAAGTTGACAAAGCCTTGCGTACGCGTCAAAAAAAATTTAGGACAGCGTCATCGTCAACCTAGTAGGCCCAGAAGTCAGCCTCCAAATATGTGGAAAACAACATACAACCCATTAGCCATTATTTTCAATAATTTACAGCCCATTTGCTAATTCTTCAGGATATTTGAAGCCCATATTCTTTTTATTAGCATTATAGACCATATATTCTGGGCACTGCTAAAAAATTGAACGAAATTTTGCATATTTCGGTGGGGTCTGAACTCTTTTAATCACGAAAATTTGAGTCACCTTAAAAATAATTTTCAAAAAATTATATCAAAATAAAATTCAAAAAACAATTCTCTGCAAAAAATGAATGAAATTTAGAATCTTAACTAGCAAGGTGCCCGTTCGTTGCACGGAACATTAAGATGCATTTGTATGAGTAGTTTATCTTGTGGGAGAAAAGATGATATTTTGATGTAATTGCCAGTTGGCTTTGGTTTTTATAAGAGTAGAGAGTAGAGAAATCCTGAAAACAAAAAATGATATTTTAATGCAATTGCCGGTTGGCTTTGGTTTAAAAATTTACAGCCCATTTCTTACAACTTATAGCCCGTTTTCTGGGGAAGCTCATTTCTTACTACTTACATCCCTCCTCGTCTTGAAAGATTTGCAACCCAGCAGGGCTGAGAAAAGCAAGTAGGCCTCGGTTTTGGTATTCTCCAAAAAAAGAACTTGGCTAGCCAATTTCAGAAAGAAAAATTATATCAACTGGGCTCGTCATGTGCTTAATAAAAGCGTAAGTGTGGGCTAGACGGGCCACAACCCCCGCACAACGCGCAGTTGAGCTCCGTCTCTGAAACTGAAAAACAACTGGGCGAGCTGCTGGGTCCCTAGTGTTATCCGCTCGTTGTGTAATTTTCTCGTTTATTGACTACATTGACAATAGCGTGGAACCTAGTTGCCAAACAATTAGTAGGAAGTATTTTTTTGGCTTGTAATAACGAGGCACCTGCTTGCGAAATGCAATGACCCTGGTGGGTCCCTACTATCAGCCTCTCCATGTACAGTCATCTCCTGATTCCTCTTGGTTGTTGACCATGTTGACAACGCCAGACGGCGGCGGGCACAGCGAGCTAACCAAGGCGGAGAACAACGGCAAGGCCTCGGACGGGAACGAACGGCAGCCATGGAAGATGCGGCAGTGTAGTGGCAGGTGGAGGGGAGTACGAGGGCAACAACATGCAAGTCAAGCATACAAATGGTACAAAAAGCCCAAGGATTAATTGTTCATCAAATTTTTAGACAAAACCCAGATTGAACATGACAGTAACATCTAACCCAACCACTCTGTTTTGCAGTCATAAACAAATGGATCGGTCTGATCCATAAAATCAACATCCTGTGCAAAAAAATTTATTTTAGGATGTTTACAACTTATTGTAAATAGAAGCCGAGCACGTTTAGAAGCCCATTTGTCCACCTGAAACTTCTTTTTTTGCTGGTCAACATGTTCGTCCGTGAGAAATCTCTTGCTGTAAAAATTAAGCCTCATGGAAAATAGTAACCTCACATTCAACAGGAAGAATGTGACAAAGCTTCTGTTTGCCTGGCTGGATGCATATCGTCCCATCGTTATTGTCCTCAAACAAATGTCATGAAACTGAGAAAATCCTTGTGCTTATTTCGCCAACGATTGGTTATATGTTTTTCTCCATGTGGTTCTGCCTAAGTAGACATGAAGATTGAAAACAGTTAAGGTCTGAAAAAAGAGTATGTCGAAAGAACGACAGGTGAACAATTAATTCTAGTACAATATATATGGGCTTTCAATGTGCATGAAATCATCACGTCTATGTATAAATTCTCCAGAGATCGAAAGCATCGCATCAAGCCAATAATTATGTCCAGATCAAAACTATACATTCTGATATATATGATCTTGACAGAATCCAGCAGCATTGATAGGCTATCAATGGACGAACTCTTCATTGAGCATATAACATAATATTAGTACCCAAAGTGTACTCAAAGATGATATAAAACTTATGCGCACAAATGAAAAATGCAGCATATGATTACAAATGTGTAGATGATAATATACGGTACCTGAAAAAGTGAGGAGCCAAACACCAACTCCTTGTGATTATTTAACAGGTCACGAATTACACCCAAGGTCTCCAGTTTGGGCGCAGAGACGACAGTTATTTCTGAAGGTGTATAACAATTATGAAGGAGCAACCTTTCAAGTGAAGGGGCATCTTCAATGATGAGCTGTTGTCCTTCAAAACAAATTCCAATGCTTTTAAGGTGAGGCAACTTTATTTGGAGACAACTGATACCGATTTCTATTCCCAAAACAATTAGCAAGCGCTCCAGGGCAGGGCAACTGGAGTGGATGATGCTGTGCAGTGAGTCCTCCGACAGATAAACCACCACAAGCGAAAGTTTTTTTAGCAGTGGGAGTTGAAGCATTTGTACCAGATCGTCTGGTAGATGGCACCGGGCGAAGGTGGCGGTGTGGAGAGAGGAGGAAAACCGCGAGATGGACAACGGTGGTGTGGGCACGAATTCTTGGTACGTTTGTGGTATGAAACTTTCATGGTAATGGTAGAACTCAAACTGCTGGAGTTTTCCGAATTCAGGGGATGTCAGCCAAGCGTCCACCTTGCCGGGTATGGACATCAGGTAGCTTGTCGGGATGTAGAGGCGTTGAACGGGGCCCTACTGGTGAGAAGAGACGATGGCTCTGAGGAGATCAAATTCAGGAAGGACAGATATCTGATGACAGTTAAGATTGAGGGGCACGGTGCGCCATAGAGGGCGCCACCGAGTTGAGAGGACTTGTGTGCGGCAGCAATCCTTGGTGGGGAGAAGCGAGATGATCTCCTCAAGGATGACGCCTGGGAGATTGCTGATGCGGTCCACCGGAGATCCTACCGGTTCCTCAGATCCGGGTGGGGGGGGGGCTCGCCGCTTCTCCCCGCGCTACCGGGTGTGGGATCTACAACCGGCGTCGCCGCTCATGGGAGCCTCATCTTCTTGGCACTGGGGCCAGCCGACTCCATTTTCCTTGTGGGCGTCGCGCCGAGCTCACGGGTTTGAACAGAGTAGCCAAAGACGAGCCTAGTGGCAGTGCGAGTGGGGAAGAAGGAGGGCCGGGGATATCTGTAGGAGTGGAAGAAGAGGAGCAGGCGTTTTCTGTACGAGTGAGGAAGAAGGTGAGCGGGGTTTTTTGGATGAGTGAGGAAGATTGGGGAACGGGGGGAATTGGGTGGGGAGACAGAAGCGGGAGAGCAAGCTGTTCGTGTTTATAAGGCCCACTGCACTAACTACTCGCTTTTTCCCAAGAATCGCTCTCTTCTTTTGTGTTGTTGCATTGGAGCTGGCGCATGGGCTTGGCGGACTGGCCATGCATGCAGGATACATGTGCCCGCCGGCCACTGCATGCGCCTGGTTTGTTACTAGGCCTATTTAATAGGATGGTTATGGAGTAAATTAAGGAGATTTTTTTCTCTGTGTGCATCCACCAAATTAGAGGATGCGGTACTGGATGCAGACACTCACATTAAACTAACATTCAGAAGAACAAAAGTTTAGCATGTCTATGCATCTCAATGATTCGGCATACTATAACCAATATACAAAGCTGTGAGAAGGTGTGGAAATAAAGAAAATCGATTGATGCTTCTCTGAGCAAAGGGCCTCCCTGCGCATGCATTAATTTCCTGGGCATGCTTGTTTCTTCTTAATGTTGCGAGAACTTTGAGAATGTGGCCACTCCACAGCTAGCTAGCTACCTCATCTTGCAATTGATGCTGACACATTTGCAGCAAACACATGAGGCAATAGAGATGACTCAACATGGGTCCATATTGTGCAGTTCCCCTGATATCATATTCATTGTCCTGAATCTGAAAAGATAGGAAAACAGTAGCTATACTTAAACGCTGTTGCAAAATAGTAGCACAAATCAATAGCTCAGCATGACAAAACACGATCATCTGGACGAAGGGGACACTGACCTGCCTGAGGAAGATTACATATAATTTCATAAGTCCTTGGTTGATTTCCACCTTCGGTTGCACTGCTTGTTTGCTCCTCCACACATGATAGGATCGTTCTGCACTACATTCAGCAAGTCAACGTACGAATAAACTAATTTCATCTTGCGGTGGTCATTCTAGTTACGAATGTAGGAATACCTGGAGCACCATGAGGTTAGCTGACAGCAGGTAGATGCAGCCATATAAATTTTGTGCGGTGCTACCAAAATTGATGTTTGTATCCCTTCCCGTTAAGAGAATTCTTCTTGAAGTTGGTAGAATGTGATGGCTTGTTCTTTGCATCAAACTTGCCTTTCTCCTGAGATTTGTTCTTGTTGTTTTGGGGCTGGTTGGGTTGGAAGTTCTTCTTGTGTACCATGTGGGCACTAGAAGCTCCCTCAGCGACCCGAGCACGTGTGTCTTTTGCTCTCGCCTTCTCCTCAAAATCAAGAGTGCTAATGAGATCCAAAACAGAAAACTCATGTCTCTTGTTTTTAGAGAAGTAGCAAAATCGTTCCACGAAGGTGGAAGCTTGGCAATGATGGTCCCAGCAACAAATTTGTCCGGCAACACACACTTAAAGTACTCAAGTTCCTTAGAGAGTGACTGTATCTCATGAGTCTGCTGAACAACAGAGTGCTCATCAGTCATCTTGTAGTCACAGAATTGCTCCATGATGTACAACTCGTTGCCAGCGCCCGAGGGCCCAAACGTGGCCTCGAGCGCAGCCCACATGTCTTTGCCGCTGTCAAACGACATATATGAATCCACAATGGAATCGTCAGGAACACTCAGCAGGGCGTCTTTGAAGAGGGTATCCATGTTCTGAAAAGCTTCCTGCTGTGTAGGATTACCCTTAGTGGCGTCATAGCAGTACATGATCTGAAACCAATATACTGCTCTTGTGCGCCACCTTTTATATTGCACCCCCAAAAGCGCAGCAAAACCACTCGGAGTAAATTGCCTATAATTAGGTTTTTCGATTGGATTGTTGAATATATGAGCAATTTAGTATGAGATTTAATCCGAATCAGCAGTAAATAGATCATGACGACAATTGCAAACATCAAAGTAATGATGCGGACTAAACCAGGAGGACAGAATCACATACTGTACAGCGGGAGCAGAACCGATGTGGTTGATGTTGTCACTCATGTCGTTGATGATGAGGTTACCGAGGTCGGGGAAGAAGGCTGTCGTTGAGGAAGTCGTCGCTGGTAGCAGTCACAGGAGTGTGCTCCCCAAAAACCTGATCGCCCCTCTCCTGTACAGGATCATGAAAGGCGGGGTTCAGAGGACTGCTGTCCTTCTCGCGGTGCACGCCGGAAGGAGGGCTGGAGAAGAATTGTGTGGCGGCGCTAAGATCTGGAACGGTGCGAAACCATATGATACAACGGCGGCTAGGGTAGAGCATGTCAGGTCGGTCGTGCGAGTATAATAGTAGGCCTTTGGCCCCCAAACCCCACGTCCAAGTCAATAATAGCTCAAAAAAAAGTCAATAATAGCCCCACCAAGGTTTGTCTGAAAAACCCCAGAGTAATTAAGGCATCCATTAGTCCCTTTAGTATAAATACAATATCATTAATAATGGCCCCACCTTTTGTCTCACAAGGTATGTTGGAGTACAACTGGCTACTCGTTTACAATCCGCTTCTCTTCTCTCTCCTCTTCTCTCCCTTCAACTAAGCACAAATACTATATTTAAATTCTTATAGCCTACTTATGTCATCTAATTGTAGTACTTGCTCTAAAGTTACTATCCACTGTGTAGTCTGAAATGCCGGGCGTGCAGCGGGCGGTGCCCTCGGTCAGCGCGCCGCTTCAACGACGGAAGCAGTGAGAGGTCACGTCGCCCTGACTTGCCATCAATGTGGAGCGGCGGGCTCAGCTGGCGCCGGGCGGGAAGCACGCGCGGGAGGGGGGAGGGGTTTTTGTTGGGCCAAGAAGGTGAGAAGCCAACTTGGGATCAGTACGGACGGGGAAATATCATGTGCTCCCATACTCTGCATATGACACTAGTCTATGTTACTACTCCCTCCTTTCCGGTTTATAGAGATGTTTAGAGTAACATAGTAATATGTTACAGTACAAGTTACTCCCCACTATGACCAGCCTTGGCTTCTCCCAGTGCTCCACCATGTATAGCTGCTAAGCCTGCCACGTAGGCATAAAATATGATGTGGCACCAATAAACTAAGCACCTATGCATTGAAGACTTGAGTTACTAAGCCATTTAATGCACTTAGCACCTCATCTAAAGAGCATTAATAGTATAGCCAGCTGCTGGCTATAAGCCAGTGCCATGTCATCTATAGCACATCTTATAGTCAACATGTACAATAGTAGATCAAACGAGTGTACTACTACTTTTTTATTCTGTGGCCCACCTTTCATTCTCACAAAGTGCCTAAGAGCACGTGCTAGAGCTGGCTCTTCACGAAGATCCCGCTTACCTTCTCTCTCCTCTTCTCTTTCCTCCAACTAAGCAGAAATATACTACTTTATTCCTTATAGCCCGCTGACTCAGCTCTATTGTACTTGCTCCAAGCACATCTAAGCACTTACTAGCACCCCCTTGACCGTGGACCTTGACGGTGTACGTCACCTTGTGTCTCATAATTTTCCTCGTCATCATCTGAGTCCTAGAAGATCTCACCCACATCATCCTTAGCATGCAGCCGCCTTGATAGACAACATGCACAGAAGGAGTAGAGGCGACTGGGGACGCACCACCACCACGTCGTGGGCACTCCGTATGTGCTCGTGTGCATGCAGCGTGCGTGTTTTTCCATCGGTGCTAGCTCTAAGGCCGAGGCTGCGGTCGTCTTCGTCTTTGACTGCGACTAGTAGTTGAGCAACGACGGCAAAGAGGTGCTGCAAGAGATGCGTATGCGCCGTTGCATGCGAGCTTCGTCGTAGCACGACGAACAAGACGTCGCTGCGGATGGCGCACGCCTCCATGCCGCCGAGTGTGTGCGCATGCATGTGGTATTCACGTGCATTCTGTGGCCGAGCGTGTGTGCATGCACGTCTTGTGTACGTGCATTGTGTGCTCCATGCTGTGCGCGTATATGCATGAGTTGGATCGGATGGAGTTAGTGTGTTGTCTTGTGTACATGCGTGGCTGCATGCGTCCTGTACATGCGAAAAGTTCATGTTCTTTTATTTGTTTATAGGTGGGCAGGCGGCAAAAAACAGGGGAAAACACGCAAGGTTCCTTGCAGACGCTCCGCCGCGAGGTTCCTTGCTCGTCCTCGGTCGTCGGGAATCTATGCTCTTCAACTATTTTCTTTTACGTGAGCTTTGTTCATCCTTTTCCCAACACGCGAGACATCTAGCATCAAGGTGCACGTGTCATGCAAGAAAATGGAGATAATCAGATAAGCAGTGCGTAAGTGAGTCGTGTGGGGGGGGGGAGCGGGGGGAAACCCTTTTTCGTAAGTGATTCGTGCACTTCGATGGCACCTACACAATATTTTTTCTCCTAGATGTCATGTGAATAGTGCACGTACTCAACGACGGAGCACGGGATGGTAGCAATGACATGGTCAGCCCTTTTTTGGAGAGAGTACGTACTACTAGTAAATAACTTTGATGTGTCCCGTCAACTCGCAGAACAACGAGAAGCTTGATTATGCCTTCTCCCTCGCCAACGCGTGAGCGGTGGCTCGTAGCACGAGGAGAAACTTTTGCTTACAAGCGGTGGACGTGCAGCAGTTCATTTGGTGTCAGATTGCCAGAAGCACTACTGTAGAACCATCGAATTCCGGAAGAGGCGAAGAGCCAAGCGCAAGGTCACCTACTAACCTTAGGCTAGGCGTAGTGGGAGTAACATAAGTAGGGGTACCTCCTTTTTTTATTCTAGAAACAACCACACGCAAATATCAAGGTGCTGGTTACGTAGAACAAATTTCCTGCAGTCCGTGCTCAGCCCTCCTCTATCTCTCTTCTCAGCCAGCCAGCGGACGCGCAGAGCCCATCGTCTGTTTGCTCACATGCGGCCCCACATGTCAGTGAAAACACAAGAGGACCCACTGAACCTGCACATCTTTCACCTCGACGTGCTGGTAATGAAAAACAAATCCAATAAAGATCTTCGGTGGCCACTTTTGGAGTTACTCAAGAGTAGTAAGATTCTATTTACAGTTTAACCCAAGATGCACATCTCGTGGCTTCAACTACCACTCTATTTTCTTTCATGACACGACCTGGATGCTGGATGTCCCACGTGTCGACAAAAGGAGGAAGAACCCGACCAAATCTTCGGTTGTGCTCTCAGATTAGACTAGTTGTGCTAACTTAAAATTTCTATTGTGTACTCCCACCGTTCCAAAATACTTGACTTCCATTTGTCCAAAAATGGATGTACCTATATACTAAAACATGTCTAGATACATATATATTTTGACAAATAGAAGGCATGTATTGTGCAACGGAGGGAGTAGAATGGATGCAAGTTTTTGTATTGGGAAGAAGAGTACATCCATATATTGATAGATCATTGGAGTTGGCCTTACAAGTGGGACCGCAGTTGAAGAAACCGACTATCGGCAAACCCCCACCTCGCCCGCCGCGCGATGGCTAAGTTAGAGGAACGATGAGGTTGAAGAGATTGCTCTAGCACATACTCCAAGAAATATGGTGTCAGATGGAAGTCGTGCTGGTGGCGTGTGCCTTACTCCTGGACGTGAATGCTTGTTCTGGCCCATGCCACCCTACTACTCCTACTACTTACTTATATAGTACTAGTATCGAGGATTCGAGGTGCTGGTTACGTACAATATGGCTACAGTAAAAACACCCACACGACGCGCGAAGCATGTGAAGCTAGTACAAATAGTGTACTACTATTGTTGATTGACCTCATCCGATAACCTGTTGCAATGCACGTACAATTATGTATTCGGAAAATATTTTTTTGCCTAGTCGCACCACTCACTCACAGAAGCAACTCGAAAGCCATTCATAAATTTAGTAAGTTTATCACAGGCATATCATTTTATTACATACAACAGGTCATCAACCCACATCGACAACGAGGATACATTATAAATACTAAAGTTTTCACCACACAACAAATAACAAGCAATAAAATGAACTTCAACTCAACCATTCCTCGGCGTTGGAAACGCTTGCTTTTAACCACAAGTGATTCTCTGGGACGGGCCATCTATTGTTGATCTCAGGACCAACGCAGGACTAATCATCCAGGCTGAAGCGGCCTACTATATCAGTACCAGGGTAGGGAACCACCCTAATGTCCAAGGTATAGACACAATTGCTTCTCATAAATGGTACTAGTAGCGTTGTGTCAATAGCAGTTGGATCGCCTTTCACCATCATCGGATAGTTTTGTCCAAGGAAGAGAGAGTTTTCTCCAAGACTATCAATTCTGTACTAGGGAGAAGGTGTTGGCGCTAGCACACTAGTATCCATCCCGAATACCATGCAACGGGTGTTGGAATAGGTCTAGAGAGTGCGACCATGGGAGACAACACGTGCTCCCTCAGTAGTAACATCATCAGTGGGCTGTATACACACAAGGCCAGGCGCCACTGAGTATATACGTTCTGCTCGTCCTCATGCTCGTGATCATCACCATCGCCATCTCCCCCTTGGTTATAAAATTTTTCAAGTATAGGTGGTGGAATGTTCATAGGACCTTGGAAACACAAGAAGAAGGTTAATTAGTAAAGGGAAACTTGCTAACCTGCATGCATGTGGACGAAACAATTATAATTACGGTGGAAGACAAACGTACCGAAACTACGAGGATCCCATGCAAAAACAGTGCCATGAGCGGTGGAAGCAAACACAAGACCCTCGTATTGAATTGCATCATAGTACACATCCGTGTATAGAAATTGATTTTTGAGCAATATCCATCGAGTCAAACCACCAAGGACGGCAACAAGCTTGTCGAAGATAGCAACAACTTCATAGTTGTTGTAATTCCAAGAGCGGTTAGGAACTCGACAAATTGCTATCTTCCGTAGAAGACAGTCACCATGATCGTATTTGAACGTGCGTACAATACCGATGTGCTCAACCTCTGGGCAGTCTGCTGAGATTTTTGGAAGTGGAACCCGGTCACGAGTGTACACATTCACAAGTTCCCACTCGCAGTTGGACCCAATGTAAACAACCCAATCTCCATTTGCGCCTGCCCAAGCCTTGCCCTCAAGCGATGGCATCTTAACATCATACGTATCATTATCAAGCGGCATCAACTTGCACAGGGCGAGGCTCCGTCATGCCGGCGCCAATCATCAGGGTCACGACAAAGAAGATAGGGGAGATCAAACCGCTCCTTGACTCTTGGGTTCCTTGTAATGATGTTATTAGTTGAGTCGAGAATGGGCTTGAACGAACCTGCCATGCTAGCCGAGGTGATGACGTCGCACCGGTCAATGAGTTCCTCCACCACGTCATCTTTCAGATCGGGGCAAGAATAACGGGGTCGTTGCCATGGAGAAGACGATCAAACAATGGCAGAAGAAAGGGTGAAGGCCTAAAGGAAAATGGAGGAGGGAGAGGAAGAGCGGGCGATAGCAGTTCCAAATCTAGAGGGAAAGGCGAAGAGTCGATGGACGGTTGCCAGTTTGCCACGGTTCACGAAGAGGCGCCCCGGCCTACACGTCCGTTCGGAAATACTCCTACTACTCGCCGTTGTCTCACTAATATGTTGGAACGGGACCACATGTCAACGAAACATGGTGTGTAATTCTCGTGCAAAATGCGATCTGCCCGCGTTGGCCCGAGGTGCCGCATTAGTTTTTTTTTAAAGTTTGCCGCATTAGTTATTGATCTTTATTTTTTTAACATGCAATCTGAATGGATAGCTCATGTGATCATCACACGTGAGCGGATATAGTGATGGTTGATTCGCCCGAGCAACTTATTACTGTGGGAATATGGGAGTACCAGTGGATTCAAAGAACAGAGAAATGATGGTTGCTTCGTCCGAGCAACTTACTGTGGCGAAGGTGGGGCTCTGTGATTTGACTGCTCACTAGTCATTACTACTGCGGTGCAACGACCGGGGTGAATCTTTCCCTGAAGTTGTGTTGTGCACTCAATATTGCTGCATGGTAGGTGGAGCCGGATGAAGGATGTCCAACATGTCGGCGAAACGAAGTTGAATTGTTTCTAGCATTGCTATCAATCCTTCAGGATTTGTTTATATGTACGCATAATTTTGATGAAATTGTACTGTGATGCTATGAAGGTTTCAACTTTGGTTCCCGCAGGAAACAAAAGGTTTCAACTTAGGATTCATGTGTCTTGCCTTGAGATTATCTCGTTACAACATTCCATCAAATACAAATGAAACTACCATGGCTAATGCATCTCAATGGTTCGCAGATCAGCGCCAATATTCACATCACAACTGAAGACAAAGTTGTGAGAAGGTGTACAAATAAAGAAAAACAATATAATTGATCGATACTGTTCGTAGGCATGGCTCCATTTCCTTGGCACAGTGTTCATTGCTTGGCAGCTAGTTTCACCCAGCTCTGTAGCTAAAAAAGAGGTGTATGAAGGACACCACAATCCGATCATTTTGTGCAGCTCCACTAAAATCGAGCGGACCATCCCTGTTTGCAAAGATATCCAGTCAGTGTGATTACAATAATAGTGGAACTAGATGATGAAACATAACACACATAAATAGAAGCCGATCACCTCTACGATCTCTGTTTAGGACTAACTTCTTGTTGGAGAAGATTAGGCACGCAGTTGGATGAGGAGGATAGCAAAACCAATCTCCCTTTCCGCAGTCCCGCAGAAATGTAAAAACGTTGCCCGTATGACATTTTGGCGGAACTGCACAAAACACTCTTCAGGAAAGTGATTTGTGAAGTTCACCAAAAGTTGCAATAGCAACAAGGTGAAAATGGATAGCCCTGTTTGCAAAATGAGGTCGAAAGGAAACAATTACTGCCCAATAACACGAGTTGAAGACACATACGCCGACAAAAAATAAGCGTGTTCCATGTAAAAAGGGAAAGATAGCACATGGTGGTTTATCAAAAATGGTTTGAGGACGATATTGCAAGATGGAAAGTATGCCGGCCGAGATATGATTAAAGCAAACAACTAAAGAAGATCCACATGCAGCAACGTGGGAAGATGGGCAGTGGAGCAAGGCCGGAGGAAGCTGTACCTGAGGGTCATCGGGATGTTACTAGGAGGGCGCCGGCGGCCGGGATCTGCCCATACTGCGGCAACAAGCAAGTGGTGAAGGCCCTACCGCGCCGGAGCTTGGTCAGAGAGAACAGCGGGTACCGCAGATCAGGACAACCTGCCTCAACGCCGTTGAACAGAGAGATGATGCACATCCTCCCTTTCCGCCGGCGGACGGGATGCGGCCGGATCACTGACGAACGCTGAGAGAGAGAGGCCACGGCGGCCTTGTGTGAGATGGTGTGACGAGAGACAAACCCATTTTCCATTTTCCCCACGGCAATCGTTTTATATTCTAGTGATGGTACCCGACCCTCCTTCGAGTAAACAACCGCTACACGCGTCAAATTATCACGTGGGCTGCCTTTTCGTGCAGAAACAAACTCCATCGTGTACCCGCGCGGGTGTGGCCGGGAACGAGACGTGAGTATGTGCGTCTTGCATGCGCTTCTTCTTTAGGTGCAGGTACGTATGTGGGTGGGTGTGAGAGATATGGTTTGTGCGAAACAGAGGCAATGTGTTGATGATATCTCAATCAGAAAACTATGACATATGCAATGTGTGTGAAACGGAGTCATGGACGTGAGATATCGATAGAATTGAAAATAGGGATGAAGAGTGTGGCTGCGCAATCGATAAAGAGTGCCATCAAATTTGTGTTTGCCCATGTTAAAGATACAGGGCAGCTGGCCTACTAGAATTTGAGAGGGCAGAGGTGTAGTTGTTCTCCGTGGCATGGATACCTACCTACAACGTTCGAATA
>NC_041389.1:39389849-39467226 GCF_002162155.2 Triticum dicoccoides
GAGACTGGTCGACTAGTATATGTGTGGGGAAGGAGAGAGACCTAGCTATGTATTGAGGGAGATCGATCGACATCCATGGATATGTGTAGCAGAGGAATAAGGTTGGGAAAAAGACAAAGGTAGAGCATCGGAGGGTTGGTGGTGGAGTGGCATCTCACAAATGGTGAGAGGCCTGCTAGACAAACGGAGGGTATGAGTGCAATATCAATAAGAGAGGGCGAGGGATGTCTGTCTGTCTATGCACGTGCATGTGAGAGACGGGTCGGGAGGTATTCAAGGATGATGAGGGGAGAAGATATGGTTGTGGTAAGCATGCATAACTACATAGGAAGATCAACCGTCGTGTGTCCGAGAAAAGGAGAGACATAACTAGCGAGGTAAGTGTATCGGTGCTTGGTGAAAACGAATTATAGTCGACCTGGCTATATGTAGGGAGATCAGTTCATATACATGCCTGCATGTGTTAGAAGCAAATAAGGTCCGGAGAGGCAGACAGGGGGAGAGGGTGTGGATAGGAGGTGGTGCGAGAGGCCTACCATGTCGAGGGGGAGGAGTGTGCGAGCATGTGATAAATGAAAAGAGGGGCGGGAGTGTGCACCTGCGTGGAATCGTATTGGACATATGGGGGCATGGACGATGAGAAGAGAAGAGGGGAAGTATATATGTGTTTGTTGTAGGCACACTTGGCTAGAGAGGTATTTCGACCGGTGTGTGCCAGAAAGAAGGAGCCGAGGGCCTACACACACCATTGGTGGACGACCTAAAGAGAAATAATGAACGTGCGCGATGGAGGGGACGCTAAGGGTGTGTGAGGGGGGCGGGCGTGTGCATGCACAATAGAAAGTTAGCGCTAGCTAGCTACAAATAGAAGAGGATCGTGAAGGTGTAAAAGATGAACAAAGATCATAATTCATTATAAAAAAGTGGATACGGATACTTGAAGAAGATATCATAATGTAGAACATTGATTATAATTTGGGCTAATGTGTGGCTTTTGCAACTCAGGTCTAAATACTTGTCATAATGTAGGGGGCGGGGCACTATACTTTGTGTGATAAACACGGTGTACGTATGGAACATGGTTTAGATTATGAATATATAGTTAGTACATCAAATGTACTATTATTTGGAATCAACATCAAGTGTATTCAAAAAATAGAATTCGAGTTCATGTAGTACACATAGTTCATATCTATCTCTATAGTAATCATGTGGTGTGTTATTAAGGTAATACACGAATGATGGTTGAAGTTGGCAACAATCATGATTGTAGACTCTTATTGAAATAGAGAAACGAATTCAAATTTAGTTCGAATTGCAGCGGTAGTATAGACATTTGGAATGCACTAAAATGTTGGTATGAGTAGGTTACATGCATTATACAACAAGCGAAAAAATTTAATCGGACATAACATAGATTCATACTCCCTCCTTCCATCTATATAGGGCGTAATGAGATTTTTAAGACCACCTTTGACTATTGACAATATTAATAGTACATGACATGCACAATGTGAAAATTATATCATTGAAAGAACCTTTCACAGACGAATTTAACGGTGTGCTTTGTGTAAGTTGCATGTCATATATGATTGCTCTAATATTTGGTCAAAGTTAGCATCAAAAAAGGCATTAGGCCCTATATAGATGGAAGGAGGGAGTAGCTTTGAATAGCATTTGTATAGTAAAACGGGGCAAGACTCTCTCTTTTTGTGGTGTGAATAGTTTTATTTTTTCATTTTCTTTTTGGTTGAGGGAAGTGCAAATTTATTTGGTACGTACAAGTACAATATTACTACATGTTAGGCTTGTCCCTAAAATTCAACCCGCGTCTTCTTATATCCCGAAAATTCAGATATCGTGCTCTCAAAACTGGCGCCTTCACAACCCGTGCCTTGCTATCCCGAAATTACGACGCGCGCGAAAACTCCCTCCAGCTGCCAAATCCCGACATGCGAAATCCCCCTTCTAACCCTGAGCCGAAAGGGCCGCTAGTTCAAATCGGTGGGGGGGGGGTACTTTTGTAAAACACCCTACATTTTGGACAAGCGCGTCCCTAAGTCATGCTTCACCCCCTCCCATCGCCCCCTTTTCGCCATTCGAAATCCCAGGCCGCCATAACCTCTCCGCTCCAGCCGCGAAACCCCACCCTCCTCTGTCCGCCACGTCACCGCTGCCCAGCCGGAGCCTCTTCCCCGACAACGTCGTCCACCGCAACAGCTCGACGTCCCTCGTCCACCTCCCCGGATGAGGATCCGTCGTCCATCTTGCTGTCCCGCCGGTTCAGCCGCCCCGTCCTCCACCTCCAAGGAGCTGCTCCGACGATGGCCTCGTCTATCACGGCTGCTCCATCCCCACAGCGCCGCCTTAACCTGCTCCACCGGAACGCAGCATCCTCACCGACTCCTCGGACGAAGCCGAGGCCTACTTGGCGCCACCAAAGAGGTTGTACACTCATCGCATCGCACCTTCTCCTTAACTCGACCTCCCGGCGCTGACGGTGCTCCATCCCGCACCCCCATGGAGCGGCTACCTTGAACCCGACGCCGCGGGCAACATCTCCATGAAGGCTCTCCCCCAGTGCGAGGCCCCTTCGGCGGCGGCGGCCATACCAGCCGGAGCTGCTGCTGCTGCTCCGGCTCTCGCTCGCTCGCTTGCGCTGCTGCTGCTCCGGCTCTCGCTCGATCACTCGCTCGCCCAGCTGCTGTTGTTGCTCTCCCCCTCGCTCGTGCTGCTGCTCTGCTCCGATTAAGCCACACTTCAGTCGACTGAATTGACTTTTTGGTCAGTCGATTTTCAGGGGTTGGGGGGGGGCTCGCCGGAGTTAAGGAAGAACCACCCGCAGCGGGGACGGGGGCTCGCCGGAGAGGTACCCCACTATCTATCTTAGGGTTCAGGGTGGGGGCGGGGGGCCTAGAGGGCTGGCCGGGGCAGCGGTGGCGAATTGTTTCGGGGCGGCGAGGCGACGCTAGGGCCGGCGGTTCGACCAATGGTGGCTGGCGGCTCAGGGGGGTGCAGGTTGAAGATGAACTGCAGGCCCTCCCTAAACTACATGTCAAGTGCCTCTCTGCTACCATTGCGTTCAGTTTCGACAGTAGCATTTAGATTTCACAGTCAATTTCAGTTTCGGCAGTTAAGTTCAGAGTCAACAGTTTTTACCTCATCTGTTGTAGTCAGGTGGTTTTTGGTGATGTTAATTTTACATCCATTTTACATCATCTACTGGAGATGCTATTAGAATCCCACTTGAGATTGACGATGTCTGTCTTGTGCTGCTTCAGCCTTGACGTCTTACGGCTCACCGGAGCTGCTCCAACGACAGAACGATCCATCACAACTGAGCAGCGCCCTGGACGCCGTCTATAGATTCCTCATATCTTCCTCCACACCTCCGACAGCCACCTCTGCCTCAACTGCTTCAGCGACCAACCCAATGATGCTGAGGTCGACACGGCTACGGCAAAGAGGTTGTACACTTGTTGCATCACTTAATACTATGCATTCACGTCGATCCATTAGGGCTATTTTGGTTCAACAGAAAAACATAGCAATAGGGAATTTTCCAATGGCACTCTACTATTCAATTATTCATGCATTTTGTTAAAAGGAATGAAGCAAAACATCCACCTGGACCTACTTTTCAAAATCCTATGCATGAAAACAAGACCAAGTGCATTAGTGCCAGAATAACATTCTAATTGTACACGCTTTCATATGGTTTCACTTTATTTTGGCCATGTTTCTTTGAATTCCTCTGCTCTTCCAATTTTTGTAAACCAAACACCCAAGTTGACAGAAATAACGTGTTTACAAATGCTCTATTTACCATGTGCATTTTCCTATCCTATTCCGGTGTTTTTCCTATCCCTGCATTTTAAGAATCATGCAAGCCAAATGAGCCCTTACAGAATTACTTCAGTTACAGGTACATGTCGAAGGGAACTTTGCGTGGTTTGTTCTGCTCCTGCCGAATGTCGTCCACCTCACCTGAGCTGCTCCATCGACAGAAGCATCCACCAAACCATACATCACGACTCCTTACCGTCTTTCGCCGCCTCAGATCTCCTTCCCTGCCGCCGGCACCCACCGCAACGGCATCAACATCATCGACTCAGCAGATGAACCTGAGGAGTACACGGGTCCATAAGAGAGGTCACACTCTTTTGTTTCTGCTTATGTTATGCATTGCTTAAACTTACCTTCTACTTTATCGTCCTGTTCAGCTCTTGGACTCCCAAGTCAGGTCCAAATTAATGTTCAAACTTGAGTTCTAAATTATTTGTGGGGCACATATCGAGGCAGCAATGAGTAGTATGTCTGTCTATTATCTGGTTCACCTAGGGTATGCCTATGTTGTTCATCTTGGGTGGGAAACAAATAGTAAAGCAATCATCATCTATCTTTTTATTAATTTAAAGCAATCATCAGCCTGCTATCATTATTTTTGGATCCATCCACTGGTTGTTACCATCACTCTAAATTTCTGCATGCTCTCCTTACATAATCTCACCATATTTTTTCGTATGCATGTCAGATATTGTACACAGTCATGCTGAACATGTAGAGAAAAAGAGAAGAGTTTTGCATGGCAATACAATGTCATGCAGACATCACTCCATGGTGGGTTCAATGGCAAACCCTCCCCACCCCTCTCCAGATTGTAATCTAGAGGAAGATATCTGTTCTGAGGCGGATTCAGACGCCGCTAACCACTCCTATTTACCCCCCAAGGTGTTTGCTCTACCTTGGCATGATGATGTTAGTCATATCATGCATATGTTGCCTTGCAGTGCCTACTTTTGACATCATATATGTCATCTGCTTAGTTTAGACATGTTCTGTAATGCCACCTGTTTAGTTTCTATATCATATATGGGAATTATGCAGTCTCATGTCTTTTAGCCAGCCATAATATATGTGAAATGTGCAATGCCATCCTGTTTAACCAGGCATCATATATTTGAATGATATCTTGCCCATCTTAAAGTGCGTTATATAGACTAGAGGGGGGTGAATAGGCGATTTTTATGAATTCTTCACTGAGGAATTTGCCGGTGAGGAAATTCCTTAGCGAAGAACTACTTGCAGCGGAATAAGTACTCAGAAGTAAGCATAGCAGAATACAGGCATGGTCATCATGATGAAATGAAGACAAGCACAGAGTACAGATAGCGTAATCACAGGATAACACAAGATGAAGACAAACAGACTGAAGAAATTGAACTGACAAAATTGAGAAAGTCTTCAGTCAAAGTCTTCAAACACAGATATGAACAATCACTTAACACAGTAATGAGGAAATGAAAGAGTTGAGGAAATAGAACCAGTAAGGTTGGTGAAGATAATGATTTGGTAGACCAGTTCCAACTGCTGTCTCACTTGTACGTCTGGTTGGAGCGGCTGAGTATTTAAACTCGAGGACACACAGTCCCGGATACCCAGTCGCTGAGCACGCAGCTCAGGACACCAAGTCCTCACCGTATTCTCCTTGAACTAAGGTCACACAGACCTCGTACAATCACTCGTGGTAAGTATTCAGGCGACTTCCAAACCTTCACAGACTCGGTCACTCGGCGATCCACAATTCCTCTTGGATGCTCTAGACCATGACGCCTAACCGTCTAGAAGAAGCACAGTCTTCATAGGTAACAAGCGTCGGATCCACGCATGATCAATCTCTTCAGTGATGCTCAATCACTTTGGGTTTGTAGGTGTTCGGGTTTGGGTTTTTCCTCACTCGATGATTTTCGCTCAAAGTCCTCGGAGGATGGGATGCTCTCAAATGACAAGTGTCAATTTCTCTCGGAGCAGCCAACCAGCTAGTGGTTGTAGGGGGGGCTATTTATAGCCTAGGGAGCAGCCCGACATGATAAGACATAAATGCCCTTGTCTGATATGACCGTTAGGTGGATAGATATTTTGGGACAGCTAGCACGCAGCACAACAACGGTCAGGAATTTGACTCTCAAATTCCTCAGGGCTATCATGTTTCTCACTGTGTAGGCAATCCGCACTGGCGAATTCCTAACTCCTTAGTCAGAACAAATTCCTCAGCGACCAGAAGAACTTCGTCTCTGTCACTGAAGAAATTGACTGAACTATATGAGATTTCCAAAGGCTTCACTCGAAGGGATTGGTAGGTGTAGGATTTTGAATTGAGCATCACATGGAAATTTTTTCCTTAGTATTTCCTCGACCCCCTTTAACAGTATGGTGTTTCCTATGACTCAAGAAAGAGAAAAACAAAACTATGAAAACGAAAGTCTTCAAGCTTCATATTCCTCGCATGAATATCAAGTCTTCACGGATACACCAATTTCTTCACTTTCAAAGTCTTCATGAAAGTCTTCAGGAATACCAAAATCTTCAGTCGAAGATATTCATTTTTAGGGGTCGACTTTCTCTGTAAAGATCAAACTCCTCATAGACTTATAAACCTGTGTACACTCATAAACACATTAGTCCCTTAACCTATAAGTCTTTAATACACCAAAATCACTAAGGGGCACTAGATGCACTTACAATCTCCCCCTTTTTGGTGATTGATGACAATATAGGTTAAGTTTTCAATGGGGATAGACATATGAAGTGTAAGTACTGATATTGAGGAATTTGATTGCAAGATATAGAAGAACTCCCCCTGAAGATGTGCATAGTGAGGAATTTGCTTTTGAGGCAATGCACATTCGAAGAGTTGAATCATGGAGATCTCCCCCTATATCTTGCAATTCATACACGCATTCGACATATAATATGAAGAATTGGAAATGCATGATGAAATATGGTGCCTGATGAAATTCAGCATGTGTGCAATAATATTAATGAGGAACAAGCATGCAGAATAACGCATCAAGAGTATCAGAGCACAGTGCATCAAAAGTATCAGAGCACCATCGGGTTTAAGATTACAACTCGATCCAATAAAGTTTCAGAAGAATGAGAGTTGTAACTTAGCAAAAACGCCCATATAATAGACCCGCTTGAAGACTAACTCAAATTTCTCCCCCTTTGTCATCGAATGACCAAAAGGATCGAAACTGAGGACTAACGTCCCTGAAGAATATCAAGTTGATGGAGGAGCGCCATCGTTGTCGGGGTCGGTTGTCGTAGTAGGGCCTGCCGAAGTGTCGTCCAAGTCTTCATTTTCATCAGTGTCGCACGATGAAGAATTGGAGCTGGCCACCAAGGAAGGAACCTTGACCTTCTTGAATTTCTTCGGTGGAGGTGTAGACCAGTCAAATTCTTCCTTGAGACCCATTTTCTTCAGATCATCTGTGCGGTAGACATGAGATAGAACATCCCAGGTACGGTTGAAAGTTTCATGGAGGTAGTAGTGGTTTTTCTTCACTACATTGTGTGTTGATGTCATGTTGTGAAGAATTGAACCAAACTGACGCTTGACCCATTTATGATTGCGATTAACTTTCTAATGAAGACTGAGGAATAACTCACGATCAATCATCACCCTGGGTGCTGTGGCTTGAGGATTTTGCTTGGCGGCAGAGTCATGTGTGGCGGAGTCATCATTGGTGGAGTAGGATGTAGCCTTGCGAAATTGACCATCCAATGGATGAATGCCTTCATCTATCACAGCAGTTGCCTTGCCTTTGTCATCAGCCGAGGAAAATGTCCGTTTGAGGACTTCAATTGGAGGCAAGTAGCTGCCATGGTTCAGAGTATCAACCTTGTAATTGAGTGAAGACCTTGTCCTGATGAATCTCATAATCCATGGTGCATAAGGCTTCAGCTCAAATGGTGACATAACAATATTCGCCAGAGTCCTCATGAAGAAATCATGGAAGTTGACAGGAACGCCATGAATGATATTGAAAAGCATATTCTTCATGATGCCAACAACTTCTTCATCATTTGAGTCGTGGCCTTTGATAGGACTCATTGTCTTCGTCAGAATGCGATAGACAGTCCGAGGCACATACAGTAATTCTCTGACGAGGAATTTGGTTCGAGGGGCCTGCCCTGGCTTCAAAGGCTTCATCAAAACTTGCATGTAGTGATTTGTAAGCTCAGGTTCACTGTAGACGCAACGAGCACCGTCAAGGGGAGGACTGAGTGTGAGGGCACGAATAAATTCAGTAGATGGTGCCTTGTAGTGAGTATTTTCAGACATCCAGTCCAGCACCCATGAATTCACATCTTCAGAATTTCCTGTGATGTGCAGCGTCGCATAGAATTGAAGAATGAGTTCTTCATTCCAATCACACATGTCAGTACAGAAATTCAGCAATCCAGCATCGTGAAGAACACTGAGGACTGGCTCGAAGCCCGACAGAGATTCCATGTCCACGTGAGGAATGTGTTCATTATCGAAGACTTTGTCTTTGTTGAACAACACTGAGGAATAGAAATTGGTCTGGCTGGCTGTCCAGAAACGCCTCTTCCTTATGCGAGCAGAATCATAGGGGTTGTAATCTGTGAAGAATACATGCTCGCTGAAGAAATCTTCAGCCTTGAACTTTTGCTTCTTTGAGAAAGGATCCTTGGGCTTGGGAAGAGGAGTGTCAGTGAGTTGCATCACAACCTCAGGAATCGCAATCTCGGGTTCTTCAGGCTGAGGAATTTCTGGTTCCTCTTCAGTGGCAGTCTGCGTGTTCAGAGGATCAACAACAACGGTTTCTTCAGCACTAGCGGCTGGAATTTCTTCATGCTCAGACGAGGTGGGATGAGTTGCTTCAGTGCCCATTTGAACAGTTGGTGCAGGGGACTGAGGTATTTGTTGTATTGGGGTGAAGAGTGGAGAATTGGGGTGCTGACTTTCCCAAAAGTCATCATTCATCACGGGCATTGTGCAGCCAATGTCCATGTCTTTATCTTCAATTTCTTCAATGCCAGCCTCTTCAGCTGTGAACTGAGGCATTGGCGAGGAAGCAACAGGAGTTGAAGGGATCGTATCCACTTCAATTTCTTCATCAACCTGCTCTGACGAAGCAGCAGATTGAGATTCTTCATCAGATCTGCTTGGGATCACATATTCTTCACCAAAAGGAACAAGGTACTTTGATGGCATGGTGGAAATTGGAACAGCATCAATTGGATTTTCAAACGAGCTAGTCATAGGCTTCATTTTCTTCGGAGCTGAAGAATCTGAAGCAGTTGATGCTTTCCTTTTCTTCACTGCAGCTCGCTCTGCAGCCTTGGTCTTCTTCACATACAATGCAGATGGAAGGATCGGAGTTGGTGTAGGCGCAGGAGGAGCTGAGGAATCTGGTTGATTTTCTTCAGGCGCAACTGATGCAGTTGCCCTGACTTCTTCAGTTTCTTCAGGTGCACCACTAGTGGATGCCCTGGCAATTTCTTCAGCGGCTGGAATGGAGTCATCAGCCCTAGAACTAGCATTTTCATCAGCAGCCTGAATGTCATCAGCAGTGCTGGCATGTTCTTCAGTTTGCTGAGCAGAAGCTTCAGCTTGAGGAATTTCTTGTTGCGATGGGGCTGCAACATTGGTGAACTTCTCAGTCAGTTTAACGAACCTGAATTTGGCTCCTTGCCAATCAGCATAATAAGCATTGAAATCATCGCTGAGGGCTTTGATTTCAGACTGGATCTTCACAAGATCGTCAGTGGTCATAGAGAGAATGTTATTCTTCAGAAACTTTTCTTTCTTGTACTGAGCCTTCTTGATCTGCCTGGCCTTCTCAAATTTCCATTTCTCTTCAGTGATGAAATGGGCCAGCATGTGACTTTGACCAGGAGTCAAATTGAAATTAGGCATAGGAGTGTTTGGATCCTTGTGCCAGAGATCAATGTAATCGAGGATTGCCCTTGGATCCAAAAGCAGTGGCACATTTGTGCGTTTGGCTCTAGCGGCCCTTTCTTGTCTGTCTCTGATGATTTCTGCAAGTTCATCATCATCAGCTTCATCGTCAGATGGCACTTGGAAGGCAACCTGTTTCTTCTTCGGACTTGGCCGAGGACCTCGACCAGATGTTGCCTTTGTCTTCAGCAGAGTGGGGCCTGATGAAGAGTTTGGTGCAGCTGAGGAACTCGCTGAGACACCAGAGGCAATAGAGATGCCTGCAGTCCTTTGGCACATGGCCAGATGTACAGGTGTTGAGGACTTTGTTGGAGCAGCTGATGACTTTGGGGGAGGAGCTGAGGATTTTAGAGGAGCAGGAGCCGCATGAGGAACTTGGCTGTGAGGGCACAGTTGGTGAAGCACTTGGCTTGTGAGCGGGCTTCTTTGCCATTGATTTTCTAGGCTTGACAGAGGCCTCAGTGGCAGCAGCAGTAGCAGAGTCTTCATTGAATTTCCTCACTACTTCTTTGGCTTGTCTTGCCAACTTGGCTTGGCGTTTGGCCCATTCTTCAGAAAATTCCTCACCACGCTTGATGCTAGTGGGGTCAGCTTCTTGGCCAGGTGCCAATGGAGCTCTTGGGCATGGAGGATTTAGTGCGGATTTCTTCATATACTTTGGAGTAACATACCTGTACTCCCTCCATTCTCTTGCCCATCTCCTTTCAATCCTCTGTATGCGCACCTTGCGCTGAGTTTTGTTCTCCTTTCTGAACTTGGCCTCATTAGGTGTGCAATAGTCAGCATAGATGTCCTCAAGGATCTCAAAAGCAGTCATGACCTCAGGCTTCTTTCCTCCTTTCTGCGGCTTCTTACCGTCTGCCATATTCTTCAGATGAGGAATTTGAACAATCGAATTCTCTGAAGAAGTATGCAACTTTTCTTCGAGGAATGCTGCAAATGAGTTAAGTTGATGAGAACCTAGTGATTCAGCAACGGACATGAGTACCTGTGAACAGAGTATAGTTGCGAGGAATTTGGAGAGGTCATATGCGTTCTCAGAAGGTTTTTCAAAAAGAACAAGTTTGAGGAATTTGACCAGATGAGCCTTGAAGAATTTCACTAAGCGTTCTTTGTCTTAGGTTCCAGAGTTGTATAGATCGAGGATCCACACAATTGAGGAATCTTGAAGAAAAATGATGCTTAGAGAAACGAATCAAGAACTGATGACTAGTGAGGTGTTTTGTGTGTGAGGATTTGAAGAATAAAACACCTTTGAAGATTTTGTAGAGAAAATTTGAATCAAAGAGGGCAGTAAAAGTAACTTTTAATTACCCTGGATGAAGAACACGACGAACTGTGAAGTAGAACAGTGAAGTTCGTCGGTGTAGATCTTCCACGCCCTAACTCGGCGGAGGAAGACAGCTACGGCGGCGGCGGAGTGAAGATTTCCGCGGCCGGCACGAGTACGACGGCGACGAGGTCGAGGCAGTGAAGCTCTTCCTCACCGGCGATGATGGAGTAGTGGCGGCGCTAGGGTTTGAGAAGCTCGAGCGAGAGAGAGATCAAGCGGAGTAAAGGAAGTGAGGAAGGGGAGAGGGAGTATTTATAGTCGCAGTGAAAAACTGTTCGCCCGAAGATTTAGGACGAACGTGCCCCTGACCCATCTCATCTGCTTGACATGTGTCACCCACATACTGAGAAGTGGAGATCGTGTTAGATCGTGGGTGAATAGATAAATCTATCGTGGGATACGGAACGGTTTGAGCGGCAAAACCAAAAATTTTGGATAAGATTAGTTAAAAGTTCCGTTCGCAAAGTCTTCAGCCGACAAGGACACGGTGAAGATTTTGAACGAGTTTCAAATAGAACACACATGAAGAATTTGTGAATAGATTGGGTTGAGTGTAGCATAGAGGGGGAAGGGTCCGATCACATTCACTTAGCAGAAAACGCAACTTGAAGAAATAGCCATAAGTGAATGTTGTAGAGGACATAAACCCCCCCACACACACACACACACACACACACACACACACACACACACACACACACACACACATATATATATATATATATATATATATATATATATATATATAGTCAATGAAGAAAAACGACGGAAACAGTGAAGATTTTGCAAAGTTGAAGAATTTGAAAAACTGAAGAAAAACTGAGGAATTTCGAAAATGAAGATTTTCAACTTTGGTGGTGGCGTGACCCACCGTGTAAGAATGATGATTTCAGACACCACATACAATTGTCGTAGGGTTCTGAGAATAAAATTCTTCATTAATTTCTTCACACTTAGAGTGTTATTCTTCATTGATTGAAGAAAAACGTTTCTTCATGTGTTGCACATCTAAGTCATCAATTTTGCATAAGTGTCAGGATGTGTGTCCTTTTCAAAGAACATTCAAAGATTCTAAGATATTTAGATCACACCGCAACTTGCTAAATCTCTTCTCATCCAAGGGCTTTGTGAAGATATCGGCTAGCTGTTCTTCAGTCTTGACATGCTCGATGGAGATGTCGCCCTTCAACACATGATCACGAAGAAAATGATGACGAATCTGAATGTGCTTTGTCTTCGAGTGCTGAACAGGGTTGTGAGCAATCTTGATGGCATTCTCATTGTCACAGTAGAGAGGAAAATTCTTCACGTTGATGTCGTAGTCCTTGAGAGTTTGCTTCATCCACAGCAATTGAGCACAGCAAGAACCAGCAGCAATGTACTCAGCTTCTGCAGTGGACAGTGATACGCAGTTCTGTTTCTTCGAGGACCAACAGACCAAAGATCGTTCGAGGAAATGACAAGTACCAGATGTTGACTTGCAGTCCACACGATCACCAGCATAGTCAGAGTCAGAATATCCAATGAGATCAAAAGTAGAGCCCTTGGGGTACCATAATCCTAGTGTTGGTGTGTGAGCTAGATATCGAAGAATATGCTTCACAGCCTTATGGTGTGATTCCTTCGGTGTAGCTTGAAATCGGGCACACATGCAAACACTAAGCATTATATCTGGCCTAGATGCACATAGGTACAATAAAGTACCAATCATGGAGCGGTATACCTTGTGATCGAAGTCAATACCATTTTCATCAGTGCATAGATGGCCATTTGTGAGCATAGGAATTTTGACGCCTTTGCAATCTTGCATGCTGAATTTCCTCAGAACATCCTTGAGGTATTTCTCCTGAGATATGAATATGCCATTGTGCTGTTGACGAATTTGAAGACCTAAGAAGAATTTCAACTCTCCCATCATAGACATTTGATATTCTTCACTCATCATATAGGCAAATTCATCACTATAACGTTGGTTAGTACAGCCAAAGATAATATCATTAACGTATATTTGGCACACAAACAGTTCACCATCATAAGATTTAGTAAAAAGAGTAGGGTCGAGTGAACCGCGTGTGAAGCCATTCTTCATGAAGAATTCCCTCAAAGTATCATACCACGCCCGAGGGGCCTGCTTGAGGCAATAAAGGGCCTTGTTGAGTCTGAAGACTTTGTCAGGATTCTTTGGATCTTCAAAACCTGGGGGTTGAGCAACATATACCTCTTCCTCAAGCTTACCATTGAGGAATGCACTTTTCACATCCATTTGATATAAAGTGATATTATGATGGTTAGCATAAGCAAGTAATATGCGAATAGCCTCAAGTCTAGAAACAGGTGCAAAAGTTTCATCGAAATCAATTCCTTCAACCTGTGTGTAGCCTTGAGCTACAAGTCGTGCCTTATTCCTCATCACAAGGCCATTTTCATCTTGCTTGTTGCGGTAGATCCACTTTGTGCCAATGATATTATGCTTGCGAGGATCTGGACGTTTGACCAGTTCCCAGACATTGTTGAGCTCGAACTGATGTAATTCTTCTTGCATGGCCTGAATCCACTCAGGCTCCAGAAATGCTTCATCTACCTTAGTGGGCTCTGTGATGGAGACAAAAGCATAGTGCCCACAAAAGTTAGATAAATGTGAAGCTTTTGAGCGTGTGAGAGGACCTGGTGCTTCAATGTCATTGATGATCTTATCAACTTGCACTTCTTTTGCAATGCGAGGATGAGCTGGTTGTCATCGAGGAATTTGATCAGCATTTTCTTCAGCACCATTTTCTTCAGCATTGTCTTCAGGTGCATTAGCTCGACGTTCTTCGCGTTCTGGAATGAATTCTTCAGCTGATTCTTCAGTAGGAATGATATCCTCAGTTGCCTTGAACTTGATAGAATCCACAGGTGCTGGTTCATCTATCATAGAAGGTAGGTGCTCTCTTTGCGAGCCATTAGTTTCATCGAACTGCACATCTACAGTTTCAACAACCTTGTGAAGAATGTTGTTGAAGACTCTATAGGTGTGCGAGTCCTTTCCGTAACCAAGCATAAAACCTTCATGTGCTTTCGGTGCAAATTTAGCATTGTGATGAGGATCCCTAATCCAACATTTTGCACCGAAGACTTTAAAATAACTCACATTGGGTTTCTTGTCAGTGAGGAGTTCATATGCAGTCTTCTTGAAGAATTTGTATAGATATACTCTGTTGATGATGTGGCACGCGGTATCAATTGCATCAATCCAAAAACAACGAGGCGTTTTGTATTCATCAAGCATAGTGAGAGCCATTTCAGCGAGGGTTCTGTTCTTGCGCTCCACGACGCCATTCTGCTGAGGAGTATAAGGAGCAGATAACTCATGAGTAATACCAAGTTCATCAAGATAGCCATCAAGACCGGAATTCTTGAACTCGGTCCCATTGTCAGTTCTGATGTGCTTGATCTTCACACCAAAGTTGGTTGAAGCCCTCGAGGAAAATTGTTTGAAGATTTCCTGCACTTCATGTTTGTAAGTGACAATGTGTACCCATGTGTAACGAGAATAGTCATCAACAATAAGAAAGCCATATAGAGATGCATCATTTGAAACAGCAGAATAATGATTTGGACCGAAAAGATCCATGTGAAGCAATTCAAATGGTCGAGTGGTGGTCATGATAGTCTTCGCTGGATGCTTGGCCTTTGTCATCTTTCCTGCTTCACAAGCTTGTAAGTGCATCTAGTGCCCCTTAGTGATTTTGGTGTATTGAAGACTTATAGGTTAAGGGACTAATGCGTTTGTGAGTGTACACAGGTCTATAAGTCTATGAGGAGTTTGATATTTACAGAGAAAGTCGACCCCTAAAAATGAAGTTCTTCAACTGAAGACTTTGATATTCTGAAGACTTTTTGAAGACTTTGAAAGTGAAGAAATTGGTGTGACCTTGAAGACTTGGTATTCATTTGTGGAACATGAAGCGTGAAGACTTTTGTTTTCGTAGTTTCATTTTCTCTTTCTTGAGTCATAGGAAACACCGTACTGTTAAAGGGGGTCGAGGAAATACTAAGGAAAAATTTCCATGTGATGCTCAACTCAAAATCCTACACCTACCAATCCCTTCAAGTGAAGCCTTTGGAAATCTCATACAGTTCAGTCACTTTCTTCAGTGACAAAGACGAAGTTCTTCTGGTCGCTGATGAATTTGTTCTGACTGAGGAGTTAGGAATTCGCCAGTGCGAATTACCTACATAGTGAGGAACATGATAGCCCTGAGGAATTTGAGAGTCAAATTTCCGACCGTTGTTGTGCTGCGCGCCAGCTGTCCCAAAATATCTTATCCACCTAACGGTCATATCATTGAGGGGCATTTATGTCTTATCATGTCGGGCTGCTCCCTAGGCTATAAATAGCCGCCCCCTACAACCACTAGCTCGTTGGCTGCTCCGAGAGAACTTGACACTTGTCATTTGAGAGCAACCCATCCTCCGAGGACTTTGAGCGAAAATCATCGAGTGAGGAAAACCCAAAACCAAACCCCTACAAACCCAAAGTGATTGAGCATCACTGAAGAAATTGATCATGCATGGATCCGACGCTTGTTACCTTTGAAGACTGTGCTTCTTCCAGACGGTTAGGCGTCAAGGTCTAGAGCATCCAAGAGGAATTGTGGATCGCCGAGTGACCAAGTCTGTGAAGGTTTGGAAGTGGCCTGAAGACTTACCATGAGTGATTGGACGAGGTCTGTGTGACCTTAGTTCAAGGAGAATACGGTGAGGACTGGGTGTCCTGAGCTGCGTGCTCAGCGACTGGGTGTCCGGGACTGTGTGTCCTCGAGTTTAAATACTCAGCCACTCCAACCAGACGTACAACTGAGACAACAGTTGGAACTGGTCTACCAAATCATTGTCTTCACCAACCTAACTGGTTCTATTTCCTCAACCCTTTCATTTCCTCATTACTATGTTGAGTGTTTGTTCATATCTGTGTTTGAAGACTTTGACTGAAGACTTTCTCAATTTCCTCAGTTCAATTTCTTCAGTCTGTTTGTCTTCATCTTGTGTTATCCTGTGATTACGCTTTCTGTACTCTGTGCTAGTCTTCATTTCATCATGATGACCATGCTTGTATTCTGTTATGCTTACTTCTGAGTACTTATTCCGCTGCTAATAGTTCTTCGCTAAGGAATTTCCTCACCGGCAAATTCCTTAGTGAAGAATTCATAAAAATCACCTATTCACCCCCCCTCTAGTCGACATAACGCACTTTCAATTGGTATCAGAGCAAGGTACTCCCTTGTTCTGTGTGATTTTGGTTTAACCACCTGGAGTTTTAGTTATGTCGACCGCAGGTATGAAGAAAGTGACATGCCCTATCTTTGACGGTCATGATTATCCCAAGTGGAAGGCCATGATGACGAAGCGCCTCATGGCAATGAACAGCGAGCTGTGGACCGTCACTGAGATTGGTCTTACTGATCTATGCAAGATGGCGGACGCTGATGATATTTGCAAGTACACTCGACTTGACATCTTGGCAAAGGATATCATCTGTTCCTGCCTATCCAGAGATGAATTCAGGCGCATTATGCATCTTTGCAATGCGAAGCTTATCTGGGACCGAATCTCTGATGTCTATGAGGGTCGTCGAACCCATCATGATCCCTGGTTTGAGGACTTCAAGGAATCTCTCAAAACGATGACTTTCGAGCCAGAATCATCATCTTCTGCATCATGTCTCATGGAAAAGGGTGACGAGGTAAGCGAATGCTCCTCATCCGAGTCTTGTGACGATGAATCTGATGATGATGGATCTGATGATGATATTGAATCTAGTTATACCAAACTTGTTTGCATTGCCACTAAACAACAAACGGCTTTGGAACAAGTTCAAAACATGCTAGACAAAAGTGATGATATGTTGGGTGAAGAAATGGATCGCACTAAAGCCCTGACTAAAAATCTTCAGAGACTTCAGTCTAGGTTTGATAACCTTCAAAGTCATCATAACACTCTCTTATCTGATCATGAGAAACTTTCTTATGAATTTCTTCAAAGAAAGCAAGATCTTGAGAAGCTAAGAGTGAGTTATGAAGATCTTCAGAAGGAGCGCGATTCATTACTAGCTCAACAAATCAGCGCTTCTCAGGAAGAATTTGTACCTCCATGCTTAAAGTGCATTGAACGTATATCTGCTAATTCTTCACCTGAATGTTCAAATGCTTCAACTGTTACAAATTCTTCACCTACCTCTGCTATCACTAATTCCTCATCTGAGGACATTGCTAGTATCACTGACGATGCAGGGCTGAAGGAATTGTACATGGCAGGCATGTACAAAAGCCTCAAAGGGCATCAGACTCTTTGTGATGTGCTTAAAAAGCAGATCCTCAACAGAAACCCTAGGAAAGAGGGTATCACCTTTGAGAGGAAACTTAATGCTGATGGAACATATTGGAAGCCTGAGCAGTACCCCAAAACCTCGTGGGTTGCTGCAAAGGGACCTCCAGTTGATCCATCTAACTTATCTGGCTTTACATGTGAATCTCTTCATCCTTCTGATGAGTCATTTCACTCCAACTATAAACTGTTCAAAAATCAGAATGGTGAAGTATTTGCTAGATATGTTGGCACTAACTGCAAGAACGGTTCTCCTATGAAGAAAATCTGGGTTCCCAAGAAGTGCCTTGAAAGTCTTCAGGTGAATGTCCTCATGACACCACCAGTGAAGAACAGGAACCCCAGATCAAATTCTTCATATGGATCAAATTCCTCAAATGGATCAAAGTCCTCATATGATTATCATCGTGCTAACAACTCTGTTTCGCAGGGTAGAGCTAAGGACTGTGAATATGTGCATTATTCTTCAAACCATTATGTTCATAAGTCCTCGAAGAATTTCTCTGCTTATTCATATGCTTACCCTAACCCATCTTATGTGAAACGAAATGGTTTGGCTTCTATGCCACCATTCTCGTATGGTGCTTGCAGAGTGATGAACTCTTTGCCACCCCTTCAGATGTGGGTGGTGAAGAAAAAGAACTAATCTCTTCTGCAGGGTCAGGTCTCCAGATGTGCCTTAACGTCTGAAGAATTTGCTGGGGACCTGACAAAATTGCCTGAAAGGACGCAGGCGAATCATGATGAAATAAACTTTCACACGTCCTCCTACTGCTATATCTGTTTACTGCTTGATGAAATGCATCTGATGAACTTGATATCATATTCTTCATTGATGAAGCATATGAGATTGTAAGTTACACTAATTCATCTGCAGGATGATCAACCCAAAGCCACTGAATGGGTCCTCGATAGTGGATGTACAAATCACATGACTGGTGACAAGAATCTTTTGATGGATGCTCCCTTATCACCGTCACATCTGAAGCATATCATCTTTGTTGACAAAGGCAAACGTCAGGTATTGGGTCTTGGTAAGGTTGCGATCTCTAAGGATAAACACATGGACAAAGTCATGCTTGTTGAGTCCTTAGGATACAACCTCATGTCAGTCTCAATGCTTTGTGATCTTGATATGGTTGTTGTCTTTGGCAAGTATCGCTGTGTTGTGATTATGGAAGCTGACAATTCCAAAGTCTTCGAAGGCTTTAGGAGAGGAGATTTGTATATTGTTGATTTCTCTACAGGACCATAACCAGCCGTGTGTCTACTTGCAAAAGCTTCAGAAGGCCGGCTATGGCATCGACGACTTGGTCACGCAGGCATGAGGAATTTGCACACGCTTGCGAAGAAGAAGCATGTCATTGGCATTGAGAATGTCAAATTCCTCAAGGATCACTTATGCGGAGCCTGTGAAGCTGGAAAAATGACCAAGGCCAAGCATCCAGCGAAGACTATCATGACCACTACTCGTCCATTCGAATTGCTTCACATGGACCTCTTCGGACCTAATCATTACTCAGCAGTCACTAATGATGCATCTCTATATGGTTTTGTCATTGTTGATGATTACTCTCGATATACATGGGTACACATTGTTACTTACAAACATGAAGTGCAGGAAGTCTTCAAACGTTTTTCCTCGAGGGCTTCAACCAACTTTGAGCCCACTAAGGTAGATGAAGCATTTTTGGAGCCGGAGTGGATTCAGGCTATGCAAGAAGAATTACATCAGTTCGAGCTCAACAATGTCTGGGAACTGGTCAAACGTCTAGATCCTCGCAAGCATAATATCATTGGCACAAAGTGGATCTACCGCAACAAGCAAGATGAAAATGGCCTTGTGGTGAGGAATACGGCACGACTGGTAGCTCAAGGCTACACACAGGTTGAAGGAATTGATTTCGATGAAACTTTTGCACCTGTTGCTAGACTTGAGGCTATTCGCATATTACTTGCTTATGCTAACCATCATGATATCATCTTATATCAAATGGATGTGAAAAGTGCATTCCTCAAGGGTAAGCTTGAGGAAGAAGTATATGTTGCTCAACCCCCAGGTTTTGAAGATCCAAAGAATCCTGACAAAGTCTTCAGACTTAATAAGGCCCTCTATGGCCTCAAGCAAGCCCCTCGGGCGTGGTATGATACATTGAAGGAATTCTTCGTGAAGAATGGCTTCAGACCTGGTTCACTCGACCCTACTCTCTTTACTAAATCTTATGATGGTGAACTGTTTGTGTGCCAAATATATGTTGATGATATTATCTTTGGCTGTACTGACCAACGTTATAGTGATGAATTTTCCTATATGATGAGTGAAGAATATCAAATGTCTATGATGGGAGAGTTGAAATTCTTCTTAGGTCTTCAAATTCGTCAACAGCGCAATGGCATATTCATATCTCAGGAGAAATACCTCAAAGATGTACTGAGGAAATTCGGCATGCAAGATTGCAATGGCGTCAAAATTCCTATGCCCACAAATGGCCATCTATGCACTGATGAAAATGGTATTGACTTTGATCACAAGGTATACCGCTCCATGATTGGTTCTTTATTGTACTTATGTGCATCTAGGCCAGATATAATGCTTAGTGTTTGCATGTGTGCCCGATTTCAAGCTGCACCAAAGGAATCACACCATAAGGCTGTGAAGCATATTCTTCGATATCTAGCTCACACACCAACACTAGGATTATGGTAACCCAAGGGCTCTGCTTTTGATCTCATTGGATATTCTGACTCTGACTATGCTGGTGATCGTGTGGACCGCAAGTCAACTTCTGGCACTTGTCATTTCCTCGGACGATCTTTGGTCTGTTGGTCCTCGAAGAAGCAGAACTGCGTATCACTGTCCACTGCGAAAGCTGAATACATTGCTGCTGGCTCTTGCTGTGCTCAACTGCTTTGGATGAAGCAAACACTCAAGGACTATGGCGTTAACGTGAAGAATGTGCCTCTCCTCTGCGACAATGAGAGTGCCATCAAGATTGCTCACAACCCAGTTCAGCACTCGAAGACAAAGCACATTCAGATTCGTCATCATTTTCTTCGTGATCATGTGTTGAAGGGCGACATCTCCATCGAGCACGTGAAGACTGAAGAACAGCTAGCTGATATCTTCACTAAGCCCTTGGATGAGAAGAGATTTAGCAAGTTGCGGTGTGAGCTAAATATCTTAGAATCTTCGAATGTTCTTTGAAAAGGACACACATCCTAACACTTATGCAAAATTGATGACTTAGATGTGCAACACATGAAGAAACGTTTTTCTTCAATCAATGAAGAATAACACTCTAAGTGTGAAGAAATTAATGAAGAATTTGATTCTCAGAACCCTACGACAATTGTACGCGGTGTCTGAAATCATCATTCTTATACGGTGGGTCACGCCACCACAAAATCTTCACTGTTTCCTTCGTTTTTCTTCATTGGCTATATATATGAGTTTATGTCCTCTACAGCATTCACTTATAGCTATTCCTTCAAGTTGCTTTTTCTGCTAAGTGAATGTGATCGGACCATTCCCCCTCTATGCTATACTCAACCCAATCTATTCACAAATTCTTCATATGCGTTCTATTTGAAACTCGTTCAAAATCTTCACTGTGTCCTTGTCAGCTGAAGAAATTGCGAACGAAACTTTAAAACAAATCTTATCCAAATTTTCGGTTTTGCCGCTCAAACCGTTCCGCATCCCACAATGCATTATTCTATTCACCCACGATCATACATGATCTCAACTACACAGTACGTGGGTGACACATGTCGCGAGAAGGAGAAAGGGCAGGGGCACGTTCATCCCAAATCTTCGGGCGAACAGTTTTTCACCGTGTCTATAAATACCCCTCTCCCCTTCCTCACTTCATTTACTCCGCTCGATCGCTACTCTCTCACTCGAGCTCCTCAAACCCTAGCGCCGCCGCTACTCCATCGTCGCCGGTGAGGAAGAGCTTCGCTGCCTCGACCTCGTCGTCGTCGTACTCACGTCGACCGCGGAAATCTTCACTCCGCCGCCGCCGTAGCTGTCTTCCTCTGCCAAGTTAGGGCGTGGGAGATCTAACCTGACGAACTTCACATCTGTTCTTCTCCGTTCGTCGTGTTCTTCACTTCGAGTAATTAAAAGTTACTTTTATTACTCACTTTGATTCTCAAACTTTCCTGAAAATCTTCAAAGGTGTTTATTCTTCAAATCTTCACACATATGAACACCTCACATCATATGATCTTGAACTGTTTCTCTAAGCAATCATTTTCTTAAAGATTCCCTAATTGTGTGGATCTTCGATCTGTACAACTCTGGAACCTAAGACAAGAACGCTTAGTGAAATTCCTCAAGGTTCATCTGGTCAAATTCCTCAAAACTTGTTCTTTTCCAAAAACCTTCTCAGAACGCATATGACCTCTCCGAATTCCTCGCACCTGTACTCTATTCACAGGTACTCATGTCTGCTGCTGAATCACTAGGTTCTCATCAACTTAACTCATTTGCAGCATTCCTCGAAGAAAAACTGCATACTTCTTCAGAGAACTCGATTGTTCAAATTCCTCAACTGAAGAATATGGCAGACGGTAAGAAGCCGCAGAAACGAGGAAAGAAACCTGAGGTTATGACTGTGTTTGAAATCCCTGAGGAAATTTATGCTGACTATTGCACACCTGATGAAGCAAAATTTGGCAAAGAAAACAAAAATCAGCGCAAGGTGCGCATTCAGAGGATTGAATGGAGATGGGCAAGGGAATGGAGGGAATACAGATATGTGACTCCAAAGTACATGAGGAAATTCGCCCTCAATCCTCCATGCCCAAGAGCTCCATTGGCACCTGGCCAAGTAGCTGACCCCACAAGCATCAAACGTGGTGAGGACTTTCCTGAAGAATGGGCTAAGCACCAAGCTAAATTGGCAAGACAAGCCAAGGAGGTAGTGAAGAAATTCAATGAGGATTCTGCCACTGCTACTGCTACTGAGGCCTCGGTCAAACCGAGGAAATCCATGCCAAAGAAGCCTGCTCATAAGCCAAGTGCTTCACCAACAGCGCCCTCATGGCCAAGTTCCTCAGCAATGCCCTCACGGCAAATTCCTCACACTGCTACTGCTCCATCAAAGTCCTCAGCTCCTGTGCATCTGGCTACATGTCAAAGGACTGCTGGTTTCTCGATTGCCTCTGGTGTTTCAGCAAGTTCCTCAGCTGCACCAATTTCCTCATCAGGCCCCACACTGTTGAAGACCAAAGCAACAGCTGGACGAGGTCCTCAGCCAAGTCCAAAGAAGAAACAGGTCGCATTCCATGTGCCTTCTGATGATGAACTTGCAGAAATCATCAGAGATAGACAGGTGAAGGCCGCTAGAGCCAAAGGCACATCTGTGCCACTGCTTTTGGATCCGAGAAAAATCCTCGATTACATTGATCTCTGGCACAAGGATCCTAACACCCCTATGCCTGATTTTCATCTGACCTCTGGTCAAAGTCACATGCTGACCCATTTCATCACTGAAGAGAAATGGAAGTTTGAAAAGGCAAGAGAGATCAGGAAAGCTCAATACAGAAAGGAGAAGCTCCTGAAGAAAAACGTTGTCAGAATGACACCTGAGGAACTTCTCCAGACTCAGTCTGAAATTCAAGCCCTCAGCAAAGACTTTGATGCCTACTATGCTGATTGGCAAGGAGCTAAAGTAAGATTCGTCAATCTGATGAAGAAATTCACAAATGTTGCAGCCCCATCGCAACAAGAAAATCTTCAGGCTGCAGACTCTGCTCAGCCTGCTGAAGAACATGCCAGCACCGCTGATGCCTTTCATCCTGCTGAAGAAAATGCTCGTTCCAGGGCTGGTGAAGAAATTCCAGCCGCTGAAGAAATTGCCAGGGCATCCACTAATGGTGCGCCTGAAGAAACTGAAGAGATCGGAGCAACTGCATCAGTTGCGCCTGAAGAAAATGAACCAGATTCCTCAGCTCCTCCCGCACCCACACCAACTCCAATTCTTCCATCTGCTTCTGATGTGAAGAAGACCAAGGCTGCAAAGCGAGCTGCAGTGAAGAAAAGGAAGGCATCAGCTGCGTCAAACTCTTCGGCTACGAAGAAAATGAAGCCAATGACAAGCTCACTCGAAAATCCAATTGATGTTGTTCCGATTTCCTCCATGCCATCAAAGGACCTTGTTCCTTTTGGAGAAGACTATGAGATCCCAAGCGGATCTGATGAAGAAAATCATTCTGCTGCTTCGTCAGAGCAGATTGATAAGAAATTGAAGTGGAAGCAATCCCTTCAACCCCAATCATTTCCTCGCCTATGCCTTAGTTCACAGCTGAAGAGGCCGGTGTTGAGGAACTTGAAGAAGATGTGGATATTGGAAGCACAACGCCAGTGATGAACGATGACTTTTGGGAAAGTCAGCATCCAAATTCTCCACTCTTCACCCCAATCCAACAGATACCTCAGTCCCCTGCTCCAACTATTCAAATGGGATCTGAAGAAACTCATCCCACTTCATCTGTCCATGAAGAAATTCCAGCCACTAGTGCTGATGAACCTGCTGCTGCTGATCCTCAGACTGCACCTGTTGAGGAACAAGAAATTCCTCAGCCTGAAGAACCTAAGCTCACGATTCCTAAGGTGGTGATGCAACTCACTGACACCCCTCTGCCAAAGCCAAAGTATCCGTTCTCAAGCAAACAGAAGTTCAAGGCTGAAGATTTCTTTGCCGAGCACGTATTCTTCACTGATTATAACCCATATGATTCTGCTCACATAAGGAAGAGGCGTTTCTGGACTGCCAGCCAAGCCAATTTCTATTCCTCAGTGCTCTTCAACAAAGACAAAGTCTTCGATCATGCACATATTCCTCATGTGGACATGGAGTCTCTGCCCGGCTTTGAGCCAGTCCTCAGTGTTCTTCACGACGCAGGACTTCTGAATTTCTGCACTGATATCTGTGACTGGAATGAAGAACTCATTCTTCAATTCTATGCAACTCTGCACATCACCGGAGACGCTGAAGACGTGAACTCATGGGTATTAGACTGGATGTCTGAAAATACTCACTACAAGGCACTAGCAACTGAATTGCTTCGTGCTCTACCACTCAGTCCTCCACTTGATGGTACTCGTTGTATCTACAACGAACCAGAACTTTCAAATCACTATATGCAAGTGCTGATGAAGCCTTTGAAGCCAAGGCAGGCCCCATGAACCAAATTCCTCGTCAAGGAATTACTCTATGTGCCTCGGACTGTCTATCGAATTCTGACGAAGACAATGAGTCCTATCAAAGGCCACGACTCAAATAATGAAGAAGTCATTGGCATCATGAAGAATATGCTTTTCAACATCATTCATGGCGTTCCCGTCAACTTCCATGATTTCTTCATGAGGACTCTGGCCAATATTGCTATGTCACCATTCGAGCTGAAGCCCTATGCTCCTTGGATTATGAGATTCATCAGGGCAAGATCTTCACTGAATTACAAAGCTGACACTCTAAACCACGGTAGCTACTTGCCTCCCATTGAAGTCCTCAAACGGACAGTTTTATCAGCTGATGATAAAGGCAAGGCCGCTGCTGTGATCGATGAAAGCATTCGTCCATTGGATGGTCAATTTCTCAAGGCTACATCTTACTCTACCAATGACGATTCTGCTACACATGACTCTGCCGCAAATACCTCAGCCAAGCAAAATCCTCAAGCCATAGCACCCAGGGTGATGACTGACCGTGAGTTACTCCTCAATCTTCATCAGAAGGTTGATCGCAATCACAAATGGGTAAAGCGTCAGTTTGGTGCACTTCTTCACAATATGACCTCAACACACAATGCAGTGAAGAAGAACCAATACTACCTTCATGAAACCTTCAACCACACCTGGGCTGTCCTCACTCATGTCTATAGCGCTGAAGAACTGAAGACTATGGGTATCAAGGAAGAATTTGACTAGTCTGCACCTCCTCCAAAGAAATTCAAGAGGGTCAAAATTCCTCCACTGGTGGCCAGCTCTTATTCTTCATCGCGTGACAGTGATGAGTATGAAGATTTGGACGACACTGCGGCAGGCCCTGCTACAACAAACAACCCCGACAACGCTGGCGCTCCTCCATCGACTTGAAATTCTTCAGGGGGATTAGTCCTCAGTTTCAATCCTTTTGGTCATTTGATGACAAAGGGGGAGAAATCTGAGTTAGTCTTCAAGCGGGTCTATATTAAGGGCATTTTTTTAAGTTACAACTCTCGTTCTTCTGAAACTTTTATTTGGATCGAGTTGTAATCTTAAACCCGATGGTGCGCTGATACTTTTGTTGCATTATGCTTTGCATGCTTATTCCTCGTTAATGACATTGCACGCATGCTGAATCTCATCAGGCACCATATTTCATCATGCATTTCAAATTCTTCATATTATATATCAAATGTGTGTATGAATTACAAGATATAGGGGGAGATCTCCATGATTCAACTCTTCAAATGTGCATTGCCTCAAAAGCAAATTCCTCACTATGCACATCTTCAGGGGGAGTTCTTCTATATCTTGTAATCAAATTCCTCAATATCAGTGTATACACTTCATATGTTTATCCCCGTTGAAAACTTAACCTATGTTGTCATCAATCACCAAAAAGGGGGAGATTTTAAGTGCATCTAGTGCCCCTTAGTGATTTTGGTGTATTGAAGACTTATAGGTTAAGGGACTAATGCGTTTGTGAGTGTACACAGGGCTATAAGTCTATGAGGAGTTTGATATTTACAGAGAAAGTCGACCCCTAAAAATGAAGTTCTTCAACTGAAGACTTTGATATTCTGAAGACTTTCTGAAGACTTTGAAAGTGAAGAAATTGGTGTGACCTTGAAGACTTGGTATTCATTTGTGGAACATGAAGCGTGAAGACTTTTGTTTTCGTAGTTTCATTTTCTCTTTCTTGAGTCATAGGAAGCACCGTACTGTTAAAGGGGGTCGAGGAAATACTAAGGAAAAATTTCCATGTGATGCTCAACTCAAAATCCTACACCTACCAATCCCTTCGAGTGAAGCCTTTGGAAATCTCATACAGTTCAGCCACTTTCTTCAGTGACAGAGACGAAGTTTTTCTGGTCGCTGATGAATTTGTTCTGACTGAGGAGTTAGGAATTCGCCAGTGCGAATTACCTACACAGTGAGGAACATGATAGCCCTGAGGAATTTGAGAGTCAAATTTCCGACCGTTGTTGTGTTGCGCGCCAGCTGTCCCAAAATATCTTATCCACCTAACGGTCATATCATTGAGGGGCATTTATGTCTTATCATGTCGGGCTGCTCCCTAGGCTATAAATAGCCGCCCCCTACAACCACTAGCTGGTTGGCTGCTCCGAGAGAACTTGACACTTGTCATTTGAGAGCAACCCATCCTCCGAGGACTTTGAGCGAAAATCATCGAGTGAGGAAAACCCAAAACCAAACCCCTACAAACCCAAAGTGATTGAGCATCACTGAAGAAATTGATCCTGCGTGGATCCAACGCTTGTTACCTTTGAAGACTGTGCTTCTTCCAGACGGTTAGGCGTCAAGGTCTAGAGCATCCAAGAGGAATTGTGGATCGCCGAGTGACCAAGTCTGTGAAGGTTTGGAAGTCGCCTGAAGACTTACCACGAGTGATTGGACGAGGTCTGTGTGACCTTAGTTCAAGGAGAATACGGTGAGGACTGGGTGTCCTGAGCTGCATGCTCAGCGACTGGGTGTCCAGGACTGTGTGTCCTCGAGTTTAAATACTCAGCCGCTCCAACCAGACGTAAAACTGAGACAACAGTTGGAACTGGTCTACCAAATCATTGTCTTCACCAACCTAACTGGTTCTATTTCCTCAACCCTTTCATTTCCTCATTACTGTGTTGAGTGTTTGTTCATATTTGTGTTTGAAGACTTTGACTAAAGACTTTCTCAATTTCTTCAGTCTGTTTGTCTTCATCTTGTGTTATCCTGTGATTATGCTTTCTGTACTCTGTGCTAGTCTTCATTTCATCATGATGACCATGCTTGTATTCTGTTATGCTTACTTCTGAGTACTTATTCCGCTGCTAATAGTTCTTCGCTAAGGAATTTCCTCACCGGAAAATTCCTCAGTGAAGAATTCATAAAAATCACCTATTCACCCCCCCTCTAGTCGACATAACGCACTTTCAAAGCTCCGCATAAGTGATCCTTGAGGAATTTGACATTCTCAATGCCAATGACATGCTTCTTCTTCGCTAGCGTGTTCAGATTCCTCATGCCAGCATGACCAAGTCGTCGATGCCATAGCCAGCCTTCTGAAGCTTTTGCAAGTAAGCACACGGCTGGTTGTGATCCTGTAGAGAAATCAACAATATACAGATCTCCTCTCCTAAAGCCTTCGAAGACTTTCGAATGGTCAGCTTCCATGATCACAACACAACGATACTTGCCAAAGACAACAACTATATCAAGATCACAAAGCATTGAGACAGACATGAGGTTGTATCCTAAGGACTCGACAAGCATGACTTTGTCCATGTGTCGATCCTTTGAGATCACAACCTTACCTAGACCCAATAGCTGACTTTTGCCTTTGTCAGCAAAGATGATATGCTTCAGATGTGATGGTGATAAAGGAGCATCCATCAATAGGTTCTTGTCACTAGTCATGTGATTTGTACATCCACTATCGAGGACCCACTCACTGGCTTTGGGTTGATCATCCTACAGATGAATTAGTGCATCTTACGAACTCATATACTTCATCAGTGAAGAATATGATATCAATTCATCAGATGAATTTCATCAAAGAGTAAAAACAGATATAGCAGTATGAGGACGTGTCAAATGAAAGTTCATTTCATCATGATTTGCCTGCGTCCTTTCAGGCATTTTTGTCAAGCCCCCAGCAAATTCTTCAGACGTTAAGCACGTCTGGAGACCTGACCCTGCATTAGAGATTAGTTATTTTTCTTCACCACCCACATCTGAAGGGGTGGTAAAGAGTTCATCGCTCTACGGGCTCCATATGAGAATGGTGGCATAGAATCCAATCCCTTTCGTTTCACATAAGAGGGGTTAGGGTAAGCATATGAATAAGCAGAGAAATTCTTCGAGGACTTATGAACATATTGGTTTGAAGAATAATGCACATATTCATAGCCCTCAGCTCTACCCTGCGAAACAGAGTTGTTAGCACGATGATAATCATATGAGGACTTTGATCCTTTTGAGGAATTTGATCCATATGAAGAATTTGGTCCATATGAAGAGTTTGATCTGGGGTTCCTATTCTTCACAGGTGGTGTCATGAGGATATTCACCTGAAGACTTTCAAGGCACTTCTTGGGAACCCAGATTTTCTTCATAGGAGAACCGTTCCTACAGTTAGTGCCAACATATCTAGCAAATACTTCACCATTCTGATTTTTGAACAGTTTATAGTTGGAGTCAAATGACTCATCAGAAGAATGAGGAGATTCACATGTAAAGCCAGATAAGTTAGATGGATCAACTGGAGGTCCCTTTGCAGCAATCCATGAGGTTTTGGGGTACTGCTCAGGCTTCCAATATGTTCCATCAGCATTGAGTTTCCTCTCAAGGGCAATACCCTATTTCCTAGGGTTCCTGTTGAGGATCTGCTTTTTAAGCACATCACAAAGAGTCTGATGCCCTTTGAGGCTTTTGTACATGCCTGTCATGTACAATTCCTTCAGCCCTGCATCGTCAGTGATACTAGCAATGTCCTTAGATGAGGAATTAGTGATAGCAGAGGCAGGTGAAGAATTTGTAATAGTTGAAGCATTTGAACATTCAGGTGAAGAATTAGCAGCTTCACGTTCAATGCACTTTAAGCATGGAGGAACAAATTGTTCGTGAGAATTGCTGATTTGTTGAGCTAGCAATGAATCGCGCTCCTTCTGAAGATCTTCATAACTCACTCTTAGCTTCTCAAGATCTTGCTTTCTTTGAAGAAATTCATAAGAAAGCTTCTCATGATCCGATAAGAGAGTGTTATGATGACCTTGAAGGCTGTCAAACCTGGACTGAAGTCTCTGAAGATTTTCAGTCAGGGCTTTAGTGCGATCCATTTCTTCACCCAACAAATCATCACTTTTGTCTAGCATGTTTTGAACCTTTTCAAAAGCCCTTTGTTGTTTTACAGCAATCTTAGCAAGTTTAGAGTAGCTGGGCTTGAGATCTTCATCAGATTCATTCTCACTAGATTCATAGGAGGTATATTTGAGTACCTTTGTACCCTTTGCCATGAAGCAATAGGTGGGAGCGTAGTCATCATTATCTTTGTGAGCCTTGTTGGTGAGGTCAATTTCTTCAGAGTTGAAGATGGACTTGCTGACGAATGCAGTAGCAAGAGCCAGACTCGCCACACCAGACTCGGACTCCTCAGATGCCTCCTCTTCCTCATGTTCCTCAAATTCAGCTTCAGAGTCCATTTCCATGCCAATGAATGCCTGAGCCTTCTTGGAGCTGCTCTTCTTGTGAGATGAAGACTTCGAGGATTTTGATGATGAGGATTTTGAAGATTTCTTCTTCTTCTTAGCGTCATCAGAACTGTAATCCTTGTATTTCTTCTTCTTTAATTCTTTTTCCCACTGAGGACAATCTTGAATATAGTGACCAAGTTTCTTGCATTTGTGGCATAGCCTTCTCTTATAGTCACTTGATGAGGAATCACTGCTCCTTGAGGATTTTCCAAAGCGACCATGTCTTGAGAACTTCTGGAACTTCTTCACGAGCAGTACTAGCTCCTGGCTCAATTCTTCAGGATCACCAAGGCTACTACCAGAATCTTCACATTCAGATTCAGACATAGCCTTGGCCTTCAGGGCACGTGTGTTGCCATAGCTTGAACCATAGAGATCTCTCTTTTCAGCAAGCTGGAACTCATGAGTATTTAGCCTCTCGAGGATATCAGTGGTATCTAATGACTTGTAGTCAGCATGTTCTTGTATCATCAGTGCCAGAGTATCAAATGAGGAATCAAGCGATCTCAACAATTTCTTCACCACCTCATGGTTGGTGATGTCAGTGGCACCAAGTGCTTGAAGCTCATTTGAGATGTCAGTGAGGCGATCGAAGGTTTGTTGAACATTTTCATTGTCGAGTCTTTTGAAGCGGTTGAAGAGATTGCGAAGAACATCAACTCAAGAGTCACGCTGAGTTGAGACTCCTTCATTTACTTTGGACAGCCTATCCCAGATAAGCTTAGCAGTTTCAAAAGCACTCACTCTTCCATACTGTCCTTTGCTTAGATGGCCACATATGATATTCTTCGCTTGATAATCGAGTTGCTTGAATCTCTTCACATCGGTAGCATTCAGTGAGGGTGAGACAATGGGAACACCATTTTCCACAACATACCAGAGATTGTTATCAATAGCCTCAAGATGCATTAGCATCTTATTCTTCCAGTAAGGGTAGTCTGTCCCATCAAAGGTAGGACAGCCAGCAGAGACCTTGATCATACCTGCGGTCGACATAACTAACACTCCAGGTGGTTAAACCAAAATCACACAGAACAAGGGAGTACCTTGCTCTGATACCATTTGAAAGTGCGTTATATCGACTAGAGGGGGGTGAATAAGCGATTTTTATGAATTCTTCACTGAGGAATTTGCCGGTGAGGAAATTCCTTAGCGAAGAACTACTTGTAGCGGAATAAGTACTTAGAAGTAAGCATAGGAGAATACAGGCATGGTCATCATGATGAAATGAAGACAAGCACAGAGTACAGATAGCGTAATCACAGGATAACACAAGATGAAGACAAACAGACTGAAGAAACTGAACTGAGGAAATTGAGAAAGTCTTCAGTCAAAGTCTTCAAACACAGATATAAACAATCACTTAACACAGTAATGAGGAAATGAAAGAGTTGAGGAAATAGAACTAGTAAGGTTGGTGAAGACAATGATTTGGTAGACCAGTTCCAACTGTTGTCTCAGTTGTACGTCTGGTTGGAGCGGCTGAGTATTTAAACTCGAGGACACACAGTCCCGGACACCTAGTCGTCGAGCACGCAGCTCAGGACACCAAGTCCTCACCGTATTCTCCTTGAACTAAGGTCACATAGACCTCGTCCAATCACTCGTGGTAAGTCTTCAGGCGACTTCCAAACCTTCACAGACTCGGCCACTCGGCGATCCACAATTCCTCTTGGATGCTCTAGACCATGACGCCTAACCGTCTGGAAGAAGCACATTCTTCAAAGGTAACAAGCGTCAGATCCATGCAGGATCAATCTCTTCAGTGATGCTCAATCACTTTGGGTTTGTAGGTGTTTGGGTTTGGGTTTTTCCTCACTCGATGATTTTCGCTCAAAGTCCTCGGAGGATGGGATGCTCTCAAATGACAAGTGTCAGTTTCTCTCGGAGCAGCCAACCAGCTAGGGGTTGTAGGGGGCGGCTATTTATAGCCTAGGGAGTAGCCCGACATGATAAGACATAAATGCCCTTGTCTGATATGACTGTTAGGTGGATAAGATATTTTGGGACAGCTGGCACGCAGCACAGCAACGGTCGGAAATTTGACTCTCAAATTCCTCATGGCTATCATGTTTCTCACTGTGTAGGCAATCCGCACTGGCGAATTCCTAACTCCTCAGTCAGAACAAATTCCTCAGCGACCAGAAGAACTTCGTCTCTGTCACTGAAGAAATTGACTGAACTGTATGAGATTTCCAAAGGCTTCACTCGAAGGGATTGATAGGTGTAGGATTTTGAGTTGAGCATCACATGGAAATTTTTTCCTTAGTATTTTCTCGACCCCCTTTAACAGTACGGTGTTTCCTATGACTCAAGAAAGAGAAAAACAAAACTATGAAAACGAAAGTCTTCAAGCTTCATATTCCTCGCATGAATATCAAGTCTTCACAGATACACCAATTTCTTCACTTTCAAAGTCTTCAGGAATACCAAAATCTTCAGTCGAAGATATTCATTTTTAGGGGTCGACTTTCTCTGTAAAGATCAAACTCCTCATAGACTTATAGACCTGTGTACACTCATAAACACATTAGTCCCTTAACCTATGAGTCTTCAATACACCAAAATCACTAAGGGGCACTAGATGCACTTACACCATCCTTTTCTTCATTACATTTCCATTTGTTGACAATGTTTGTACATTAAACTACTCTTCCTGTGAATTAGCCATTTGGGTGGGAGATGGAAAAATCTGGAGTGAAAACAAGGCCTTCAGAGCAGACATTGCTACCTGTCGAAGCAGGTCTCTTGGGTCCCGATAGCTCCTCAGAGATGGATTCAGAGACAGATGACCAGTCCTATTCCCCCACTGAGGTGTATGCTCAAACTTGGCACGGTTATACTGCTCATATCATGCATACGGTGTCTTGCATTACATAGTTTAGACATCATATACACAATATTCAACACCATGTTCTTAGTTCAGACATCATATCGAATGCCCTCTGTTTAGCATATAAATCACTTATGTGAATTAAATGATGCGATCCTGATTACTTAGATAACATGTAGGTGAATTATGTCATGCGATCCCGTTTAGTTATTCATCATATCTTTGAATTATGTTATGCTATGCTATCCAGTTTAGGTAGACATCATATATGTGAAATTATGTCATGCTATCCATTTTAGTTAAACAATATACATGTCAACTATTTCATGCCCTCTTTTTTCCACACTATCTATTGCATCTATCTCTCATACAATGTCTGTACATTCAACTATGTTTCCTGTTTATCAGCCATTTGAATTGGAGCGGGTGATGCCAGTATCTAGCAGGCTAAAAACATGGTCTTCAAGTAAAACAATGCTACCTCTTGGTGGAGATAGCACCCCAGTTGTACATGCACAAGAACCAGCCCTACCACACATAACCCAAACTCTCTCAGATTGTACCCCTACTGCGATGGACAGAGAACCAGCTTCACCCAATCTAACCCCAACCCCAGCCGATAGTAACCCAGTTCCTGTTGACACATCACCATCTCCACCATAGAGCTCCCAAACAAGAGCAGTTAGTAAGGTAGCTCCAGTGCCCAAAGGGCCAGTACTATCACGGCGAACCCCAACTCCACTAGTTAGTACGCCTATTCCTGTGGAGGAAGCACAACCAGCTAGTCGTAGTTTAACATCTATCACATTTGATGTTGTTAAATCGTATGTGCGTATCTTCCCATCTTGGAAATATTATACTGAAGATGAAGGAAAATGCCAGTTGCAGTTGTTTGTCCAGGAGTTATGTATAAGTAATGTTATTCATGGAAATTACTTTGCTTCGTCCCATACATCCTACCTCCATGATGGTTATAATACAGCAAATTTTCCCATTTTTATCTATAGAGAAAGACTGATTTGGAAACTCAGGATGAGGTAACATGTGCTAATACCTCTGCTATCTTCAAGAATGCTTGGTGGCAGTATCGGAATTACCTGAAGAAAATGTACTTCACCGGCAAAGAAACTCATCTAATTCCCTTACGTTCTCCTGAGACACATTTACTTGACGATGACTAGGAACGCCTTGTTCTGTACTGGTCCCGAACCAAGAATGTGGTAAGGTCTATGAGCTCATTTTCTATTTTTAAGTATTATATTCTTGCATCTTACTGTACTCTGTTCATGTAGAACAAGTGCCTAAACCTGAAGAACAATTGTTCTAATTTAAGATTACATTGCTATCATAGTTCAAAAAAGCGCTAGGCGTTAATTGTGCGTTTTGCCACCGCCTTGCGCTTTACTGACCAAAGCGCATGCTTATGCGCAGTTATGCACAGATTAAGCGTAGTTATGTGCAATGTGTTTTGCCAACGCCTAGAGCCTAGGCGAGCTTAAGCGCTCGCTTAGGCGTGCCTTTTTTAACTATGATTGCTTTGCTCTTGTATCACTATATTTACTCATACAAACTTATTTTTAAATTGAAGGATCCAATCGAAACTCCAATGGCACAGCAGGTATGTTCCCGCATGTTTCTTTAACAGGTTTGCTCTTATCAATAGCTCTTTTGATTTCAATTTCAATTGTGTATACAGTTGACTTTTGTATCATGCACATTACTAGCATCACGACAGAGCCAATAGTGTTGTTGTACATGTAGACCCGTGGTACCCATCTGAAATCTTGTTGTGCCGTGTAGTTTCCCACGCTTTGTATTCTTTCCCTGCTGCTTTGTCTTGAACTGATATGATTTGAACCGTGTCTCTATTTTGATTTGGCAAGACAATGCAGTAACCATAGTACATAGATATATGTTTGTTTGATGCTTTTATTATGTACTAGTACTTGGCAATAGAAGACTTGGTAGTTTAATCTTGTCCACCTTACTAATGAACTGGTTCACCGAAATGAGTTTCATATACTAGTACATGCTAAACTTGTTATATGTGTGCTTGTTTCTTCTTTTAGAATGCTGACAGAATATTGGGGAAGAGTGCCTTATTAAACAATGGTAAAGGAAGTAATGCAGATAAGGTTCAGGATAGTGACACATCCTTGTTGGTCTCCAACAAAGCTAATAAAACAGCTAAGGAAGACTATCTTGAAGACAGTGAGACAACCCAAAGTCCTGTCTTGGTTTAGTGTTCGAGTTACTGGCCACTACCGCTGGCACAAGCTATTCAAACTCACTGTCTGAATCAGTTCAGTTTCTTGAGTCTCAACTACAAGCTGAAAGACATCGATCAGCTATGTTGCGATAAGAAGCGGAAGGACTGTGGAAGTCCCTGGAGCATTCAGATGCATACTTTCTGGTGCAACAACAAGTGTTGGAGGATTTTAGCACCAAACAGGACAAAGCTAATCAGCTTGCTAAGCTTATTGCCAGCATGGTGGATACCCAGGATAACATTTCTTGAGCTCTTCTAAAGTTGTTTCAGTTATGCTCTTGTTTTGCTGCCACGTTTATTTGCACTGGTGGCCAATTTTGACGGCCAGTGTATGTAATGTGTTGCTTTGTTCCCTATATTTGCACTGGTGGCGAACTTTGATGCCCGGTGGATGTAATATGTGTAATAGTGGTAATAGGCTAGCATTAATTGCTTGCTTATTTATTTCCTTATTGTCTTCTTTAGTTGTTTGCTTGTAGTCACTGCAGTTCTTTTTCTGTGTTTTTCTAGTGGCCAAAATAGCCTATTTTTGGTAACTAGGCCAAAATAATCATGGCAACACACGGACTATTGTAACCATGGGCCTCCTGCAGGCTGTATGATCCATGGGCCTTCTTCCGGCCGTAGGATCCATTGGCCTTCTATACGGGTCATAGGATCCATCGGCCTTCTATACGGGCCTTAGGGTCCATGGGCCTTCTACGGGCCGTAGGGTCCATGGGCCTTCTACGGGCCGTACGATCCATGGGCCTTCTACGGGCCGTACTATCCATGGGCCTCATACGGGTCGTAGGATCCATGGGCCTTCTATGGTGCGTATCATCATTTCGCCAATCATGGGCCGTACTATTCGTGGACCATAACGGGCCGTTAATAGGCCGTATTTGATAACTCTATGAAAACAGCCCAACGGGGTTTTTTGACATGAAAACGACCCAACGTATTAACGGTCCGCAAACGGGCCCACTATAACGACGGGCTGAATTTGGCCCACAAGCAGAAAATGACAGTAACGGGCCGTATGTAACCGAATGCTGCAAATGAGTCCAAGAATCAATGGCCCTGAGAAGGCCGAAAGATAACTTGGGCTGGAAACAGGCCAATGGAATAACGGACCGTTAATGGGTATAAAGTGATACACTGTTCAGTACGGGCCAGTTTCACCACGGGTCGTTAATTGGCCAATAGTTACAAAGGGCCTCATATGGGACGAAAGAAGTCATGGGCCACACATGGGCCGGAAGTTAAAACGGACTGGAATCATATTGGACGGCCCAGATGACGCTACTGGGCCTAATTTAGATAGGGCGTAATGGGCCCTGGGTTAGCGGGCTTTAAATGGGCTATATGCGAACAAGCCGTTAACAGGCTTTCCGTGGGCCAGACCGCCACCTTTTGATGAAGTCAAACGGGCCGGCCTTTTCATAGGAATGGGCCTCTGTTGGGTCGTGCCTCGTGTCATCGTATCATAGGCGCCTTCGGTCCAATGAGCGGATGACATCTGTCCCAACGGTGAGCCGACACGTGTTTCCTCCAGCCAATGATGATTTTACACGTAGAAAATCCCCATTGGTCGGGTCTATTAACGGGTTATCGGATCCAAAACCTGACCCGATAGCTTAACGATGTTCCGTTACGGTGGATGCCACGTGTCGGTCACCCTTGATGAAAGCACTTCTGTGATGAGCGATTTATCGTCATGGAAGTGGACACTTCCGTGATGATAATTTTGGTAATGTCATGGAACACTTCTACGACAACACAGGTATGACTATCTTGATTCTGTCATAAAATCGTCATGGATGTACATGCATGACAAAAAACGCGACCTACTATGAAAAACACGTATCATCACGGAAGTGTATTTTTTTGTAATGTTTACTTTATTGCTAAAACCGTTAGCCATAGTGGTAGAAGTAATATTTGGCGAGACAACTTCATGGAGACACGATGATGGAGATCATGATGATGGAGATCATGGTGTCATGCCGGTGACGATGATGATCATGGCGCCCCGCAGATAGAGATCAAAAGGATCAAAATGATATTGGCCATATCATGTCACTGTTTGATTGCATGTGATGTTTATCATGTTTTTGCATCTTATTTGCTTAGAACGATGGTAGCATAAATAAGATGATCCCTCATAATAATTTCAAGAAAGTGTCCCCCCTAACTGTGCGCTATTGCAAAAGTTCGTTGTTTCGAAGCACCACGTGATGATCGGGTGTGATAGATTCTAACGTTCACATACAACAGGTGTAAGCCAGATTTACACATGCAAAAGACTTAGGTTGACTTGATGAGCCTAGCATGTACAGACATGGCCTCGGAACGCAAGAGACCGAAAGGTCGAACATGAGTCGTATAGAAGATACGATCAACATGAAGATGTTCACCGATGATGACTAGTCCATCTCACGTGATGATCAGACACGGCCTAGTTGACTTGGATCATGTATCACTTAGATGACTAGAGGGATGTCTATCTGAGTGGGAGTTCATTAAATAATTTTATTAGATGAACTTAATTATCATAAACTTAGTCTAAAATCTTTGCAATATGTCTTGTAGATCAAATGGCCCACGCTAATGTTGTCCTCAACTTCAACACGTTCATAGAGAAAACCAAGCTGAAAGACGATGGTAGCAACTATACAGACTGGGTCCGGAACTTGAGGATCATCCTCATAGCTGCCAAAAGAGCATATGTCCTAGATGCACCTCTAGGTGAAGCACCCGTTTTCCCAGCAACTCAAGACATTATGAACACCTGGCAGTCGCGTAGTGATGATTACTCCCTGGTTCAGTGCGGCATGCTTTACAGCTTAGAACCGGGGCTCCAAAAGCGTTCTAAGCAGCACAGAGCATATGAGATGTTCCAACAGCTGAAAATGGTTTTCCAAGCTCATGCCCGGGTCGAGAGATATGAAGTCTCTGACAAGTTCTACAGTTGTAAGATGGAGGAGAATAGTTCTGTCAGCGAGCACATACTCAAAATGTCTGGGTTGCACAACCGCTTGTCTCAGCTGGGAGTTAACCTCCCAGATGATGTGGTCATTGACGGAATCCTTCAGTCGCTCCCACCTAGCTACAAGAGCTTTGTGATGAACTACAATATGCAGGGGATGGTGAAAACCATTCCTGAGGTATTTTCGATGCTGAAATCAGCGGAGAGGTGGAGATCAAAAAGGAACATCAAGTGTTGATGGTCAATAAAACCACTAGTTTCAAGAAAGGCAAGGGTAAGAAGAACTTCAAGAAGGACGGCAAGGGAGTTGCCGCGCCCGGTAAGCCAGTTACCGGGAAGAAGCCAAAGCACGGATCCAAACCTGAGACTGAGTGCTTTTATTGCAAGGGAAACGGTCACTGGAAGCGGAACTGCCACAAGTACTTAGCGGACAAGAAGGCCGGCAACACCAAAGGTATATGTAATATACATGTTATTGATGTGTACCTTACTAGTACTCGTAGTAGCTCCTGGGTATTTGATACCGGTGCGGTTGCTCATATTTGTAACTCAAAACAGGAGCTGCGGAATAAGCAGAGACTGGCGAAGGACGAGGTGATGATGCGCGTCGGGAATGGTTCCAAGGTCGATGTGATCGCCGTCGGCACGCTACCTCTACATTTACCTACGGGATTAGTTTTAAACGTCAATAATTGTTATTTAGTGCCATCTTTGAGCATGAACATTGTATCTGGATCTCGTTTAATGCGAGATGGCTACTCATTTAAATCCGAGAATAATGGTTGTTCTATTTATATGAGAGATATGTTTTATGGTCATGCCCCGCTGGTCAATGGTTTATTCTTAATGAATCTCGAATGTGATGTTACACACATTCATAGTGTGAATACCAAAAGATGTAAGATTGATAATGATAATCCCACATACCTGTGGCATTGCTGCCTTGGTCACATTGGTGTCAAACGCATGAAGAAGCTCCATGCAGATGGACTTTTAGAGTCTCTTGATTACGAATCATTTGACACGTGCGAACCATGCCTCATGGGCAAAATGACCAAGACTCCGTTCGTCGGAACAATGGAGCGAGCAACCAACTTATTGGAAATTATACATACTGATGTGTGCGATCCAATGAGCGTTGAGGCTCACGGTGGCTATTGTTATGTTCTCACCCTCACTGATGACTTAAGTAGATATGGGTATGTCTACCTGATGAAACACAAGTCTGAGACCTTTGAAAAGTTCAAGGAATTTCAGAATGAGGTGGAGAATCAACTGTTGGGGAACGTAGTAATTTCAAAAAATATCCTACGTACATGCAAGATCATGGTGATGGCATAGCAACGAGAGGGGAGAGTGTCCGTCCATGTACCCTCGTAGACCGTAAGCGGAAGCGTTATAACAACACGGTTGATGTAGTCATACGTCTTCACGATCCGACCGATCCAAGCACCGAACGTACGGCACCTCCGAGTTCAGCACACGTTCAGCTCGATGACGATCCCCGGGCTCCGATCTAGCAAAGCTTCGGGGATGAGTTCCGTCATCACGACGGCATGGTGACGATGATGATGCTCCACCGGCGCAGGGCTTCGCCTAAACTCTGCGACGATATGACCGAGGTGGAATATGGTGGAGGGGGGCACCGCACACGGCTAAGGAACGATCCGTAGATCAACTTGTGTGTTATGGGGTGCCCCCTGCCCCCGTATATAAAGGAGGGAGGGGGAGGTGCGGCCGGCCCCCTTGGGGTGCGCCTGGAGGAGTCCTACTCCCACCGGGAATAGGACTCCCCCCTCTTGCCTTGGTGGAGAAGGAAAGGGGGGAGGGGAAAGAGGAAAGGGGGGCGCCGCCCCCCCCCCTTCCTTGTCCTATTCAGCCTAGGGGGGGAGGGGGCACGCGGCCTGACCTGGCCGGCCCTCCTCTTCTCCCTCATGTCCCACTAAGGCCCATTAACCCCCGGGAGGGTTCTGGTAACCCCCCGGTGTTCCGGTAAAATCCCGATTTCACCCGGAACCTTTCTGATGTCCAAACATAGGCTTCCAATATATCAATCTCTATGTCTCGACCATTTCGAGACTCCTCATCATGTCCGTGATCACATCCGGGACTCCGAACAAACTTCGGTACATCAAAACTTATAAACTCATAATAAAACTGTCATCGTAACGTTAAGAGTGCGGACCCTACGGGTTCGAGAACTATGTAGACATGACCTAGAACCATTCTCGGTCAATAACCAATAGCGGGACCTGGATGCCCATATTGGTTCCTTCATATTCTATGAAGATCTTTATCGGTCAAATCGCATAACAATATACGTTGTTCCCTTTGTCATCGGTATGTTACTTGCCCGAGATTTGATCGTCGGTATCCAATACCTAGTTCAATCTCGTTACTGGTAAGTCTCTTTACTCGTTCCGTGATGCATCATCCCGTAACCAACTCATTTGGTCACATTGCTTGCAAGGCTTATAATGATGTGCATTACCGAGAGGGCCCAGAGATACCTCTCCGACAATCGGAGTGACAAAACCTAATCTCGAAATACACCAACTCAACATGTACCTTCGGAGACACCTGTAGTACTCCTTTATAATCACCCAGTTACGTTGTGACGTTTGGTAGTACCCAAAGTGTTCCTCCGGTAAACGGGAGTTGCATATTTCTCATAGTTACGGGAACATGTATAAGTCATGAAGAAAGCAATAGCAGTATACTAAACGATCAAGTGCTAGGCTAACGGAATGGGTCATGTCAATCACATCATTCTTCTAATGATGTGATCCCATTAATCAAATGACAACACATGTCTATGGTTAGGAAACATAACCATCTTTGATTAATGAGCTAGTCAAGTGGAGGCATACTAGTGACTATATGTTTGTCTATGTATTCACACATGTATCATGTTTCCGGTTAATACAATTCTAGCATGAATAATAAACATTTATCATGATATGAGGAAATAAATAATAACTTTATTATTGCCTCTAGGGCATATTTCCTTCAGTCTCCCACTTGCACTAGAGTCAATAATCTAGATTACATAGTAATGATTCTAACACCCATGGAGTCTTGGTGTTGATCATGTTTTGCTCGTGAGAGAGGTTTAGTCAACGGGTCTGCAACATTCAGATCCGTATGTATTTTGCAAATCTCTATGTCTCCCACTTGGACTTGGTCCCGAATGGAATTGAAGCGTCTCTTGATGTGCTTGGTCCTCTTGTGAAATCTGGATTCCTTTGCCAAAGCAATTGCACCAGTATTGTCACAGAAGATCTTCATTGGTCCCGATGCACTAGGTATGACACATAGATCGGTAATGAACTCCTTCATCCAGACTCCTTCATTTGCTGCTTCAGAAGCAGCTATGTACTCCGCTTCACATGTAGATCCCACCACGACGCTTTGTTTAGAACTGCACCAACTTACAGCTCCTCCGTTTAATAAAAACACGTATCCGGTTTGCGATTTAGAATCGTCCGGATCAGTGTCAAAGCTTGCATCAACGTAACCATTTACGACTAGCTCTTTGTCACCTCCATATACGAGAAACATATCCTTAGTCCTTTTCAGGTATTTCAGGATGTTCTTGACCGCTGTCCAGTGATCCACTCCTGGATTACTTTGGTACCTTCCTGCCAAGCTTATTGCTAAGCATACGTCAGGTCTAGTACACAACATTGCATACATGATAGAGCCTATGGCTGAAGCATAGGGAACATCTTTCATTTTCTCTCTATCTTCTGCTGTGGTCGGGCATTGAGTTTGACTCAACTTCACACCTTGTAGCACAGGCAAGAAACCTTTCTTTACCTGATCCATTTTGAACTTTTTCAAAATTTTGTCAAGGTATGTGCTTTGTGAAAGTCCTATTAAGCGTCTTGATCTATCTCTATAGATCTTGATTCCCAATATGTAAGCAGCTTCACCGAGGTCTTTCATTGAAAAACTTTTATTCAAGTATCCCTTTATGCTATCCAGAAATTCTATATCATTTCCAATTAATAATATGTCATCTACATATAAAATCAGAAATGCTACAGAGCTCCCACTCACTTTCTTGTAAATACAGGCTTCTCCAAAAGTCTGTATAAAACCATATGCTTTGATCACACTATCAAAACGTTTATTCCAACTCCGAGATGCTTGCACCAGTCCATAAATGGATCGCTGGAGCTTGCACACTTTGTTAGCACCTTTTGGATCAACAAAACCTTCTGGTTGCATCATATACAACTCTTCTTCCAGAAATCCATTCAAGAATGCAGTTTTGACATCCATTTGCCAAATTTCATAATCATGAAATGCAGCAATAGGTAACATGATTCGGACAGACTTAAGCATCGCTACAGGTGAGAAAGTCTCATCGTAGTCAACCCCTTGAACTTGTCGAAAACCTTTCGCAACAAGTCGAGCTTTATAGACAGTTATATTACCATCAGCATCAGTCTTCTTCTTAAAGATCCATTTATTCTCAATGGCTTGCCGATCATCGGGCAAGTCAACCAAAGTCGATACTTTGTTTTCGTACATGGATCCCATCTCAGATTTCATGGCCTCTAGCCATTTTGCGGAATCTGGGCTCATCATCGCTTCCTCATAGTTCGTAGGTTCATCATGGTCAAGTAACATGACTTCCAGAATAGGATTACCGTACCACTCTGGTGCGGATCTTACTCTGGTAGACCTACGAGGTTCAGTAGAAACTTGATCTGAAGTTTCATGATCAATATCATCAGCTTCCTCACTAGTTGGTGTAGTTGTCACAGGAACCGGTTCTTGTGATGAACTACTTTCCAACAAGGGAGTAGATACAGTTATCTCATCAAGTTCTACTTTCCTCCCACTCACTTCTTTCGAGAGAAACTCCTTCTCTAGAAAGGATCCGATTTTAGCAACGAAAATCTTGCCCTCAGACCTGTGATAGAAGGTGTACCCAATAGTCTCTTTTGGGTATCCTATGAAGACACATTTCTCCGATTTGGGTTCGAGCTTGTCTGGTTGAAGTTTCTTCACATAAGCATCGCAGCCCCAAACTTTAAGAAACGACAACTTTGGTTTCTTGCCAAACCATAGTTCATAAGGTGTCGTCTCAATGGATTTTGATGGTGCCCTATTTAACGTGAATGCGGCCGTCTCTAAAGCATAACCCCAAAACGATAGCGGTAAATCAGTAAGAGACATCATAGATCGCACCATATCTAGTAAAGTATGATTACGACATTCGGACACACCATTTCGTTGTGGTGTTCCGGGTGGCGTGAGTTGCGAAACTATTCCGCATTGTTTCAAGTGTAGACCAAACTCATAACTCAAATATTCTCCTCCACGATCAGATCGTAGAAACTTTATTTTCTTGTTACGATGATTTTCCACTTCACTCTGAAATTCTTTGAACTCTTCAAATGTTTCAGACTTGTGTTTCATTAAGCAGATATACCCATATCTGCTTAAATCATCTGTGAAGGTGAGAAAATAACGATACCCGCCGCGAGCCTCAACGTTCATTGGACCACAAACATCAGTATGTATGATCTCCAACAAATCAGTTGCTCGCTCCATAGTTCCGGAGAACGGCGTTTTAGTCATCTTGCCCATGAGGCACGGTTCGCAAGTACCAAGTGATTCATAATCAAGTGATTCCAAAAGCCCATCAGTATGGAGTTTCTTCATGCGCTTTACACCGATATGACCTAAATGGCAGTGCCACAAATAAGTTGCACTATCGTTATCAACTCTGCATCTTTTGGTTTCAACACTATGAATATGTGTATCACTACTATCGAGATTCAATAAAAATAGACCACTCTTCAAGGGTGCATGACCATAAAAGATATTACTCATATAAATAGAACAACCATTGTTCTCTGATTTAAATGAATAACCGTCTCGCATCAAACAAGATCTAGATATAATGTTCATGCTCAACGCTGGCACCAAATAACAATTATTTAGGTCTAAAACTAATCCCGATGATAGATGTAGAGGTAGCGCGCCGACCGCGATCACATCAACTTTGGAACCATTTCCCACGCGCATCGTCACCTCGTCCTTAGCCAATCTTCGCTTAATTCGTAGTCCCTGTTTTGAGTTGCAAATATTAGCAACAGAACCAGTATCAAATACCCAGGTGCTACTGTGAGCATTAGTAAGGTACACATCAATAACATGTATATCACATATACCTTTGTTCACTTTGCCATCCTTCTTATCCGCCAAATACTTGGGGCAGTTCCGCTTCCAGTGTCCAGTCTGCTTGCAGTAGAAGCACTCAGTTTCAGGCTTAGGTCCAGACTTGGGTTTCTTCTCTTGAGCAGCAACTTGCTTGCTGTTCTTTTTAAAGTTCCCCTTCTTCTTCCCTTTGCCCTTTTTCTTGAAATTGGTGGTCTTGTTAACCATCAACACTTGATGCTCATTTTTGATTTCCACCTCCGCAGCTTTTAGCATTGCGAAGAGCTCGGGAATAGTTTTGTTCATCCCTTGCATATTATAGTTCATCACGAAGCTCTTGTAGCTTGGTGGCAGTGATTGGAGAATTCTGTCAATGACACTATCATCAGGAAGATTAACTCCCAGTTGAATCAAGTGATTATTATACCCAGACATTTTGAGTATGTGTTCACTGACAGAACTATTCTCCTCCATCTTGCAGCTATAGAACTTATTGGAGACTTCATATCTCTCAATCCGGGCATTTGCTTGAAATATTAACTTCAACTCCTGAAACATCTCATATGCTCCATGACGTTCAAAACGTCGTTGAAGGCCCGATTCTAAGCCGTAAAGCATGGCACACTGAACTATCGAGTAGTCATCAGCTTTGCTCTGCCAGACATTCTTAACGTCGTCAGTTGCATCAGTAGCAGGCCTGGCACCTAGCGGTGCTTCCAGGACGTAACTTTTCTGTGCATCAATGAGGATAATGCTCAAGTTATGGACCCAGTCCGTGTAATTGCTACCATCATCTTTCAACTTTGCTTTCTCAAGGAACGCATTAAAATTTAACGGAACAACAGCACGAGCCATCTATCTACAAACAAACATAGACAAGCAAAATACTATCAGGTACTAAGTTCATGATAAATTTAAGTTCAATTAATCATATTACTTAAGAACTCCCACTTAGACAGCCATCTCTCTAGTCATCTAAGTGATCACGTGATCCAAATCAACTAAACCATGTCCGATCATCACGTTAGATGGAGTAGTTTCAATAGTGAACATCACTATGTTGATCATATCAGCTATATGATTCACATTCGACCTTTCGGTCTCCGTGTTCCGAGGCCATATCTGTATATGCTAGGCTCGTCAAGTATGACCTGAGTATTCCGCGTGTGCAACTGTTTTGCACCCGTTGTATTTGAACGTAGAGCCTATCACACCCGATCATCACGTGGTGTCTCAGCACGAAGAACTTTCGCAACGGTGCATACTCAGGGAGAACACTTCTTGATTATTAAGTGAGAGATCATCTTAAAATGCTACCGCCAATCAAAGCAAGATAAGATGCAAAAGGATAAACATCACATGCAATCAATATAAGTGATATGATATGGCCATCATCATCTTGTGCTTGTGATCTCCATCTTCAAAGCACCGTCATGATCACCATCATCACCGGCGCGACACCTTGATCTCCATCGTAGAATCGTTGTCGTTACGCCATCTATTGCTTCTACGACTATCGCTACCGCTTAGTGATAAAGTAAAGCAATTACAGGGCGTTTGCATTTCATACAATAAAGCGACAACCATATGGCTCCTGCCAGTTGCCGATAACTTCGGTTACAAAACATGATCATCTCATACAATAAAATATAGCATCACGTCTTGACCATATCACATCACAACATGCCCTGCAAAAACAAGTTAGACGTCCTCTACTTTGTTGTTGCAATTTTTACGTGGCTGCTACGGGCTTAGCAAGAACCGTTCTTACCTACGCATCAAAACCACAACGATAGTTTGTGAAGTTAGTGTTGGTTTAACCTTCGCAAGGACCGGGCGTAGCCACACTCGGTTCAACTAAAGTGAGAGAGACAGACACCCGCCGGTCACCTTTAAGCAACGAGTGCTCGTAGCGGTGAAACCAGTCTCGCGTAAGCGTATGCGTAATGTCGGTCCGGGCCGCTTCATCTCACAATGCCGCTGAACCAAAGTATGACATGCTGGTAAGCAGTATGACTTATATCGCCCACAACTCACTTGTGTTCTACTCGTGCATATAACATCAACGCATAAAACCTAGGCTCTGATACCACTGTTGGGGAATGTAGTAATTTCAAAAAAATTCCTATGTACACGCAAGATCATGGTGATGGCATAGCAACGAGAGGGGAGAGTGTCTGTCCACGTACCCTCGTAGACCGTAAGCGGAAGCGTTATAACAACGCGGTTGATGTAGTCGTACGTCTTCACGATCCGACCGATCCAAGCACCGAACGTACGGCACCTTCGAGTTCAGCACACGTTCAGCTCGATGACGATCCCCGGGCTCCGATCCAGCAAAGCTTCGGGGATAAGTTTCGTCAGCACGACGGTGTGGTGACGATGATGATGCTCCACCGGCGCAGGGCTTCGCCTAAACTCTGCGACGATATGAACGAGGTGGAATATGGTGGAGGGGGGCACCGCACACGGCTAAGGAACGATCCGTAGATCAACTTGTGTGTTATGGGGTGCCCCCTGCCCCCGTATATAAAGGAGGGAGGGGGAGGTGCGGCCGGCCCCCTTGGGGTGCGCCTGGAGGAGTCCTACTCCCACCGGGAGTAGGACTCCCCCCTCTTGCCTTGGTGGAGAAGGAAAGGGGGGAGGGGAAAGAGGAAAGGGGGGCGCCGCCCCCCCCTTCCTTGTCCTATTCGGACTAGGGGGAGGGGCGCGTGGCCTGCCCTGGCCGGCCCTCCTCTTCTCCCTCATGGCCCACTAAGGCCCATTAACCCCCGGGAGGGTTCCGGTAACCCCCCGGTGTTCCGGTAAAATCCCGATTTCACCCGGAACCTTTCCGATGTCCAAACATAGGCTTCCAATATATCAATCTTTATGTCTCGACCATTTCAAGACTCCTCGTCATGTCCGTGATCACATCCGGGACTCCGAACAAACTTCGGTACATCAAAACTTATAAACTCATAATAAAACTGTCATCGTAACGTTAAGCGTGCGGACCCTACGGGTTCGAGAACTATGTAGACATGACCTAGAACCATTCTCGGTCAATAACCAATAGCGGGACCTAGATGCCCATATTGGTTCCTTCATATTCTACGAAGATCTTTATCGGTCAAACCGCATAACAATATACGTTGTTCCCTTTGTCATTAGTATGTTACTTGCCCGAGATTTGATCGTCGGTATCCAATACCTAGTTCAATCTCGTTACTGGTAAGTCTCTTTACTCGTTCTGTGATGCATCATACCGTAACCAACTCATTTGGTCACATTGCTTGCAAGGCTTATAATGATGTGCATTACCGAGAGGGCCCAGAGATACCTCTCCGACAATCGGAGTGACAAAACCTAATCTCGAAATACACCAACTCAACATGTACCTTCGGAGACACCTGTAGTACTCCTTTATAATCACCCAGTTACGTTGTGATGTTTGGTAGTACCCAAAGTGTTCCTCCGGTAAACGGGAGTTGCATATTTCTCATAGTTACAGGAACATGTATAAGTCATGAAGAAAGCAATAGCAGTATACTAAACGATCAAGTGCTAGGCTAACGGAATGGGTCACGTCAATCACATCATTCTTCTAATGATGTGATCCCATTAATCAAATGACAACACATGTCTATGGTTAGGAAACATAACTATCTTTGATTAATGAGCTAGTCAAGTAGAGGCATACTAGTGACTATATGTTTGTCTATGTATTCACACATGTATCATGTTTCCGGTTAATACAATTCTAGCATGAATAATAAACATTTATCATGATATGAGGAAATAAATAATAACTTTATTATTGCCTCTAGGGCATATTTCCTTCATCAACGTGACAGAAAAATAAATTCCTACGATCAGATCATGGGGGAGAATATTTAAGTCACGAGTTTGGTACACACTTAAGAAAATGTGGAATTGTTTCACAACTCACGCCGCCTGGAACACCTCAGCGTAACGGTGTGTCCGAACGTCGTAATCGCACTCTATTGGATATGGTGCGATCTATGATGTCTCTTACCGATTTACCACTATCATTTTGGGGATACACTTTAGAGACAACTACATTCACTTTAAATAGGGCGTCGTCTAAATCCGTTGAGACGACAACGTATGAATTATGGTTTGGGAAGAAACCTAAGCTGTCGTTTCTAAAAGTTTGGGGATGCGATGCTTATGTCAAGAAACTTCAACCTGAAAAGCTCGAACCCAAGTCAGAAAAATGCGTCTTCATAGCATACCCTAAGGAAACCATTGGGTGTACCTTCTACCTCAGATCCGAAGGCAAGATCTTCGTTGCCAAGAACGGGTCCTTTGTGGAGAAAGAGTTTCTCTCGAAAGAAGTAAGTGGGAGGAAAGTGGAACTTGATGAAGTACTACCTCTTGAACCGGAAAGTAGTGCAGCTCAGGAAGATGTTCCTGTGGTGCCTGCACCGACTAGAGAGGAAGTTAATGATGATGATCAAGGTACTTCGAATCAAGTTGCTACTGAACTTCATAGGTCCACAAGGACACGTTCCACACCAGAATGGTATGGAAACCCTGTCCTAGAAATCATGTTGTTAGACAACGGTGAACCTTAGAACTATGAAGAAGCAATGGCGGGCCCAGACTCCAACAAATGGCTTGAAGCCATGCAATTCGAGATAGGATCCATGTATGAAAACAAAGTATGGACTTTGACAGACTTGCCCGATGATCGGCGAGCGATAGAAAATAAATGGATCTTTAAGAAGAAGATGGACGCGGATGGTAATGTTACCATTTATAAAGCTCGACTTGTCGCTAAGGGTTATCGACAAGTTCAAGGGGTTGACTATGATGAGACTTTCTCACCTGTAGCGAAGCTGAAGTCCGTCCGAATCATGTTAGCAATTACCGCATTCTATGATTATAAGATATGGCAAATGGGCATCAAAACGGCATTCCTTAACGGCTATCTTAAGGAAGAATTGTATATGATGCAACCGGAAGGTTTTGTCGATCCTAAGAATGCTAACAAGGTATGCAAGCTCTAGCGATCCATCTATGGGCTGGTGCAAGCATCTCGGGGTTGGAACATTGACTTTGATGAAATGATCAAAGCATTTGGGTTTATGCAAACTTATGGAGAAGCCTGCGTTTACAAGAAAGTGAGTGGGAGCTCTGTAGCATTTCTCATATTATATGTGGATGACATACTATTGATGGGAAATGATATAGAACTTTTGGACAGCATAAAGGCCTACTTGAATAAGTGTTTTTCAATGAAGGGCCTTGGAGAGGCTGCTTATATATTAGGCATCAAGATCTATAGAGATAGATCGAGGCGCCTCATAGGTCTTTCACAAAGCACATACCTTGATAAGGTATTTAAGAAGTTCAATATGGATCAGTCCAAGAAGGGGTTATTGCCTGTGTTGCAAGGTGTGAAATTGAGCTCGGCTCAATGCCCGACCACGGTAGAAGATAGAGAAAAGATGAGTGCCATCCCCTATGCCTCGGCCATAGGGTCTATTATGTATGCCATGATGTGTACCAGACCTGATGTAAACCTTGCCGTAAGTTTGGTAGCAAGGTACCAAAGTAATCCCGACATAGAACACTAGACAGCGGTCAAGAATATCCTGAAGTACCTGAAAAGGACTAAGGATATGTTTCTCGTTTATGGAGGTGACAAAGAGCTCGTCATAAAGGGTTACGTCAATAGCTTTGACACAGATCTGGATGACTCCAAGTCACAAACCGGATACGTGTATATTTTGAATGGTGGGGCAGTAAGCTAGTGCAGTAGCAAGCAAAGCGTCGTGGCGGGATCTACATGTGAAGCGGAGTACATGGCAGCCTCGGAGGCAGCACGTGAAGCAATCTGGATGAAGGAGTTCATTACCAACCTAGGAGTTATTCCCAATGCGTCAGGGTCGATGACTCTCTTCTCTGACAACACTGGAGCTATTGCCCTTGCCAAGGAGCCCAGGTTTCACAAGAAGACCAGGCACATCAAGCGTCGCTTCAACTCCATTCGTGAAAATGTTCAAGATGGAGACATAGATATTAGCAAAGTGCATACGGATCTGAATGTCGCAGATCCGCTGACTAAACCTCTTCCGCGAGCAAAACATGATGAACACCAGAACTCTATGGGTGTTCGATTCATCACAGTGTAACTAGATTATTGACTCTAGTGCAAGTGGGAGACTGTTGGAAATATGCCCTAGAGGCAATAATAAAATGATTATTATTATATTTCCTTGTTCATGATAATTGTCTACTATTCATGCTGTAATTGTATTGACCGGAAACCATGATACATGTGTGAATACATAGACCACAACATGTCCCTACTGAGCCTCTAGTTGACTAGCTTGTTGATCAACAGATGGTCATGGTTTCCTAACTATGGACATTGGATGTCCTTGATAACGGGATCACATCATTAGGAGAATGATGTGATGGACAAGACCCAATCCTAAGCATAGCAAAAGATCGTGTAGTTCGTTTGCTAAAGCTTTTCTAATGTCAAGTATTAGTTCCTTAGACCATGAGATTGTGTAACTCCCGAGTACCGTAGGAGTGCTTTGGGTGTACCAAACGTCACAACGTAACTGGGTGACTATAAAGGTGCACTACAGGTATCTCCGAAAGTATCTGTTGGGTTGGCACGAATCGAGACTAGGATTTGTCACTCCGTATGACGGAGAGGTATCTCTAGGCCCACTTGGTAATGTATCATCATAATGAGCTCAATGTGACTAAGTGGTTAGTCACGGGATCATGCATTACAGAACGAGTAAAGTGACTTGCCGGTAACGAGATTGAACGAGGTGTTGGGATACCGACGATCGAATCTCGGGCAAGTAACGTACCGATTGACAAAGGGAATTGTATACGGGATTACTTGAATCCTTGACATCATGGTTCATCTGATTAGATCATCATGGAACATGTGGGATCCAACATGGGTATCTAGATCCCGCTGTTGGTTATTGGCCAGAGAGCTGTCTCGGTCATGTCTGTGTGATTCCCGAACCCATAGGGTCTACACACTTAAGGTTCGATGACGCTAGGGTTATAAGGAAGATTTGTATGTGATTACTGAATGTTGTTCGGAGTCCCAGATGAGATCCCGGACGTCACGAGGAGTTCCGGAATGGTCCGGAGGTGAAGATTCATATATGGGAAGTCATCATACGGTCACCGGAAATATTCGGGGGTATACCGGTATTGTATCGGGACCACCGGAGGGGTTCCGGGGGTCCACCGGGAGGAGCCACCTGTCCCGGACGGCCTTATGGGCTGTAGGTGGAAGGGAACCAGCCCCTAAGTGGTCTGGGCACCACCCCCCTAGGGCCCATGCGCCTAGGGTTGGGGGGGACCCTAAGGGGGGCGCCCCCCTTGCTTGGGGGGCAAGCCCCTCCCCCTTGGCCACCGCCCCCCTCTAGATCTCATCTAGAGGGGCCAGCCCCCCTTCCCCCTTCTCCTTATAAATAGAGGGGTGAGGGGAGGGCTTCAGCACCACATCCAAGGCGCAGCCCCTCCCCTCCCCAACACCTCTCCTCCTTCGCGCGAGCTTGGCGAAGCCCTGCCGGAGAACTGCCACTCCATCACCACCACGTCGTCGTGCTACTGTTGGAGCCATCTTCCTCAACCTCTCCCACCTCCTTTCTGGATCTAGGCGCGGGAGACGTCACCGGGATGCATGTGTGTTGAACGCGGAGGTGCCATTGTTCGGCTCTAAGATCGGAATCCATCGCGATCTGAATCGCTTCAAGTATGACTCCTTCATCCGCATTCTTGCAACGCTTCCGTCTCGCGATCTTCAAGGGTATGAAGATGCACTCCCCTCTCTCTTGTTGCTAGTTACTCCATAGATTGATCTTGGTGATGCGTAGAATTTTTTTTAATATCTGCAATGATCCCCAACAGTTAGGGCTCCTTAGGATTCGCGCCTTTTGTTCCCTACGAGGAATCGAGAAAATACCCCGCGGGGGCATGTAAAGGGTCCGCAATGTCTTTTGTTGATATTATCCTTATTATGAAACGGTGCGAATGCATGTCCTGTCCCGGCTTGGTTCCCCCTTTCTAATCTCGCGGTGACTCGGTGCTCTACGCTGACAGGTCCCGGTCCCCAGGCAGGCTTCAGCCGTCGCTGGTATGCCAGGTCGTGATGCCATGGTCAAGGCCAGGAGGTTAGCGGCCCGAATGTCCAGTAAGAGCCCCTGAGGCGCGATGCTCAGGAGGTCCCCTTTAGCGCACAAGCAGCCACTGAGAGATGATAAAGGAAGGCAACGCCGCCGTCACAGGGCCGCATTAGGTGGGATCTTGTGTCGCATCAATTAGCTATTGCAGGCGCGAAACTTATCTCGAAGGCATGGAGCCGTTCCATCACGTTGCGCTGGACTTGGATGTCGGCAGCTGGGATGCAGCTGGGTTAGGACCTCGCGAGCTTCTCCTCTCTTCCCCACACTCGCCTTGGTGCTCTACGTCCTCAGGTCCCGGCCCTCGAGCAAGCTCAGCCGTCGCTGGTATGCCATGTCGCGATGCCATGGTCAAGGCCAGGGGATGAGGGCTGGAGAGCCAGTAAGAGCTCCTGAGTCGCGATGCTCAGGAGCCCCCCTTTTAATGTGCAAGAGGATCGTGCGGGAAAGAAAGAGAGAGCTCGTGGTGCCACCCGCTGTTGACCTTAGGGGGTTCCTGTAAATCAACACGAGAGAAGAACGAGTTGCCATTATAATTACCGGCCAGCCATTGGTCGCTCCGAGAGAGTGGTGAGGGCACTGAGGGCCTGGTGAGGTGACGCTTGCGGGGCTGCCGTGGGCCAGAGCTCGACCACTCAGATTTGTCAGCATTGCAGGGACGGACCCATGCACAAGCCCCGTGCCAGTGTAAGCAGCTCCAGAGGCAGGTGTCAATCGAGCAGGCGATAACCACAGACATGTTAAGCATGAAAGGCAAATCAGCTTAGGTAAAAGCAGGAAGGATACATGCCACTGGGTCAGGCCCAAGCGGCTTAGGGGATGATCCAGCCCGAGGGGCGCCCACCTGCAAGGTAAGCTAAAGACACAAGCAAAAGGGATAATTCCGCAGGGACAGACCCATGCGACCTGGGAATGATGCAGCTCTGAGGGCGCTCCCAGCTGAAATGAACTCGGAAGATGTCACCTGGCACCGTTGTAGAGGGGTGTGTTGGAGTAGCCGAAGATGCGCGGTAAAGAGACCGGCCCTCACGAGCCACCGAAGCCCTGAGCCTCGGGAGGCTCTGGGGTCCCAGGCGGTTCCTCGAGGACCATCTCAATATCCGCCAGGACTGCATGATGCCTGGCCTCTTGAGCCGCTAGAATACTCCGCAGATGGCACTGGTGAGTAGCAGCCGCGTTCGGCAGGCTGAAAGGCATGCGAATGTAGCTGTGCGACGGACCCTCGCAACGTCCCACGTGCGAAGGCCAGAGGCGCTCCAGAGACGCTACCCGGTTGAGCTTCGGGAGCCGCGTGCCTTGGAGCCAGGGCGCCTTCTTGGGGAGGAGGTGGCGGAGGCACCCCCTGAGCCGCATCGCCCATCCAGGACGGAGGGCGAGGCAGCGAGAGAGACGGCGCAGGACAGCCCCCCGCGGCGTTGACGAGTGATAACCCACAAATATAGGGGATCGCAACAACTTTCGAGGGTAGAGTATTCAACCCAAATTTATTGATTCAACACAAGGGGAGCCAAAGAATATTCTTGAGTATTAGCAGTTGAGTTGTCAATTCAACCACACCTGGATAACTTAGTATCTGCAACAAAGTATTTAATAGCAAAAGTGGTATGATAATAATGGTAACAGTAATAACAGTGAAGATACATGTTTTTGGGTTTTTGTAGTAGTTGTAAAAGTAGCGACGGAAAAGTAAATAAGCGAAGAACAATATATTAAAAGCTCGTAGGCAATGGATCAGTGGTGGGTAATTATGTCGGATGCGATTCCTCATGCAATAGTTATAACATAGGGTGATATAGAACTAGCTCCAGTTCATCAATGTAATGTAGGCATGTATTCCGTAAATAGTCATACGTGCTTATGGAAAAGAACTTGTATGACATCCTTTGTCCTACCCTCCCATGGCAGCGGGGTCCTAGCGGAAACTAAGGGATATTAAGGCCTCCTTTTAATAGAGAACCGGACCAAAGCATTAACACGTGGTGAATACATGAACTCCTCAAACTACGGTCATCACCGAGAAGTATCCCGATTATTGTCACTTCGGGGTTGTCGGATCATAACACATAATAGGTGACTATAGACTTGCAAGATAGGATCAAGAACACACATATATTCATGAAAACATAATAGGTTCAGATCTGAAATCATGGCACTCGGGCCCTAGTGACAAGCATTAAGCATAGCAAAGTCATAGCAATATCAATCTCAGAACATAGTGGATACTAGGGATCAAACCATAACAAAACTAACTTAATTACATGGTAAATCTCATCCAACCCATCACCGTCCAGCAAGCCTACGATGGAATTACTGACACATGGTGGTGAGCATCATGAAATTGGTGATGGAGGATGGTTGATGATGACGACGGCGATGAATCCCCCTTTCCGGAGCCCCGAACGGACTCCAGATCAGCCCTCCCGAGAGAGATTAGGTCTTGGCGGCGGCTCTGTGTCATAAAACGCGATGAAACTTTCTCTCTGATTTTTTTACTCCGCGAGACGGAAGATATAGAGTTGGAGTTGAGGTCGGTGGAGGTCCAGGGGGCCCACGAGATAGGGGGCGCGCCCTACAGGGGGGTCTGTCTCGTGGACAGGCCCTGGGCCCCCTGGTGTATTTCCTTGGCCCAAAAATTCTTATTAATTCCAAAAAGTGCCTCCGTGGATTTGCAGGTCATTCCGAGAACTTTTCTTTTCTACACATAAAACAACATCATGGCAGTTCTGCTGAAAACAGCGTCAGTCCGGGTTAGTTTCATTCATATCATGCAAGTTAGAGTCCAAAACAAGGGCAAAAGTGTTTGGAAAAGTAGACACGTTGGAAACGTATCAACTCCCCCAAGCTTAAACCTTTGCTTGTCCTCAAGCAATTCAGTTGATAAATTGAAAGTGATAAAGAAAAACTTTTACAAACTCTGTTTGCTCTTGTTGTTATAAACATGAAAAGCCAGCATTCAAGTTTCAGCAAATATTACGAACTAACCATACTCACAATAACACTTGGGTCTCAAAATTACTCATATCAATAGCATAATCAGCTAGCGAGCAATAATAATAAAACTCGGATGACAACACTTTCTCAAAACAATCATAACATGATATAACAAAATGGTATCTCGCTATCCCTTTCTGAGACCGCAAAACATAAATGCAGAGCACCTTTAAAGATCAAGGACTGACTAAACATTGTAATTCATGGTAAAAGAGATCCAGTCAAGTCATACACAATATAAACCAATAGTAATGAATGCAAATGACAGTGTGCTCTCCAGCGGGTGCTTTTTAATAAGAAGGGTGATGACTCAACATAAAAAGTAAATAGATAGGCCCTTCGCAGAGGGAAGCAGGGATTTGTAGAGGTGCCAGGGCTCAATTTTAAAATAGAGATTGAATAACATTTTGAGCGGCATACTTTCGCTGTCAACACAACACCTATGAGATGGTTGTATCTTCCATACTACATGCATTATAGGCAGTTCCCAAACAAAATGGTAAAGGTTTATACTCCCCCAACCACCAACAAGCATCAATCCATGGCTTGCTCGAAACAACGAGTACCTCCAACATACAACAGCCCTAGGGGAGTTTTGTTTAATTATTTTGATTTGCTTTGATCTTTTTGGATCATGGGACTGGGCATCCCGGTTACCGGCCCTTTCTCGTGAATGAGGAGCGGAGTCCACTCCTCTTGAGAATAACCCACCTAGCATGGAAGATATAGGCAGCCCTAGTTGTAACATGAGCTGCTCGAGCATACAAAATAGAATTTCATTTGAAGGTTTGGAGTTTGGCACATACAAATTTACTTGGAACGGCAGGTAGATACCGCATATAGGTAGGTATAGTGGACTCATATGGAACAACTTTGGGGTTTAAGGAGTTTGGATGCACAAGCAGTATTCCCGCTTAGTACAGGTGAAGGCTAGCAAAAGACTGGGAAGCGACCAACTGAGAGAGCAACAACAGCCATAAGCATGCATTAAAATTAATTCACACTGAGTACAAGCATGAGTAGGATATAATCCACCATGAACATAAATATCGTGAAGGCTATGTTGATTTGATTTAACTACATGCGTGAACATGTGCCAGGTCAAGTCACTCAGTTCATTCAAAGGAGGATACCATCCCATCATATCACATCATAATCATTCTAATAGCATGTTGGCACGCAAGGTAAACCATTATAACTCATAGCTAATCAAGCATGGCACAAGTAACTATAATATCTAAATGTTATTGCAAATATATTTACATCATAATAGCTGACTCGGGAACGATGAACTCATCATATTTACAAAAACAAGAGAGGTCGAGTTCATACCAGCTTTTCTCATCCCAATAAGCACATCATATATCGTCATTATTGCCTTTCACTCGCACGACCAAACGATGTTTATAATGATAAGAGTGTACGTGCATTGGACTAAGCTGGAATCTGCAAGCATTCAACTCAAGAGAGAAGACAAGTAATATGGGCTCTAAATTAAATAAACAATCATGCATATAAGAGCCACTAAGCATTTTCAATATGGTCTTCTCGACCCCCAAAGGAAAGAAAAGAAAATAAAACTATTTACATGGGAAAGCTCCCAACAAGTAAAAGAAGAACGAGAAATCTTTTTGGGTTTTCATTTTAATTCCTACTACAGGCAAGGAAATTAAACTAACTAATTTTTTTGGTTTTTCTCAAGGTTTATCAAACACACAAGAAGAGAACTAGAAAAAGGAATTTAAACTAGCATGGATAATACAATGAAAGAGTATGAGCACCGACGACTAGTGTGTGAACATGAATGTAAAGTCGGTGAGAAATACGTACTCCCCCAATCTTAGGCTTTTGGCCTAAGTTGGTTTAATACCAAGGATCGCCTGGCTGATATCCATAAGTGAAACCGGGGTTGTGCTGAGATGCAGCAGCACCGCCTCCTGAGCTACAGCGTGTTGGCGAGCTGCCTCCACTCCCCTCTCGTATTCAACTGCTTCCTTCTGGTGACAACATATCTTCCTTTTGCCTGATAATCAAAAAGGTAGGGAGCAGGAAGAGTAATAGGGACGGCGTTGCGTCTGTCATAGATTAGTCGATAATGGAGGAATTGTTCATTCCTCTCAAGAAAATGATGACTAAACATAGCTTCTTTATCCAAATAAACAGGAGGTATTATCATATCTCCTTCTCGTGGGGCTATACCAAGAAAATTAGCCACACGGGTTGCATAAATTCCTCCAAAGAAATTTTCCTTTCTACTATTATTCTACAACCTACGTGCAACTATTGCCCCCAAGTTATAACCTTTATAACCTGACACAACACTCTTGAGGACACAAAGATCAGGGGCACACATGTGACATACCTCGTCCTTACCGTTAATGCATCTACCAATAAAGAGAGCAAAGTAATGTATAGCAGGAAAATGAATGCTCCCTATGGTAGCTTGTGCTATGTCCCTAGATTCTCCCATAGTAATATTAGCAAGAAAATCTCTAAATTAAGATTTGGGAGGATCATTAATATTACCCCACTGCAGAAGTTTGCAAGCAGTTGTAAAATCCTCTAAGTCCATGGTGTAAGATGTATCGTAAATATCAAATAGGACACTAGGAGAATTACACGTACAGTTATATTTAAACCTCCGCACAAAGGAATCGGTCAATTGATAATATTGAGGACACTTATCTTGTAAGAAGTCCTCCAGCTCGGCATTATGCACATACGCGTCAAATTCCTCCTTGAAGCCTGCTTCGACCATAAAATCATCGGATGGCCACTCACAAGCCCGTACATATGCATCCCTCGGCAATTCAACGTCTTGCTCACGTATAGCAATCCTTGGCCCTTTCTTTACCAAGGAACCACCTTGGTACATTCTCCTAAGCATATTTCGTTTTCTGAAAATTTCTGAAATTTTAGTAACTTCAAAATAAAAGTGCCTAAAACCAAACAAGATTGATAGCAACTACTCCTACAAGTGCCTAGAGCCCATATCATGCATTAGAATTACTTGGAACCTCAAAAATTTAACATGCAAGCTCAAGAACATGGTCACCTAAGCAGCAAAAATTTGCAATGAATAAAGCACTAGAACAAAAACTAATTGGACCAATGGAGGAGTCACATACCAAGCAACAATCTCCCAAAGCGGTTTTGTGAATGGAGCTTTGAGCTAAGAGATCAAAAATCGCAGCAAAACAAGCTAGAACTCGTGCTTGAGATGGATGGGGATTTTTTTGGGTAGAAGATGAAGTGTGTGAGTGCTGGCATAAGTGGAGGGGAGCCACCAGGGGCCCACGAGACAGTGGGGCGCGCCCTACAGGGGGGGCGCCCTCCTCTCTTGTGGCCTGGTGCTTTCCCCTCCTGCAGTGTTTTCAGTGCCTAAAATCCTCAAATATTCCAGAAAAAATCATACTAAATTTGCAGGGCATTTGGAGCACTTTTATTTTCGGACTATTTTTTTAATGCACGGATTATTCAGAAAACAGACGGATAATACTATTTTTGCTTTATTTATTCTAAATAACAGAAAGTAAAAAGAGGGTACAGAAGGTTGTGCCTTCTAGTTTCATCCATCTCGTGGTCATCAAAATGAACCCACTAACAAGGTTGATCAAGTCTTGTTAACAAACTCATTCCGAATAACACGGAACCGGAGAAATTTCGAATAACACTAAGTTACCTCAATGGGGATATGAAAATCCCCCAACAATAAGAATATCATACTTTTTCTTGACAGTAGGTAGGGGAAATTCAAAACCTCCAAAAATAATAGTTGGAACTTTTTTAATAGAATTGATGCTATGAACTTGAGATTGTTTCCTCGGAAAGTGTATCGTATGCTCATTGCCATTAACATGAAAAGTGACATTGCCTTTGTTGCAATCAATAACAGCCCCTGCAGTATTAAGAAAAGGTCTACCAAGGATAATAGACATACTATCGTCCTCAGGAATATCAAGAATAACAAAGTCCGTTAAGATAGTGACATTTGCAACCACAACAGGCACATCCTCACAAATACCGACAGGTATAGCAGTTGATTTATCAGCCATTTGTAAAGATATTTCAGTAGGTGTCCACTTATTCAATTCAAGTCTACGATATAAAGAGAGAGGCATAACACTAACACCGGCTCCAAGATCACATAACGCGGTTCTAACATAATTTCTTTTAATGGAGCATGGTATAGTTGGAACACCCGGATCTCCGAGTTTCTTTGGTATTCCACCCTTAAAAGTGTATTTAGCAAGCATGGTGGAAATTTCAGCTTTAGGTATCTTTCTTTTATTTGTAATGATATCCTTCATATACTTAGCATAAGGATTTACTTTAAGCATATCAGTTAAGCGCATACGTAAGAAAATAGGTCTAATCATTTTAGCAAAGCACTCAAAATCCTCATCATCCTTTGACTTGGATGGTTTAGGAGGAAAGGGCATGGGTTTCTGAACCCATGGTTCTCTTTCTTTACCGTGCTTCCTAGCAAAAAAATCTCTCTTATCATAACGTTGATTCTTCGATTGTGGGTTATCAAGATCAACAGCAGGTTCAATCTCTACATCATTGTTATTACTAGGTTGAGCATCTACATGAACATCATTATTAGTATTATCATCAAGTTCATGTTCATCTCCGCATTGTGTTTCAGCATCAGAGATAGAAGTATTATTAGGATTCTCAGGTGTTTCTACATTAGGTTCACTAGAAGTTTGCAAAGTCCTATCATTTTTCTTTTTCTTCTTCTTAGAAGAACTAGGCACATCTAGATTATCATTCTGAGAATCTTGTTCAATTCTTCTAGGGTGGCCTTCAGGATACAAAGGTTCCTGAGTCATTCTACCAGTTCTAGTAGCCACTCTAACGGCAAAGTCATTTTTATTATTCAACTCATCAAGCAAATCATTTTGAGCTTTGAGTACTTGCTCAGCTCGAGTAGCAACCATAGAAGCATATTTGCTAACGCGGTGAAGTTCATCTTTAACTCTAGCTAGATTATCACTTACGTGTCCTATCTCGAAAGCATTATTCTTTAACTCTCTACCAACATAAGCATTAAAACTTTCTTGTCTAGCCATAAAGTCATCAAATTCATCCAAGCATGTGCTATGAAATTTAGTAGAGGGTATTTCAACTTTATTATATCTATAGAGAGAATTTACCTTTACTACCTGTGTCGGGTTATCAAGACAATGTGGTTCTTAAGGCGGTAAATTAAGACCATGTATTTCTTCAATAGGTGGTAAATTCTTAACATCTTCAGCTTTAATACCTTTTTCTTTCATTGATTTCTTTGCCTCTTGCATATCTTCAGGACTGAGAAATAAAACACCTCTCTTCTTTGGAGTGGGTTTAGGAATAGGCTCAGGAGTTGGCTCAATTGGTTCAGGAATTACTTCAGGAACTGGCTCAGGAAGAGTACAATTATTTTCATTAGTCAACATATTATTCAGTAATATTTCAGCTTCATCGACTGTTCTTTCCCTGAAAACACAACCAGCACAACTATCCAAGTGGTCCTTGGAAGCATCGATTAGTCCATTATAAAAGATATCAAGTATTTCATTTTTCTTAAGAGGATGATCAGGCAAAGCATTAAGTAACCGTAGAAGCCTCCCCCGAGCTTGTGGGAGACTCTCTTCTTTGATTTGCACAAAATTATATATTTCCCGCAAGGCAGCTTGTTTCTTATGAGCAGGGAAATATTTAGCAGAGAAGTAATAAATCATATCCCGGGGACTACGCACACAACCAGGAGCAAGAGAATTATACCAAGTCTTAGCATCACCCTTTAATGAGAATGGAAATATCTTAAGGATGTATAAATAGCGAGACTTCTCATCATGAGTAAACAGAGTGGCTATATCATTCAACTTGGTAAGATGTGCCACAACAGTTTCAGATTCAAGGCCATAAAAAGGATCAGATTCAACTAAAGTAATAATATCAAGATCAACAGAGAATTCATAATCCTTATCAGTAACACAGATAGGTGAAGTAGCAAAAGTAGGATCGGGTTTCATTCTAGCATTAAGAGACTGCTGCTTCCATTTAGATAATAATTTCTTAAGATCATTTCTATCATTGCAAGCAAGAATTTCCATAGCAGTTGCTTCATTCATAACATAACCCTTAGGAACAACAGGTAATACATAATCATTGGGGGAACGTTCATCATCACTATCATCAATAATAGGTTCTTCAATATTTTCATTCCCTCTAACTCTAGCAAGTTGTTCATCTAGAAATTCACCTAATGGCAAAGTAGTATCACACACAGAAGTAGTTTCATCATGCATAGCAGAAGTGGCATCATCGATAACATGCGACATATCAGAATTCATATCAGTAGCAGGTTTAGGTGTCGCAAGCCTACTACTAACGGAAGGAGAATCTAGTGCAGAGCTAGATGGCAGTTCCTTACCTCCCCTCGTAGTTGAGGGCAAAATCTTGGTCTTAGCGTCTTTCAAGTTCTTCATAGTGATCAACAGATATAAATCCCAAGTGACCCAGAGAATAGAGCTATGCTCCCCGGCAACGGCGCCAGAAATTAGTCTTGATAACCCACAAGTATAGGGGATCGCAACAGCTTTCAAGGGTAGAGTATTCAACCCAAATTTATTGATTCGACACAAGGGGAGCCAAAGAATATTCTTGAGTATTAGCAGTTGAGTTGTCAATTCAACCACACCTTAATAACTTAGTATCTGCAACAAATATTTAGTAGCAGAAGTGGTATGATAATAATGGTACCAGTAATAACAGTAAAGATAAATGTTTTTGGGTTTTTGTAGTAGTTGTAACAGTAGCGACGGAAAAGTAAATAAGCGAAGAACAATATATGAAAAGCTCGTAGGCAATGGATCAGTGATGGATAATTATGCCAGATGCGATTCCTCATGCAATAGTTATAACATAGGGTGGTATAGAACTAGCTCCAGTTCATCAATGTAATGTAGGCATGTATTCTGTAAATAGTCATACATGCTTATGGAAAAGAACTTGTATGACATCTTTTGTCCTACCCTACCGTGGCAGCGGGGTCCTAGCGGAAACTAAGGGATATTAAGGCCTCCTTTTAATAGAGAACCGGACCAAAGCATTAACACGTGGTGAATACATGAACTCCTCAAACTACGGTCATCACCGAGAAGTATCCCAATTATTGTCACTTCAGGGTTGTCGGATCATAACACATAATAGGTGACTATAGACTTGCAAGATAGGATCAAGAACACACATATATTCATGAAAATATAATAGGTTCAGATCTGAAATCATGGCACTCGGGCCCTAGTGACAAGCATTAAGCATAGCAAAGTCATAGCAACATCAATCTCAGAACATAGTGGATACTAGGGATCAAACCCTAACAAAACTAACTTGAATCTCATCCAACCCATCACCGTCTAGCAACCCTACGATCGAATTACTCACGCACGGCGGTGAGCATCATGAAATTAGAGATGGAGGATGGTTGATGATGACGACGGCGACGAATCCCCCTTTCTGGAGCCCCGAACGGACTCCAAATCAGCCCTCCCGAGAGAGATTAGGGCTTGGCGGCGGCTCCGTGCCGTAAAACACGATGAAACTTTCTCTTTGATTTTTTTCTCCGCGAGACGAAAGATATAGAGTTGAAGTTGAGGTCGGTGGAGGTCCAGCGGGCCCACGAGATAGGGGGGCGTGCCCTATAGGGGGGGCGCGCCCCCTATCTCGTGGACAGGCCCTGGGCCCCCTGGTGTATTTCTTTCACCCAGAAATTCTTATTAATTCCAAAAAGTGCCTCCATGGATTTGCAGGTCATTCCGAGAACTTTTCTTTTCTACACATAAAACAACATCATGGCAGTTCTGCTGAAAACAACGTCAGTCCGGGTTAGTTTCATTCAAATCATGCAAGTTAGAGTCCAAAACAAGGGCAAAAGTGTTTGGAAAAGTAGATACGTTGGAGACGTATCAACGAGCTCGGTGATGCGAGCGAGCCAGTCCTCGTAGAGGTCGTCGACGGGGCGGTAGTGCAGGAGCTCACGTTCGAGGAGCAACGTGGCATGCGCGTCCGTGGGGGCGTGACGAGCGTGAGACGACGAACCAGCTGGGGTCAGCGACGGAGTGGCGGTGCGGCCTTCCCGCCGCACCGAGGGGTGCAGTGAAGATGCTTGCTGCTCGTTCCCCGCCGGGCCGGTGGCGGTGTGGGCGGCAGGCGATGGAGAACGACGAGGAGGCCTACCGACGGGAGCCGGCTGGGCGACGTGGGCGGCGAGACCAGCCCGGCGCTCTGCGCGAGCTCGGCGAGCATCTACCATGGATGCGACAAGGCGATGGGACGCAGATTAGCGGAGAAAAGATTCCGACGCACCCCTACCTGGCGCGCCAAATGTCGAATATCACAAGGTTCGAACTCTGGGGTGCACACGAAGATCTTCTCCCTACCGATCCAGGCCCATGACCTCGCCGCAATTCTAAGCTAACACGATGAACAACACAAGGGACGCAAGGTTTATACTAGTTCAGGCCACCATTGTGGTGTAATACCCTACTCCAATGTATGGTGTGTGGATTGCCTCTTGGGCTGATGATGAACAATACAAGGGGAAGAACTGCCTCGCGAGGAGAGGTGTTCTTGTGCTGGTGTGGGGTGTGGATGAACTGAATGAATCCGTCCCCTTGCTATGGTGGTGGCTAGTCCTATTTATAGAGGTCCTGTTCCTCTTCCCAAATATTGAGCAGGAAGGGATTCCACAACGGCAGGATTGAAGGGAGACAGCTAGTACAGGCTATCCTGACTAAAGGTGGTCTTCGACTGCCAAAGGCACTGGCGATGACGCTGTCTTGGGCTCCATGGTGACCTCCGTCCTGTCGTCCTGCTGGTCTTGGTCTTGTTGCTCCTATATAGAAATCTTTGCTTGATGCCTCGGTACTCCGTGCCTGCGCTTGCCCCCTTTGCACCAAAGAGGAAATGAGGACACTGCGCAGGCTGGCGCCCGCCTGGCGCCCGCCTGGTCTTGATTGTCATGGCTTGCGTCATGTGCACCTCGCGAGGTACCCTTGCCTTGATCTCTCCGCCTCCTCGCGAGCCTGCCTGGCGAGGCCGCCCCTGAGGAGGCCTTGCGTCTCTGGCCCGCGAGGCTTGGCCCCTCACGAGGGTCTTGAACTTGGGTTGATGAAGACAGGCCGTACTGGGCCACTGCTGAGCCACGCCGCAGACCGCAGGCAGGCAAGTCTGGGGACCCCCGTTCCCAGAACACCGACAGTTGTGTTGTTTGGTGGCATGGGTGAAAGGATCGAGATGGACCTAGAGGGGGGATTACAAATTTTAATTCTACTTAGCAATTTTAGGCTATAATGCGGAATATGAAAGTGATACAAGAGCTAAGCAAGGTGAACAGTTCAACAAGTATATGAATAAGCAAGCATAATATATATAATTCAAGTAAAGACTAAGAGACAAGTAACCACAAGTAGGGAGCTAGGGTTAGGAATAACCGCAACTCCGAAAAACGAGGATGTATGCCGATGTTCACTTCCTTGGAGGGAAGCTACATCATCGTTTAGAGAGGTGGATGTAACCATGCCATGAAGGCTCACCCTATTCTCTCTTTGAGATATCACCACGGAGGTGATTCTCAATCACTAGTGATAGACCTTGAGGTGGTCTCCAAACCTTCACAAACTTTCTGGGGGTAATCATAATGGTTTGATTCCTCACCGAAGAACTCCTACCGCCTAGGAGTCCCCAACCTCCAAGAGTAACAAGATCAAGGGAAACACTCAAAACTTGCTCAAATCACAAATTCCTTTGGTCACAAGGGGGAGTGGAAGAGGATCTATCTTTTGGTTGGAGCAACACTCAAGAGTCCTCACAAACGCACTCGAGATCTAGGATTTGGTGTAGGAGCAAGAGACTGGGGGTATTTGTGTTCTTTAGAATCTTCACAATGTGTTGGTCAATCCTCCACCGAAGTAGTAGAGGGGTTTATTGTAAAAATGGCCGTTGGAGCCACTTGAGCTGTGCAGATTACCGGATGTCCGGAGGACACCAGAAAATAGGATCGGATGTCCGACCAAGTTGTCGGTCGTCCCGCCGCTGAAGACACATACGCGTAGTAGCATAGTGAGAAGAGACTCGTGGCGTGAACAGTCGGACGTCCGGGAAGTGCCGGCCATCCGGTGCCATGGCCGTCCCGGAAGTGCCGGTCGTCCGGAGAAGACGAGACTGTCAATTTTGTTTTGTGGAACGGATTTCCGATTGGCATCGAACGTCCGACGACCGGTCGTTCGAAGAGGGACAGAAAACCACTAAATATGTTCTGTGGTGGTGATACCAGATTTCCGGGCAGAGCCGGGCGTCCGGTGAGTTGTGCGAGGCCGGACGTTAGGTAAAATCAGAGACAAAAGAACACAGCCAAGACAGAAACTCGTGCAGAAGACGTGTGAGCCTTGATATGACAAGTAGATGACATGAAAAGGTTCTTGTGGGTTTTGAGCAAGTCTTTTACGTGAACCAATGATCCCTTCTTAATAGTATGTGATCCCTATATTCAAGAGCAAACCGAAAAAGAGTCTACGCCTTTTGTTCTTGTTTTTTCATACTTGAGTAGTTTAGATTCATCCGTCATGATCCACACAATAATCCTTGGGAACTAAACTTGAGATACACTTGGCAGGCATGATTAGTTCTCTATATGCATGTTGTCATCAACATCAAAATATGATTAAGGGCATGATTTCACTTTCAACGGGTGTTGAGCACAAGGCGACAACCTTGTTCTGTTTGAAGGAGGTTGAAGGGGAGTCCTCTTGCATGTCAAAATCCCTAACACTCCCCTCTAACCCTCTTCAATATCTTTGAAGAGAGGATCAACAGACAAGGCCTCATTTTTATTTCCTGATACATATGACGAGTATTTTTTTTGAACCGTCATCCGGGGGAGGGCACCCCACCTGAATTTCCTGATGCAGATGCCGATTATTGATTCTATGAGTTTGCATTTGGCATATCTATCCGTCTGAGAGGTGTTTGGTGGGCGTAAGGGTGGAAAGTGACAGTAGATAATCTGAAATATCCGATATCCGTATATGAGAAAATGCATATTCAAATCCAAAACATCCGCATCCGAATTAAATGGAAATGAATTTGAAAGATATCCAAGTTTATTTTACAAATACGAATAGTTTTTTGACACAAATATGAGTATGGAATCGGACACAAATATAGTACAGAATTTTGACACAAATAGGAATATGGAAGTGGATATATTCGTATACGAATAAAATTCCGCACGCTAAATTAAGCAATTCTAGCCCCACTATACCAATCATCCAACAACAAAGCCTAATATGTTGTCAAATTTTAGTTATTGTATGATTACTTGGGTATTATTATGCATCACGGTAGTATTTATTGACTTTTGTTGACTTATTATACCTTGCAAGTTGATTATTTTGTATCACGTAGCTATTGTCTTATTTCCTTTAACTAATATGTTGCTATTCTTCGTATCCGTTTCAAGTTGAGTAACATCCTATATGTATCTGTGTTCGAGTAATATCCAATCTGCATTTGTATCCAATGACATCCGTATTCACATTCATATTTGTTGTGTAAACATTAAAACGATTGTGGTAAGAGTACTATCCTGTCACATCCCTAGTTCTGACAATGCCTAGTGCATGCATTAGAGTGTTACATCATGTTTAAATTTCATTTAAACCTGAGATGGGGATTGACTAAGCCCTAGCACCAAATGAATTCAACTAGGGTCAAAATAAAACCTTTTTCATTGAACTCAAAATGTCCTCTAAAAATGTTCAACATTTCTGGTTTGAGGTGGAAGCATCTACCAAAAATGGTTTATATTTTTGCAGGACATATTTGGTCACTGAATTAAATCATATAGTATTTTCATTTGGGCATTTAAATGCTATTAAATATTTCAAATGCTCAAATAATCATAAACTAAAATGTTTACTGTTGGATATATTCTAAACAGTAGCCATGATTAGTTTCATGATTTTTGTAAGTGTCTGAGTATTTTTAATAAAGCCCTAAATTTACAGAATAATAGAAAACTGAGATAATTAGAAAAGGAGAGAGAGAGAAAGACCCGTACCTGGGCCACTTACCTGTAGCCGGCCCAGCTTCTGCGCGGCCCGTTACTGTGCAGCCCAGCTGCCAGTCATCTTCCTCCCCCTCGCCCCGAAGCAGCTGCGTGCTGGACGCACGCGCGCCGACGCCGGCCACCTCCTGCTTCGCCGTGGCAGCCTCCCCGACTTCCTCGCGACGCCACGGAGACGTCCCCGACCCCCTCTCACTTCTCCCTCGCTCTCTGGACCTCCCTCCCCCTCGCTCCTCTGTTTCCCCTCCCGCGACCGAGCGGAGCTCGCCGTCATCGTCGCCGTACCCATGGCCACCGGCCACCCCTAGCCTCGCCGATGCACCCAGGAGCTCCGCCTCGACCCCCTCTTCCTCCCTACCGATCCACAGCCCTCCGGAAGCCCTGCATCGCCGCCATCGCCGTCGTCTTCTACCTCGGACCCGCCGGCCATCTTCGTCAAATTCGCCGGCTCCGGACCGTCCCCGACCGCCCCGAGCGTCCCCTCGTCATCTCCATGAGTCACTGACCCTCTCCCCTAACTCAGCATGCTCCCCTCCGTGCCGTAGCGCCGTTCCCCACGAGAACCGAAGCCACCGTCCGCCATTGCTGCTGCACGCATAGCCTCCGTGCTCCCCTGGCCTCACTGAGCTGCTCTTAGTGCTCCCCATGTCTAGCAGGTGCTGCCCAGCCTCTCCTTTTGCTCACTGATGCACCGTAGCGACGCGCCCAAGCACCACCGAACACCATCGCCGCCAAAGCTCGTCGCCGGCATGAGTTCCGGCGACCCCACGACCTCCCACTCGGTCCTCTGGATGCGCGGGAGCAAGGGCCATCCCCTGGTGCCCTCAGCGCGCCAAACTGACGCCTCTAGCGCAAGTCCGGCGTGCCCCGCCGTGTTCTGTGGTCGCCGTCGGCTGGTCTCCGGCGTGCTGACGTGGCGTCGTCGTTAGGGGCTAATGACCCTGTTAACTAACCCTGTGACACTGACAGTGTGCCCCGTAGCGGGTCAAAGCCCGAGTCAACGCGGGATTAGCCCCTGTGTCACTGACGTGTGGACCCCACACGTCAGGTTTGACCCGAGCCGGCCCCTGTTGACTTGCTGACGTCATGCCAACGTCATGCTGATGCAGTAATGTTTTCTGGATTTAATTTAATTCTGAAATTCCAGAAAATGCCTAAAACTTCTAAAATTCATAGAAATTCAACCGTAACTCCAAATGAAATAAATTATATATGAAAAATTATCAGAAAAATTCAAGGAATCCATCTGTACCATTTTCATGCATGTTAGAACAACTTATAGCTGCTGTTTAGCACAAATCATATAAGGGCATTTAAATAGTCACATATGGAGTTTGAATTTGAATCTTGTATTCAAACCAACTTCATTTAATCTGTTGCTAGTTGCATTAGCCCAAAACACATTCATTTTGCCATGTCATGATCATGCATCATATTGTGCATTGCATTGATTGTGTTCCCTTCTGTGTTGCCGGTATTTGTCCCCTCTCGATAGACGTGATACCGATGATGTGATCGTTGACACTGATGAAGACTCAATGTTATCTTCAGAAGTGCCAGGCAAGCAAAACCCCCTTGTTCATTCCGATACAATCCTACTCTCTCGCTCCTGCTCTCTTTTACTGCATTAGGACAACACCGATTCATCTGTTACTTGCTGCGGTAGATGAACCCCTTTATCCTTTGCATGACCTGTCATTGCCACAGTAAATAGATGAAACCCACTAGCATGAGTAGGAGTTGTTTGAGCCCTGATGTGCCTACTCATTCATGCTTGTTTGTCATGCCTGCTACTGCTTAGAGTTGAGTCAGGTCTGATTCATCGGGGATGAATCAGAAGCGTGTGAACATGTCCTACTGAGTGTGAGCTAAGTGTGTGAACACGATTTGGTAAAGGTAGCGGTGAGAGGCCATGTAGGAGTACATGGTGGGTTGTCTCATTGAAGCCGTCCTCAGGAACTGAGTTCTGTGTTTGTGATCCATGATTCAGCTACTACCATACATTGGGCCCTGAAATATGACCCCGCTCGACTTCTTATTCACCCTTGTCCTCTGTCCAGGAGTTGCAAGTAGTTTCTGGTGTTTGTAGTATGCTGGAGGCCGTGGACAGCGCTGACCGTAGGGGTGAGCTGTGATGCGGTAGGCACGTGGCCGGGTATACCGGGCGCCCGTTTGGTGTCACGGAACCCTGTTCACATCGTTTGGGGCTGTGAGCGAAACTCCGGCCGGATCTCCTCATGGATGGAACCCGAATAGGCGATAAACCTGGACTAGAGACTTAGGTGTTTAGGTAGGTCGTGGTCTACACCCACGTCGGCTTTCACTTGAAGTCTGCCGAGCACATGTCGTGTGCAGACGCTAAGTAGTGGAAACATGTATGAAGAAGTACACCCCTGCAGGGTTAACATCATCTATTCGAATAGCCGTGTCCGCGGGAAAGGACTTCTGGGTTGCTTATATCAGTTCATAGACAAGTGAAAGTGGATACTCTAAAATACGCAAGATAAGCGTGAGTGCTATGGATGCCGTTCTCGTAGGGAGACGGGAGCGGATCCATAGTGGTGTATTGATATGGTGAATATGTGGACTCGTGTGCGCCACCTCAAAAGAGTTACTTGCAGTCGTAGTTCAGGTTAGCCACCGAGTCAAAGCTGGCTTGCTGCAGTTAAACCCCACCATCCCCTTGTTGAAAATGATGCATATGTAGATAGTTCTGATGTAAGTCTTGCTGGGTACATTTGTACTCACGTTTGCCTATTTTATGTTTTTGCAGAGAGACTTCAGTCTCACTAGTAATTCCGCGTGGTCTTCGACGTTTAGCTTGATACCTCAGCTACGATCTTGTGCCCTCGGCAGGATCTGATAGATAGTCTGGCTTCTCAGCCTTTTCATTTATAGATGTCTGTACTCAGACATGATAGCATCCGCTTGTGCTTTGACTTGTATGCTCTGATTGTTGGGTCGTGAGACCCACGTTTGTAATGTCTCGCTCCTCGGAGCCTATTGAATAAACTACCTGAGTCGTAGAGTCATTTTGTGATGCCATGTTGTATTGCACATATCGAGCATATTGTGTGTATGTTATTGAAATGCTTGGTATGTGTGGGATCTGACTATCTAGTTGTTTATCTTTAGTAGCCTCTCTTACCGGGAAATGTCTCCTAGTGTTTCCACCGAGCCATGGTAGCTTGCTACTGCTCCGGAACACTTAGGCTGGCCGGCATGTGTCCTTCTTCGTTCCTGTGTCTGTCCCTTCGGGGAAATGTCACGCGATGAATACCGGAGTCCTGTTAGCCCGCTACAGCCCGGTTCACCGGAGTCCTGCTAGCCCAGTGCTACAGCCTGGATTCACTCGCTGATGACCGACACGTTCGATGCTGGGTCATGGATGCCTGTCCCTGTAAGTTTGTGCCACTTTGGGTTTACGACTAGCCATGTCAGCCCGGGCTCCTTATCATATGGATGCTAGCGACACTGTCATATACGTGTGCCAAAAGGCGCAAACGGTCCCGGGTAAAGGTAAGGCGACACCCGTGGGAATACCGTGCGTGAGGCCGCAAAGTGATATGAAGTGTTACATGCTAGATCTATGTGGCATCGAGTCGGGGTCCTGACAGCGTTGGTATCAGAGCTTGACTGCCTGTAGGATTATCAAGCCAAACTGGTCGAAGTTGAGTCTAGAAATTCCTTAGTTATATAAGGGAATTGATTGTGGGATGGAACGTAAGGCTCTTTTTACTCCTTATACCTCATGGCCTTCTGATCTGAGTCATCATCTTCTCTTCTACGGGGATTAAGAACTAGGCTATCTCTTCTTTCTATTAGGATCACGTGTTACTAATCAGTGGACTTATAAGATTGTTGGATTTAAGCCTCTGTTCAGTTTTTACTGCTTCCGTATGTTAATTGTTGATCTCGAAACCGTGATATTGTGCTTCTGAGTGGTTATGCCACCATTTTTGTGAATGTCTCAAATCTTTCTGAGCATTTACAGCCGTTATGCTGTCCGAGTCATCCCAGGTTTCTAAGTAGTCTGATGCAATTGCAAATCCTTTCTTCCCGTTTCAATGTGCCCATGGGCCAGATTAATCACACTAATTGTTGAGTTGAGGTATTCTATTGCCTTGAATTTTATGTTGGAGTTACTATTATGACCCTAGGTATTTAGGGAGTCACCTAGTAATCTAGCAACGTTTTGTGTTCCCAGTGTGAGATTCTGGCCATCATTCTCGAAAGCATCCCGTGATGCTACTTAGTGGTAGGTATTCTGTTCCTGGGTTCTTGAACCCGAGATTCACTCTACCTACTTCATGTTGATAGTAATTGCTAGTGCCTTTAGGATATTAGTAACCCTTGCGATAGTCCTTGAAGTCCGTGGTATCTTCTTCTTCCAAATACCATGAACTACTTATGGCAGAAGTTCCCCGTTGAACTGAAATATCACAACAGGATTATTCTTGAGGAGTTCTCCATTCATAAATCGTGACTCTGCCAGTTCTACCTTTCTGCATGGGTTATCCGGAAGAAATATGTTGAACTTGGTTCGACATACTAATCTATGCATCCACAACTCAGGAAATTATATGTTCCTTTGAGTTGTTCTCTTTAGTTGCATTCTGACCCTCGTCTATCAATTGGTAGTCAAGAGTATGCGTGCGTTCATTTATCGATGCCTATTACTCTTGTGGTCCGTCAAGCCATTCTATCGCGGAATGACTAGGAGAAACAAACTCCAGTACCTCATCCATATCTAGGATTGGGTCAAAGTAGTTGTATTCCGCAGATCAAATGCCAATCCAGCTTTTGGTTCTGTTCTACCTTGGAGTATTACCCCCTTCATGTCAGAATTGTCATGAGAACTGTACCAACTTTCATGAATTTTGACGTAGTAATACTTCTCACCATCATTAGTCATTCCTCGGCCATCGTGTTGATGCAACCGGAATACCGACAAATGAATTGTGATGTGTGAATTCAATACTCCCAGCAACCTCGTTGCTTGGTAGTTAAGGGACAATAATTTCATTCTTAGCGTGTTGGTTTTTGAATCATCCTTCTAAGACTGATCGTGCTACCTAGTCCTTATTTCGGTGCACCCTTCGATTGATGAGTTATGATCTTGTCAAGTCCTCGCTCATTTGATCATATCATCTTGCCCTGAAAAGCAAGATTGTTCTCGAGCTTAGTAACATAACGGTGGTTCGTGATTTTCCGAATATCTTCTCGAAAGTATCACCAGGCTGTCACCTGACTGTTATGTTGAGCTCGTGATCAAGTTGGTTTATCCTGTAAACCACCCTTTCTCCAAGAATCCGTGTTGGATACCCCTGAGCTAGTTGGTTAAGCTAGACAACAACCTGGAGAATTGGAAGATAAAAGCTTGCCTGACTTAGTTCGCCCCAAAGGGATATTCTTGCGTAGTGTGTGTTGAAGAAAGACGATATCTTCATCGATTGGTCCCTGTGATCAGTTGCTGGACCTATTGTCTTATCAATCCTTTGATTTGAGTGTGGGCTATCGTCAAATCAAATCAGTACCAACGATGCTCGTAATGTTGTCTTATTTGTGGTTGATCCCTCGAGCATACACCATTACATCTTTGGTCTGACCAATGCTATCACCGTGTTCACTTAACTATGGAATTCCTTTTAAAAGGAAACCCAGATGAATTGTTGTTGAGCCCATTGACAACATCCTTATCTCCTCCATGATTTTGTTGGACATTAAGCTAGTGTTGGAAACTTTTGAAAGCATTTTCTTCATGCTAGCTCATGAAGTATTTGTTTGATGAAAGGAGTGACTTCCTCTTATACACGTGCATTTGGTGAAAGTTGCCGCCGTGAATTTGAGAAAGTTAGTTTTGCTTCCTCTGGAATCATCGCAAGTCATTCATGCACACGTGCGAAGTATTCTATGGTCTGGAGACTTGCAACCTTCATTCCATATGTATACCCTAGCACACCAAGCCACTGATTGTTTTGTTCACGGAAAAGGAGTTGATGTGCTAATCCTAGGTCATGCACAAGACTTCCATATCCTCGATTATGGTTCCCAACCAGAACTCGGTAGTGTTTTATTGTAAGACTACCATGTGGGCATGCCTGTCTGGGACAACGTGTTCACATGTTTATAGCAGAACCAACTCATGTTTTGGAGCTTGCTATCGTAGTTCATTTCCCGAGAATCTCGCAACGTCATCTCGTCGATTTGTGTTGCAAACTTTCATTTTTCTTTCTAGACTTGGTGAGCCTGGAATATCCTGACACCAACCAGATCTGAATCTCAGGCAGATATGATGGTTGGAATATTTCCCAAGAACTATAATATTGGTCCCTCGATAACCGGTAAAGTGGATGTCGTGGCCAACACACCCAGCCGGAAGACCTATTATTGTAGTATCTTGTTTGAGGAAGTTGGCCACCTCCCCATAAGGATTCCGTAGGATTACCTCCGTAACTGCTCCTTATGGATTCTATTGCTCCCGAAGTCCGACCTTTACTTGATGTTCTAGTTAGCAAACCATATCTAAGAATGGGTTACACTAGCACGTCAAGGAGAACATTAGAAGCGGAGTGCTAATTGTCTCTCGGTCGATCATCCAGATTTTGTTTCCTTGGCCTCGCTAGGGTGAAATCTGAGTTGATGTTATCTTCCTATGCATCTGCATCGTCCATCGTTGTTCATCATGGTGGTATGTTGTGTTGCCAGGATTCTTGACACGGATGTTGGTAAAACCTTGATGAATATGGAAATGCTCAAGTTCTTGAGAGCACGCACAAGCGCTAGGTGTTATCATCGGCACTAACTGGGTTTGCTCTCAGTTTCCTCGACAATGCTATGATCTTTTCAAACAGTGAATTCACTCTCTGTTGTTGGGTTTTCCCCAGTTACTAGAATCATTCCCAGCATTTGCATTTTGTTCCCAGCTTGCACCGCCAATGTGCCATTCTACCACGGGTCTCTTCCATCTCCGGTGATAAGCAAATTCATCCATTACGTTGTCTTCAACAAGGTAATCCACATCATCCAAGTCCGAATATGCCATTCTACCGACCCCGCCAATCGATTGCTGTGATCTGCCTTCGGCTGATATAGAGAGTCTCAGTGATCTCTATATCAAAGGTAATTCTTTTTGCCACTTAAGATAATAATCTACGAATCACCCTTCTCCAGGATGTTTCGTCGTGGTGTCATGGCAATTCAACTCCTCGCTATGTTGACAACCGATCACCACATTCTTAAGTCTGGAATTGCTGTCTACCTAGTGAACCTCGTCACCTGCTCCACTCCGTCCCTCTACAGGTATGCTTCGTCTCTCAGCTTGAGAGATGTTGCTATGTCACATTCCGGAAGTTAATCCTGAGTTGTTTGATCTTCGAGAAGATCGACCCTTCTAGAGTCTCCTTCTTCCCTCCATGTCATGTTGACAGGATTTCTCAGAGCAAGACTTCAAGACAATGATGGTGATCGAATCAACGCTTTGATAAAGTGCACCCTGGATCGTGAAGATTGTGCTAGTTTGCGTTTCCCCTTCACCCTACCCTACGCTTGAATTTCGGGACGAGATTTTTGTTTAGTGGGGGTGAGTTGTCACATCCCTAGTTCTGACAATGCCTAGTGCATGCATTAGAGTGTTACATCATGTTTAAATTTCATTTAAACCTGAGATGGGGATTGACTAAGCCCTAGCACCAAATGAATTCAACTAGGGTCAAAATAAAACCTTTTTCATTGAACTCAAAATGTCCTCTAAAAATGTTCAACATTTCTGGTTTGAGGTGGAAGCATCTACCAAAAATGGTTTATATTTTTGCAGGACATATTTGGTCACTGAATTAAATCATATAGTATTTTCATTTGGGCATTTAAATGCTATTAAATATTTCAAATGCTCAAATAATCATAAACTAAAATGTTTACTGTTGGATATATTCTAAACAGTAGCCATGATTAGTTTCATGATTTTTGTAAGTGTCTGAGTATTTTTAATAAAGCCCTAAATTTACAGAATAATAGAAAACTGAGATAATTAGAAAAGGAGAGAGAGAGAAAGACCCGTACCTGGGCCACTTACCTGTAGCCGGCCCAGCTTCTGCGCGGCCCGTTACTGTGCAGCCCAGCTGCCAGTCATCTTCCTCCCCCTCGCCCCGAAGCAGCTGCGTGCTGGACGCACGCGCGCCGACGCCGGCCACCTCCTGCTTCGCCGTGGCAGCCTCCCCGACTTCCTCGCGACGCCACGGAGACGTCCCCGACCCCCTCTCACTTCTCCCTCGCTCTCTGGACCTCCCTCCCCCTCGCTCCTCTGTTTCCCCTCCCGCGACCGAGCGGAGCTCGCCGTCATCGTCGCCGTACCCATGGCCACCGGCCACCCCTAGCCTCGCCGATGCACCCAGGAGCTCCGCCTCGACCCCCTCTTCCTCCCCACCGATCCACAGCCCTCCGGAAGCCCTGCATCGCCGCCATCGCCGTCGTCTTCTACCTCGGACCCGCCGGCCATCTTCGTCAAATTCGCCGGCTCCGGACCGTCCCCGACCGCGCCGAGCGTCCTCTCGTCATCGCCGTGAGTCACTGACCCTCTCCCCTAACTCAGCATGCTCCCCTCCGTGCCGTAGCGCCGTTCCCCACGAGCACCGAAGCCACCGTCCGCCATTGCTGCTGCACGCATAGCCTCCGTGCTCCCCTGGCCTCACTGAGCTGCTCTTAGTGCTCCCCATGTCTAGCAGGTGCTGCCCAGCCTCTCCTTTTGCTCACTGATGCACCGTAGCGACGCGCCCGAGCACCACCGAACACCATCGCCGCCAAAGCTCGTCGCCGGCATGAGTTCCAGCGACCCCACGACCTCCCACTCGGTCCTCTGGATGCGCGGGAGCAAGGGCCATCCCCTGGTGCCCTCAGCGCGCCAAACTGACGCCTCTAGCGCAAGTCCGGCGTGCCCCGCCGTGTTCTGTGGTCGCCGTCGGCTGGTCTCCGGCGTGCTGACGTGGCGTCGTCGTTAGGGGCTAATGACCCTGTTAGCTAACCCTGTGACACTGACAGTGGGCCCCGTAGCGGGTCAAAGCCCGAGTCAACGCGGGATTAGCCCCTGTGTCACTGATGTGTGGACCCCACACGTCAGGTTTGACCCGAGCCGGCCCCTGTTGACTTGCTGACGTCATGCCAATGTCATGCTGACGCAGTAATGTTTTCTGGATTTAATTTAATTCTGAAATTCCAGAAAATGCCTAAAACTTCTAAAATTCATAGAAATTCAACCGTAACTCCAAATGAAATAAATTATATATGAAAAATTATCAGAAAAATTCAAGGAATCCATCTGTACCATTTTCATGCATGTTAGAACAACTTATAGCTGCTGTTTAGCACAAATCATATAAGGGCATTTAAATAGTCACATATGGAGTTTGAATTTGAATCTTGTATTCAAACCAACTTCATTTAATCTGTTGCTAGTTGCATTAGCCCAAAACACATTCATTTTGCCATGTCATGATCATGCATCATATTGTGCATTGCATTGATTGTGTTCCCTTCTGTGTTGCCGGTATTTGTCCCCTCTCGATAGACGTGATACCGATGATGTGATCGTTGACACTGATGAAGACTCAATGTTATCTTCAGAAGTGCCAGGCAAGCAAAACCCCCTTGTTCATTCCGATACAATCCTACTCTCTCGCTCCTGCTCTCTTTTACTGCATTAGGACAACACCGATTCATCTGTTACTTGCTGCGGTAGATGAACCCCTTTATCCTTTGCATGACCTGTCATTGCCACAGTAAATAGATGAAACCCACTAGCATGAGTAGGAGTTGTTTGAGCCCTGATGTGCCTACTCATTCATGCTTGTTTGTCATGCCTGCTACTGCTTAGAGTTGAGTCAGGTCTGATTCATCGGGGATGAATCAGA
>NC_041389.1:39468500-39517424 GCF_002162155.2 Triticum dicoccoides
ATGTTATTGAAATGCTTGGTATGTGTGGGATCTGACTATCTAGTTGTTTATCTTTAGTAGCCTCTCTTACCGGGAAATGTCTCCTAGTGTTTCCACCGAGCCATGGTAGCTTGCTACTGCTCCGGAACACTTAGGCTGGCCGGCATGTGTCCTTCTTCGTTCCTGTGTCTGTCCCTTCGGGGAAATGTCACGCGATGAATACCGGAGTCCTGTTAGCCCGCTACAGCCCGGTTCACCGGAGTCCTGCTAGCCCAGTGCTACAGCCTGGATTCACTCGCTGATGACCGACACGTTCGATGCTGGGTCATGGATGCCTGTCCCTGTAAGTTTGTGCCACTTTGGGTTTACGACTAGCCATGTCAGCCCGGGCTCCTTATCATATGGATGCTAGCGACACTGTCATATACGTGTGCCAAAAGGCGCAAACGGTCCCGGGTAAAGGTAAGGCGACACCCGTGGGAATACCGTGCGTAAGGCCGCAAAGTGATATGAAGTGTTACATGCTAGATCTATGTGGCATCGAGTCGGGGTCCTGACATATCCGATCCGCATCAATCCGTTGCCACCCGTGAGCGTGTTGCTTAGGTTTTATTGCCATTATTGTTGATGTCCACTCACTCGCTGTAATGGGTTCTTCGTACCGGTAGGCTAGGGCTAGCCCTTCACATAGAAGAATGTCACGTGATATTGTAATGTTGTTTATAAGTCTTAAGAGATGTGAAATGAGAGAAATTTGAATTTTTTATGTGGTTTCGCAAAATTTATACTCTAGAGATTTCCTTCAAAAACTGCCACTCAGGTCGTTAATGTCTTGATTACTATTACATCTTTTTTGTTTTATAAAAAGGCACATGTCTAGTCTTAATCGACAGTTTGACCAACATAACAGACTTTATGTATGTTAAATCGGTTTTGCTAATTGTGACACGCCTAATTTTTCAGCGCGTCAGTCGATTCCGCACAACACGAGGCCGAAGGTGGGGATGGCATGAGGAGTAGTAGCAACGAGCGTTGGCCACAATGAGGCCGAGCTAGGACCTCGTCGGAGCCGGAGACAGGGCTGTGAGCGGCAACGAGCTGCGACGTCTCAGGTGGAGGCGAGGAAGAAACTTAATGTAGGGGGGTCAGGAAGGATGTATGGGGTTGCTCATTAGGGCACGACTGATGACATTGGCCGGGGCGGCGGCCAACACGAGGGTGGAGCGAGGTCGAGGGAAGGGTGGGGTGACGAGGCGACGGTAGCCGCCGGCCGCGACGGGCATAGGCATGCGAGCAGGTCTGGATAGGCTTGTGCTACGCGAGGAAGATGGATACGTGGTTAAAGATAAACAATATCCAATCTGTTTTTGGCCGTTGGATGACGATCTAGGGGTTCAAGATAAAAGTGATCGATGGAATAATTTTTCCAGGTGCCTGATGTATCCCATGTAAAAAAACATTTTTTAATGATATGTACATTTGTATTTTATTGATCAAATTGCCCATGAGCTTTTTTAACCAGAAAGGCGATAGTACACCGTTTGCACCTCTTTTATTTCTTTTTTTTATTCTGTTTTCAGGTTATAGCTGCCGCTCGAGGCACCAGAGCCCGCTCGCCGGTCGCCGCCACCCCGGCCGCCTGCTCGCCGTCGCCGCCCGCGCCACCCGCCCGCTCGCCGCCCGCCCCGCCCGCCGGCGCGTGAATGGCAGGCGTGGCGCCCTCCGCCTCCGCGCGCCAGATATCCCACACGCACTTCATCGAGCAGCTCCGCCGCGCCGCCCGCGCCCGCGACGGCGAGGCGCTCCACGCCTGGGCGCTCAAGTCCGGCGCCGCCTCGCACGCGCCCGTCTCCAACTCCCTCATCACCTTCTACGCTTCCCTCCCGCGGCCGCTCCTCGCCGCGGCGCTGGCCGTCTTTGCGGGCATCCCCGCCGCCGCCCGCGACGTCGCCTCCTGGAACTCCCTGCTCAACCCGCTCACGCACCACCACCCGCGCGCCGCGCTCTCCCACTTCCGCTCCATGATGTTCTCGTCCTCGCCCGCCATCCTCCCGTCCCCGCACTCCTTTGCGGCCGTCTTCACAGCCGCTGCCCGCGCGCGCTCCGCGTCCGCCGGAGCCGCCGCCCACGCCCTCGCTTGCAAGGTCCCCTCGGCTAGCTCCAACGTGTTCGTGTTCACCTCTCTGCTCAACATGTACTGCAAGCTGGACCTCGTCCCTGATGCCCGGAGGGTGTTCGACGAAATGCCGGTGCGGAACGAGTTCTCTTGGGCCGCCATGGTGGCGGGCTATGCTTCCACAAAGTGCTCGGAGGAGGCCTTTGAGATCTTCCAGTTGATGCTTGCAGAGTGCCCGTTGCAGAAAAATGAGTTTGCGGCCACGGCTGTTCTTAGTGCGGTCAGTGTGCCGTCGGGCTTGCCAATGGGGGTGCAGCTGCATGGGTTGGCTGTGAAGGATGGGTTGGTGGTGTTTGTGTCGGTTGAAAACTCGCTTGTCACGATGTATGCAAAGGCTGGGTGTATGGATGCAGCATTCCATGTGTTTGCGTCGTCTAAGGAGAGGAACTCCATCACTTGGTCTGCGATGATCACTGGCTACGCGCAGAATGGGAATGCAGAAAGCGCATTTAGAATGTTCTTACAGATGCTTGCTGCAGGGTTTTCACCAACTGAGTTCACTTTGGTTGGGGTGCTCAATGCTTGTAGTGATGTGGGAGCATTGATGGAAGGAAAGCAGACACATGGTTTGATGGTGAAGCTTGGGCTTGAAGCGCAGGTGTATGTGAAGAGCGCACTGGTGGACATGTATGCCAAATGCGGCTGTATTACTGATGCAAAGGAAGGTTTTCATCAATTTCATGAGCTTGACATTGTCCTTTGGACGGCTATGGTTGCCGGGCATGTGCAGAATGGGGAGCATGAGGAAGCCTTGAGGTTGTATGCCAGGATGGACAAGGAGGGCATCACTCCGACTAACTTGACTATAACCAGTGTTCTTAGAGCATGTGCTGGCCTCGCAGCATTGGAGCCAGGGAAGCAATTGCACATGCAAATACTCAAGTTCGGGTTTGGTTTGGGGTCTTCTGTCGGAAGTGCCTTGTCTACAATGTATTCAAAGTGTGGAAACCTTGACGATGGCATGGTTGTATTCAGAAGGATGCCTCATAAGGATGTTATTGCATGGAACTCGATCATTTCTGGATTTTCTCAGAATGGACGTGGAAATGAAGCACTTGACCTGTTTGAGGAGATGAAGCTAGAGGGCACTGCTCCAGATCATATAACATTCATTAATGTATTATGTGCTTGTAGTCACATGGGCCTAGTTGACAGAGGATGGATTTACTTTAGGTCAATGACCACAGACTATGGTTTAACTCCTAGGCTGGATCATTATGCTTGCATGGTTGATATTCTTAGCCGAGCAGGGATGCTAAATGAAGCAAAAGATTTCATAGAGTCCATTAGTATTGACCATGGAACATGTTTGTGGCGTATATTATTGGGAGCATGTCGCAGTATACGGGATTTTGATGTCGGAGCATATGCAGGTGAGCAGCTGATGGAGTTAGGTACTGGGGACTCCTCTGCATATATATTGTTGTCAAACATCTATGCTGCCCAGAGAAAATGGACTGATGTTGAGCGGGTGAGGCATTTGATGAGATCTAGAGGAGTTAGCAAAGATCCAGGATGCAGCTGGGTTGAGCTTAACAGCAAAATCCATGTGTTTGTTGTTGGGGAGCAGCAACATCCTGAGGCGGAAAATATAAATACAGAGTTGAGAAGGCTCGCTAAACACATGAAGGACGAAGGGTACTGTCCAAGATTTAAATTTGCATGGGTTGAAGAACTGGATAATTTGAGAGAATCTCATGAAGAAGATCAATTCGAGTTGATATCGGTAGTTTCTAGCTGACTTCTCAAATGACAAGAACAGTGAGTACTTCAATTGTTTCTTCTTGAATTCAGAAAATGGAACTAACAAAAGCTATGCTGTGAAATTTGGTGGCAGTATTTATGTTGAACTTATTTTGTGCGAAACGAATTCACTGTTTCTACCATTCTAGGCATCATTGTTAAGTGACATTTTAGTTGCCGTTCATTAGCTTAGTTGATATGCTTCTATTGTGTAACTCAGTGTTAGTGCCATTAGAATTGTTCCCTGTTTTATGAATAAAACTTCCTAGTGTGGAATTGCAAAGTAAAATTATTTTTGGCTCTACACCATGTCCAACTCCCCTTTTCTTGAGTTTAATGAGGACCAACAAAGCGTAAATTTCCCATCCTTTTTTTTTGATACTTCGTTCAGTATCCTCATTCTTATTTGCTCTTAAGCAAACGAAGTAACAAGATGACAAAATGTAAAGTATCAGTAATTAACTCATAGGTAATTAAACTTTGTAAATGATGCTTGCATGACATCTACTTGGTAGGAAAGAGTACTCATCATCTCCCAAGCATGGCAGTACCCGCATGGCTGCACTGTCCACGAAAGGTTTGCGATGTTGTCTAACAGGCAGACTTTTGTATGAGAGCATGGTGCCTCTGCCGGGCATGAACAAGAACCATACTCCATACAGGCAGACACAACTGCAGATCCTTTTCATTATACCGCTGCGTCTACAATTCTTTTTTGTTAAATTGCAGAGAAAAACACATGGCATCTATATGCTCCCATGCTTCATTGTTTTTATGTTGATGAAAAATATGATTTAGCTATCTCTTACACTAAATATTTTGTGCCTAATTCCATAAGATGTTTTGCTCGTCAGTTAGTAGGACGAAAACTTAGAGGTTTAGCTATTGTCTTAATATTGCATAGGTTCACACCGCTGAGATGTCAGATGTAACACTTCACTTCTTCCAAAAGGTTCATTTATTCCTTTTTGGAGGATGATGCCAGTGATTTTTTATTAAAATTCTGAACTGCTTTCAACTACTCAGTGGCAGCGAAAAGCGAGTAGTTGAAAGCAGTTCAGAATAGAAAAAAATGCTTACTGACATCAGAGCAACGAAAAGAGAGTAGCTGAAAGCAGCATTTCGAGTACATGCTAGGATGTGGCTAGTGAGTAGCGTAATTAAGCAATTTCAGGTAGTTATTATCTCTCTTTGCGTTGCTAATTGTTTTTTCCTGCTAACTATGTACTCTCTGCATAAATTGTTTTAAGATCACAATTCTGATTTGTCGTAGAGAATTTTTTTTGATAGTGGATATCTAGCAACAGATTCAGAATGAGCATTAGAACAATTGTTCGGGAATACATACTACTTAATTGCTAAGGTCCATATCTTCTTCTTGCAAATTATACGTTGCGTATGTACTCGGCTTCTGGTAGACTCCTTCTTTTCTATGATATTTCTTTGGAGACACCATTTTTGCAAGACACTGAATTTTGTATGTATTAAACTGATTGAATTTTCCTATGTGAAACATCCAAGTGAAGTGTACTCTACCATTCTTCCCTCTATTTGGAGCTACACATTTTTGTTTGTTATTTTCTGCTGTACTTTAACGTAGCTCATGACTGTAGTATTATATTATCTAGCCGAGGATAACACCTTCTAATTTCTAGGAGCAATACTACATTGTCAGTCACTTAAATCTGTCCAGGCATAGAAGGACACTTCTGAAGTTTGATTGGATGGGTAATTGAAGAAATGAGCACCTGTTATTCTTGGTTATTCGCTCATGATGTTACCTTGAAGGATCTGATTAGCAAGAGAGAGCTATTAGGAGAAAAGCTTTACTGCTGGTATGTAAAAGTTGGAAATATCTTATTATCATTGCATAAATATTTGCACTGCTAGCATATGAGCTTTTTCACCTATGGTGGATATGCACAATCCATTATGCTACAATTAACGAAAGACCTTGCTGCAGTTATAACCAGTTATTTTATTCTGTTATTTTCTTCCTCCTGTACAGAAAAATATTGGAACACTTCATACTCGTGTTGGCGACAACAAGAGGATGGTTGACAATCTCCAGGTTTGATTTAACAGGACTGGTAAAGCAGATAAACCTCTACATTTCTATCTAATTGTTCAGGACAGTATACAATAATAAAGCTTGTTGCATCGTCACTTGTAGGTCGAGGTTTCTCGGTTGAGGACAGAATTGGATGGCAAGGGCATCAGTTGTTAAAACTGTTGAAAGGGCTGCAGATAGTGAGCTATCTTGGCTAAATATCCTGTGCCAGGAAACAGGTGAGAATGTTTGGGAACGCGTCGTTTGAGCTCGAAGAAACCAGTAAGCGGGACCAGATGGATGCTGTTTCAGTAAGACCACAACCATCCCTTTCCAGGGAATAGTCCTGCCATGGACAGTGTTTGTGGAGCGGATCTCTGTTACCAACCTACCAACAGCGTCTCATGCATGTGCTATATCAAAGTATTAGTGCACAGGTCCTATCCTAGATCAGTCACAAACCCAACACCTTTAGGTGTGTTACTATCTCCATCTTATATCATACATGTACTTCATTCGCTCCAAAATATTTAGAGTTCTAGGTTTGTCCTAAATATTTTGAAACGGAGGAACTATAATGCTAGTATAAAATTTCAGTGAAAGAGGTGCACTCCTCATTTGGATTCTATTTGTTGTTGCAAATATGAGTGCATAAGATCTCTATATTCCATGGTAGCTACATTCTTTCCCAAGCCATCTTTCCTAACTCAAGGCATGTGTTTTCACCCTTGCAAGAGTTCATTTTGTGCATTCCATATAGCCAGGACATCTTGGCAACGTGTGTCCCCTCCTCGTGGTCTTCTTTGGGCTGACATTGGAGAAGTCTCAGAAAATTCCTCAACACCCCAGAGCTGAACTCCAGAGGCACCTCCGTGGACCTGGACACTTCTAGGCCCACGGTCTCTCGAGTCTAGCCCCCAGGTTTCCATTGCCTCATTTGCTCCCCACCGCACCCAGTTGCCCCAGCCGTCGCTGCTGTTGACTTCCATCATTCCGGCGACCTCTCGGGCCCCGAGCTTCCTCTTTGGTGCCTTCTTCGAAGCCATGTCGGGCTTGTCCAGCATGACTTTGATTTGTCCACAAATCTCATATGAATTTTGATTCTCATTCATATTCTTGTTGAGATTCGATGTAGATTGCATGTGTAGGCCTGCATCCTAGCAATTTAGCATACATAGTTGAGTAGATCCACTTGTATGGGTGTGTAGCCATGATTTCTTGGTTTTGACAGAGAAGGGGCCGCTGCCGCACACTTTGGGTCCTTGGGAACCCCGTGTTCCCGGGCTTCACACCCCGGGTCCCTGGTGTATCTAGAGAGGACCCACTCACCTATATTATGCTAGGTTTGTCTCATTCATGCACGACTCCTGCACTTATCCATATTCCGATTTTCTTTAACTGTTCCTAGATGCTTCCACGGGAGAGTAGGGTTGTGCTCGTAGCAAGAAGACCAAGGGTAATGATTGTTCTCAGAAGTTTACTCTCCAAGTTCACCAGTGTGAGCAGGGTCAGAGTTCAAAGAATCAGAGCTCGAAGAAGCAGAGTTCTTAGATAGCATCACACTCTTCCAGAGCTAGGAGAGCAGCCAACATGTCTCATGTGGTTGATGACTCTGATTTCTATGAGTAAGACTCTCAAGATGATGAACACTGTGGCTAATGAGAACGAGGCACAAGATGATGAGATTGTAGCGTGGGCAGCTATGATGCAGAGGATGAAGGCACATATCCGATTGATATTGCAAAGATGAACAAGCCTGATTATCATAGGGAGCGTGAGCAGGATCCTTATGTTTGTTGTCAGGACCCCAATGTTCGTCCTCGCTTTTGGAATAATTTCCAGCATCGGGTATATGAGGAGATCCTCAAAGCCAAGAAGGACAAGCTTGCTCCGCACAAGAGTTTGGATCTTGACTATGTGTGTCGCGCCACCACCAAGCATTATGCTGATGTGCACAAGACTCTCACCAAGATGTGTCACATTCCGTTCCTCAAGTTCAATAAGTCTTACAATGAGGACGAAAGTGCCTTTCTGCTCCCGAGCTCATTTGAGCTCGGTGAACAGTAAAATCGAAAAAAAATCAAAAAAAAAATTCAAAAAATTCCAAAAAAATTCTCAGAGAAACATGGACAAAAGTTCTAAATGCTTGCAAAAATTCATCATGAAATCACATTCATGTAAGGCGTGGCAAAAAAAAAACAAATTCAGCCTCCAAAATGCTTTTGAAAGTAGCATTTTCAGAGTACCGATTTTGTTTTTTTTGCCACGCCTTCTAGAAATGTGATTTCATGACGAATTTTTGCAAGCACTTAAAACTTTTGTCAATGTTTCTACCAAAAAAATCTGGAATTTTTTGAATTTTTTTTGAATTTTTTTCGATTTTACTGTTCACCCGAGCTCATATGAGCTCGGGTGCAGAAACTCCACGTCCCAATGAGGACCTCATTCTTCAGTTCTTCGCTACAGTGTGGTTTCCAGAGATGAGGCTAGATCTTTCCACTGGATGTCTGAACATGAGCATATTGACGTGCTTTTATACCTGACTTTGTTTCTATCACTAGCTACTCCTTCAGGCAGCCCCACAAGGACATTGGGAGATTCATGGAGCCTGCATTTCGTCATCGAGATGCCCTTTCATTTGCCTATAAGGAGGGGTCTACTCCAAATGTTTGGCTCTATCTCAGAATTGTCACCCAAGTATGATGCTCTTAGGTGTGTTTTTGTTCTTCTCTCACTCACATGGTTGGAAATTCCAGTGAGATGTGGGGCACCACTGTGGATCTGCATGTACTGTATATGCTCATGATGAGAAGAAGGTGGATGTCCTAGACTCCATGTTTGAGGAGATGCGTCAGTGCGTCTCCGAGAAGAAGGCGTGCATCTTTGCTCTGTTTATTCAGGAGGATCTGGTTGAGTCCAAAGCTATAGCCACTATGCTCCGTCATTATCCTACTCAGTTTCACAAGCAGCAGTATTGTTTGTGGAGGTCCCCTGTCACAGCCCTAGATCTATGTTTGTAATTAGTGGCTTTGCATCCATGCATCATGCCTAAAATTCTGAAAGTTGAACTGAGGGAATTTGAAAACCTCAAAATTTTAAATAAAAGAAGGGCAAAGAACCCTACAAATGCATTCAATGTTTCCAACATGTCCCTTTTATTGTTCTGATAATTTTGGCAACAATATATTTCAAACCAAAATTAAGAAACATTTTTAAGGAATTATTTGGGACTTTGGATTTAAATCAATAGTATATTTGAGTTGGATTTATTTCTGCTATATAAGAAATAAAGTTCAAATATTTTTGTAGCGACGGATTGAGAAGTATCTAAATCAGATCCATAATCCTAATAGCCGCTTTTGGCTACTTCGCATGTGACCTTGGACTAGCTCTCTGAGCTCACATAAAATTTTACAGAAAGTTTAAAAATGGTTTGGTTTGTAAATCAAATCAAAACATATTGAAAGAAATAAAAAACTGAAAACAAATGCAGAAAAGAAGAAGAGAGGGACTAACCAGGCACAGCCCACCTGGTGGCCCAACACTGTTGTCCCAGCCCACCAAGTGCCACACCGTCTTCAACCTCCTTCCACTAGGCAGGAGGGCGTGTGGTCGCCGCGCGCGCCCATGCGTCGGCCACCTCCTGCGTGTCTGCCTTCCTCCCTGACCCCCAGGACGACGCCATGCTACCCCGCAGAACCCCCTCGACCCCTCCCTCGTCCTCACGTCTCCTCTGCCTCTCTCCCCCGCTCTTCTCGCTCGCGTCCGAGAGCCCCGATGAGCACCACCGCGTCCACCGAGCTCCCCTCGTACCTCTGCATGCTACAACAGATCCGCCTCGACGCCATGGAGCACCAAGACGAAGCACACGCTCACGGGACGCCTGAAACGTCGTCATCGTCTTCGTCTTCCTCGTCGGTCACCGGCGATCGCCGACTCTGATTCGCCGTTGTCAGCGCCTCCCCGAGCCCACTAGCCTACTCTGCGAGTTCACCGTGAGCACTGGAATCTTTCCCCTCTCTTCTTCCTTCCGTTTGCGCGCCCTAACTAACTTCACCGCTGAGCCCGCGAGCACATTACCGCCGGCCATGTCGCCTTCGTCACTCCAGTCACCGGAACTCGAGGTTGAGCGCGTCATCGTGCTCAACAAGCCCCCAGGAGCCGAACGCACACACTCACTTGTCCTGTCGTGCCTCGTAGCACCGTCTCGATGCACACCCGAACTCCGGCGCCGCCATGAGCTCGTTTCGGCGAGCTCGGTCCACCCGAGCTGCTGTCGCCAGCTGTGTTGGATGCGTGCGAGTTCCAGCACCACGTAGAGCCCCTCTGTCACTCATTTAGTCGCCGGAGGATCATTTCCGAGCCGCCCCGCCGTCTCTGTCGTCGTCGGCGACGAGCCGCCGGCCTAAACCCCGGTTAAACCTAACGTAATGCCCCCTAGGTCCATGACAGGTGGGACCAACCCCCGTTAATTTTTGGATTAGGTTAGTATTAATCCATGTTTAGCTCGGTCTCACTAACAGCTGGGTCCCACGATTCACGTTTGACCTTGCCACGTCAGCGTTCACCTGGTCCCACTGGTTAGTTTGTGTAACTGACTCTGTTACACTGACCGATGGGTCCCAGGCATCAGGTTTGACCCTGGCCGACCCTATTGACTAGGTGAAGTCAGAGTGACACAGTGCTGATGTCATCAAAGCTTTTTTGGATTTTGAATAAATCAGAAATGATTTATTTATTTCAGAAAATGCCTAAAACTTCAAAAAATCATAGAAATTAATCTATAACTCCAAATGAAATAATTTATATATGAAAAATGATCAGAAAAATCCAAAAAATATGTTTACGGCATTTTCATGCATGTTTGAGCAAGTTAACCTCACCGTTTAGGATGAAACATGATTAGGACAAATTTGATAATAGATTTGGAGTTGGAATTTGATGTAGTTTTGAATTCCACTTCAATCAAAATGACTTTCTGTTGCATTAGCCCAAATCACAACATATTGCCATGTCATGATCATGCATCATATTGTTGCATTGCATTGATTGTGTTCTTTCTCTGTTGCCGGTGTTTGTTCCCCCTCGGTAGACGTATGTTCTGACGATGAGTTCGATGACATCGATGAAGAGCTATATCATCTTCGAAAGTGCCAGGCAAGCAAAACCCCCCATGTTCATTCCGATAAAATCCCACTCTCTCGCTCCTGCTCTCTTTTACTACACTAGGATAACAACGATTCAACTGTTACATACTGCGGTAGTTGAACCCCTTTCCATTGCATGACCTTTCTTTGCCACAGTAAATAGTTGAAACCCACTAGCATGAGTAGGAGTTGCTTGAGCCATGATGTTCCTACTCATTCATGCTTGTTTGTCATGCCTGCTATTCCTTAGAGTTGTGTCAGGTCTGATTCATCAGGGATGAATTGGAATGTTGTGAACATGTCCTATTGTTGAGAGCTAAGTGTGTGAACAGGATTTAGTAAAGGTAGCGGTAAGAGGCCATGTAGGAGTACATGGTGGGTTGTCTCATTGAAACCATCCTCAGGAACTAGTTTTGTGTCTGTGATCCAAGACAGTTACTACCACGCATTGGAATGCTTAAGTGCCCCTCTCGACTTATTAATCACTTCGATCTCTGTCAGGCGTTGCAACTAGTTTCTGGTGTTTGTAGGTTGTGTTAGTAGTCTACCAAGTGGCACCCGATGCAGGTGGGCTTGGGACAGACTAGGCACCATGGCCGGGTATACCAAGCGTCGCCCGTTTGGTGGGCTTGGGAACACTGTACACATCTGTCGGAGTATTCTCGCGTCAGTCGACATGAGATACCGCGAGTCGACAGATGCCACGGGGTAGCTTGAGCTGAGGGCAAGACTGTCGTGGAATATTCGGGGACGGGTATGCGAGTAGCACGCAGTGGTTTACCCAAATTCGTGGCTCTCTGGAGAGATAATACCCTACTCCTGCATGTCTGAATATATATGTGGAATATACATGGCGGTACAGAGTTGCTCTTGGAGCTGTATCTGAGGGTAGTGCCATGGGCATCTGGCCTCGTAGATGTCTCATATGTGTGTATGAGCTAGCTAGCAAGTGGACATGAGAGAGCTCCACCCCGAGTGGCCTTGTGGCCGTGAGCATGTGGGTGTCCATGCGCGAGGGAGTCCCCCCGGATGGATGGATGTGTGTCCATATATATAGGTATGGGGTAGCTTACTCCCTAAGCTAGGTGAGTGGCGTGGTGGGCAGGTGGGCATGGGGCACCATGCCCATGAGAGTGTGTGTGCGTGGGGTGCATGCACCTTGTCCCTGGTGCACTTTCTAAAACAATGCCCAGGGACAAAAACACTGTAGGCGATGTCGCCACTATTATTCATTAATAGTACACCGCTGCATGGTATAGCCGTCTTGTCCGCGCGTGTCCGATGGGACGTCATAGTTGACTTCACGTAGCAGGCCGGCTGGAGCAGCCAGACGAAGAGCAGGCCAGGCAGCCGGGTGGCGAGCCGGCCCGGACAGTCGGACAAGGGGCCGTCTGGGGTGGCCTGAGCAGTCGAACTGAGGGGTTTTGCTAGCCCCGATGTCTTGAAATATTGCCTCGCCGTCTTCAGGTACCCATGGTCAATTACCCCGACAATAGCCTCCGAGCCTCCGGGCAATTTGGCAAAGTTGGGTGGAGGTTTTTCTTTCAGCGGGTGTTGATGTAGAAGATGCTGATGACGGCTGGCTGCGGACCGCAGCCGGCGCGGCTTGCTTTCGGTGGGGGCGCGCGAGCGACCCGCTGGGTGTAGCCTCCGGGAAACTTTGAAAAGTTGGGTGGAGGCTTTTCGTGGTTGTTGGTGCAGACGATGGCGTCAAGGGGCCGGTTGCAGCCCGCGGCGGGCGTGCAACAGGCGCGACATGTTTTGAGTGGGGGCGCACAAGCGCACCCGCTGGATGTAGCCTCCGAGCCCTCCGGACAACTTGGAAAAGTTGGGTGGAGGGTCTTGTTGTTGATGATGAAGCCGACGACTGTGTCAAGGGCGCCGGGCACGAACACGGAGTCCGCCGGCTGATGGGCGCTGGGCCCTTCCGGGCACGGACGCGGAGTCCGCCGGCTGGTGCTGTCGGGCGCGGACATGGGGTCCGCCGACTGAAGTGGTCGAGCGCGGGCGCGGAGTCCGCCGACTGATGGTGTCGGGCGCGGACGCGGGGTCCGCTGACTGATGCTGTCGGGCATGGATGCGGGGTTCGCTAACTGATGGTGTCGGGCGCGGACGCGGGGTCCGCTGATTGATGGTGTCAGGCGCGGACACGGAGTCTGCTGACTGATGCTGTCGGGCGCGGACGCGGAGTCCGCCCACTGATGGTGTCGAGCGTGGACGCGGAGTCCGCCGACTGATGTTGGTGATGACAATCGGCTACGGGCTGCAGCCGGCGTGGCTTGCTTCCAGCGGGCCGCGCCAGCGCACCCAATGGGTGTAGCCTCTGAGCCTCCGGGCGACTCGAAGAGTCGGGCGGAGGGTTTTTGCTGTGGATGAAGCGGACGGTGGGATGTCGGTTGCAGCCGGCGTCGGGCCTGCAACCAGCCTTCGAGCCTCCAGGTGAGGAGGGGGTTCCCCTCGGCGATGATCGTGCAAAAGACAGAGTTAGTCCGCACAGATATATCAAATATTTGCTTTTCATAGTGCAAGATTTATGCGCAGGGTGCCGACTCGGTTTCGTCCGATCCCCCTTCAATCTTTTTCATGTCCTCTCTGCTCTTTGGCTTATGCTCTCGCTAGCCGGACAGCCGTGCTGCGGTTTGTGGCTGAGAGTGGGCCGCGGAGTGGAGTGTACAATATTTAGACTCTCGGAGCGGATTTAACTAAGCAGATACTCATAAAGCAAACGGCCGGGTCGCCCAAACCATTTTCTTCCCGGACGCGTTTCGCGTGGGTGGCCTCCAGCGTTTGCTCTTGCTAGCCGGACAGTCGCTTGTGGTCTGTAGCTAAGACGAAGAGTGAACCGACGTACCGAGCATGCTACTAAGCCATCTGTAGGAACGAACGTCTCAGGCCAAGCGGCCAGCGTCCGGGCCAACTCTGGCTGGCGCCGGGGAGAACAGTGGTGCAACTGTAAATAAAGGCGGAGGTGGTCCCCGAGTGTTACTCGGGGTTTCCTGTGTTTGCGCGGTGCAAAAATATGCAGGTGAGGAGCTCACATTGCCTTGACGCAAACAAGGCGGAGGTTGACGAAGATAGCCGGTGCGGCGTGGCGCTCGCGGAGCGCGCCGGTGCACCCGCTGGGTGTAGCCTTTGAGCCTCCAGGTGCTCGAAGGGGGGCCCGTCTAGTCAGGCCTCAAGGCGGCCGGGTTGGCTTGGCACAGCCGACCGGGCGCTGAAACGGGCAGGCTAGGCTGCCGGCGGAGCGGCACCGGGGCGGAGGAGTCTTTTTTTCTTCTTTTTCTTCTTCGGCTGCTAGGTGCCCGCCCGTGCCCTCGCCGCCTTCTGGAGCGCGCCATCTTCTCAGGGTCTGCCACCTTCTAGGAGGTGGGCCTTTGGTTCCAGCCGCCTTCTTGGGGTTTGCCACCTTCTAGGAGGCGACCCTCTGGTTCCATCCGGCCCAGGGGGGCGGCCTTGCGACCAATCAGACTGAGGGGTCTGGTCAGCTCCAGTGTCTTGAAATGTGGCTAAGTGTTGATGAGGCTACCCGGGGTCTATCCCCCCGACAACATCGTTTTGGGTTGTGAGTGAAACCCCGGCCGGATCTCCTTGCGGATGGAACCTGAATAGGCGATAAACCTAGACTAGGGTCTTGTGTGGTTAGCCAGGTCGTGGCCGACACCCTTGCCAGGCTTCCGCTTGAAGGTTGCCGAGATACATGACGTGTACATGGCGGTAAGTGGCGAGAGCATGTGTGAAGTACACCCCTGCAGGGTTAAAATGATCTATTCGAATAGTCGCGTCCGCGGTAAAGGACTACTGGGTTGCTTATACAGTTCATAGACAAGTGAAAGTGGATACTCTAAAATGCGCAAGATAAGCGTGAGTGCTATGGATGGCCTTCTCGTAGGGAGACAGGAGCGGATCCATAGTGGTGTATTGATATGGTGAATATGTGGACTCGTGTGCGCCACCTCAAAAGAGTTACCAGCAGTCGTAGTATAGGATAGCCACCGAGTCAAAGCTGGCTTGCTGCACTTAAACTCTACTACCCCTTTGTTGATACCGATGCGTATGTAGCTAGTTCTGATGTAAGTCTTGTTGGGTACATTTGTGCTCACGTTTGCTTAATTTATGTTTTTGCAGAGAGACTTCAGTCTCACTTGTAGTTCCGCATGGACTTCGACGTTTAGCTTGTTACCTCTGCTACGATCTTATACCCTTGGGAGGGTCTTGTAGATAGTCAGGCTTCTCAGCCCTTTTCATTTATAGTTGTCTGTACTGAGACTTGTTATGCTTCCGTTGCCTATATGCTCTGTATGTTGGGTCATCAGACCCATGTTTGTAATATGTGGCTCTCCGGAGCCTCTTAAATAAATACTTCGAGTTTTACAGTTTTGTTGTGATGCCATGTTGTATTTGAACATATCGAGCATATTGTGTGTATGATTTGAAATGCTTGGTATGTGTGGGATCCGACAACCTAGTTGTTTATTCTTGGTAGCCTTTCTTATGGGGAAATGTCTCCTAGTGCTTCCACTGAGCCATGGTAGCTTGCTACTGCCTCGGAACACTTAGGGTGGCTGGCATGTGTCCTTCTTCGTTCCTGTGTATGTCCCTTCGGGAAAATGTCACGCGTTGTTCCTTTAAGTCCTTGTAGCTTGCTACGACTCGGGTTCATATGTTGATGATCGACACGTTCGTTGCTGGGTCATGTATGCCTGTCCCTGTAAGTTAGCGCCACCTTGGGTTTACGACTAGTCATGTCGGCACGGGTTCTTTGTCATATGGATGCTAGCGACATTATCATATACGTGAGCCAAAAGGCGCAAACGGTCCCGGGCCAGGTAAAGGTGGCACCCATGGGAATACCGTGCCTGAGGCCGCAAAGTGATATGAAGTGTTACATGCTAGATCAGTGTGATTTAGGATCGGGGTCCTGATAGCTTTGGTATCAGAGCTTGTCTGCCTGTAGGATTACCAAGCCAAACTGGTCAAAGTTGAGTCTAGAAATGCTTTAGTTATATAAGGAAATTGATTGTGGAAGGGAACATAAGGCTCTTTTTACTCCTTATATCTTATGCCTTCTGATCCGAGTCACCCTCTTCTTTCCTACGGGGTTTAAGAACTAGGCTTCTCATCTTTCTATCAGGATCACGTGTTCTAATCTGTAGACTTATAGGATTGATGGTTTTAAGCCTCAGTTCAGTTCCTACTACTTCCGTATGTTGATAGTTGGTCTTCGAACCGTGATATTGTGATGATTGAGTGGTTATGCCACCATTTTTTCAGGATGTCTCAAATCTTTTTAAGCATTTATAGTCGTTATGCTGTCTGAGTCATCCCAGGTTTCTAAACAATCTGATGCATTTGCAAAATCCTTTCCCTCTGTTTTCGATGTTCCTTTGGGCCAGATTAAGCACACTAATCGGTGCGTTGAGGTACCCGTTGCCTTGACATATATGTTGGATCTATTATTATGACCCTAGGTGTCTTAGAGAACCACCTAGTAATCTAGCCATGTTTTTTGTTCCCAGTGTGATGATTCTGGACATCATTCTCGAAAGCATCCCGTGATCTTATTAGTTAGTAGGCATTTCGTTCCTAGGTTTTTTAACCCGAGATTCACCCTACTTACTTCATGTTGATAGTTTTTGCTAGTTCCTTTAGGATATTAGTAACCTTCGAAATATTCCTCAAGGTCCATGGTATATCCTTCTTCCAAATACCATGAACTGCTTATGGCAGAAGTTCTTGAACCAAAAGATCACAGCAAGAGTGATCTCGATGAGTTGCACATTCTATATTGTGACTCTGCCAGTCCTACCTTTCTGCATGGGTTATCTGGAAGAAATATGTTGAACTTGTTTGACATGCTAATTTGTGCATCCACAACTCAGAAGATCATATGTTCCTTTGAGTTATCCCTCTTTAGTTATATCCTAACCTCCATCTATCAAGTGATAGTCAGGAATAGTTGTGCCTTCATGTTCATTGGTGCCTATTATTCTTGTGGTCTGTCAAGCCGTTCTACTTCAGAATGACTAGGAGAAACAAACTCCAGCCAGTACCTCATCCATATCCCGGATTGAGTCAAGTAGTCGTACTTTGCAGATCAAAATGTCAATCCATCTTTTGTTCTGTTCTACCTTGGAGTGTTGCCCACTTTATGTCAGGATTTTCATGAGAATTGCACCAACTCTTATGAATTCTTGACGCAGTGATACTTCTTGCCATCATTGTTCATTGCTCGATTTCTGTGTTATTGTAACTGAAATGCCGACAAGTGAACTGTGATGTGTGAAATCAATACTCCTAGCAACTCTGTTGCTTGGTAGTTAAAGGAAAATATTCTCAACCTTAGCGTGTTGGTTATTGAATCACCACTCCAAGATTAATCGTGCTACCTAGTCTTTATTTCTGGTGCGCTCTTTGATCAATGAGTTAGGATTGTGTCAATCCCTCGCTCTTTGATCATATCATCTTGCTGGAAAGCAAGATTGTTCTCGAGCTTAGTAACATATCGGTGGTTCGTGATTTTCCGATTATCTTCTTGGAAGTATCACCAGGTTGTTCCCTAACTGTTATGTTGAGCTCGTGATCAAGTTGGTTTTCTTGTAAACCACCCCCTTCTCCAAGAATTTGTGTTGGATACCCCCGAGCTAGTTGGTTAAGCTGAACAACAACTTGGAGAGTTGGAAGATAAAAGCTACCTGACTTAGTTCATTTCCAAAGGGATATCCTTGTGTTTGTGTGTTTGTTGAAGAAAGATGATATCCTCATCGATTGATCCTCGTGATCAATTGTCGGTGCTATTGTATTATCCAATCTTGATTTGAGTATGGGCTACCGTCAAATCAAATCAGAACCAATGATGTTCGTAATGTTGTCTTTCTCGTGGTTGATCCCTCGAGCATACACCATTATATCTTTTAGTTCTGACCAATGCTATCACCGTGTTCATTTAATTGTGGGATTCCATCTATATGGGAGCCTCGATGGATTGTTGTTGAGCCCATTGACAACATTTTCATCTTGTACATGATTCATGTTGAACATCTAAGTTAGTGTTGGAAACTTTTATAAGCATTATCTTCATGTCCCGTTCATGAAGCATATGTTCAGACGAAAGAAGTGACTTCCTCTAATTCATGTGCATTTGATGCAAGTTGTTGCCGTGAATTCGAGAAAGTCAATGTTGCTTCCTCTGGAATCATCCCAAGCTAGTCATGCAGGTGCGAAGTATACTTTGGTTTGTGAGATTAGCTACCTTCATTACATATGTGTTTCCTAGCACACTAAGCCACTGATTGACTTGTTCAAGGAAAAGAGTTCCTTCTTAAGATCCGTACTTATGCAAGGACTTTTATATCCTTTATGATGGTTCCCCTCCTAAACTCGGTAGTGTTTTATTATAAGACTACTATGTGGTCATGCTTGTCTGGGACAGCGTGTTCACATGTGTGTAGTAGAACCAACTCATGTTTTGGAGCTTTCTATCGTAGTTCATTCCCCGAGAATCTCGCAATGCCATCTTGTCGATTTGTGTTACAAATTTTCATTTTTCTTTCTAGACTTGATGAGTCTGGAATATCCTGACACCAACCAGATCTGACTCTCAAGCAGATATGATGGTTGGAATGTTTCCCAAGAACTATAATATTCGTCTCTCTGTAACCCGGTAAAGTAGATGTCATGGCCAACACACCTAGCTGGAGACCTATTACTGTAGTATCTTGATTGAGGAAGTTGGCCACCTCCCCATAAGGATTTCATAGGATTTACTCCAGTAGTTATTCCTTATGGGTTCTTGTGCTCCCGAAGTCCGACCTATTACTTGATGTTCTAGATTCCAAACCATATCTATAAATGGGTTACGCTAGCACATCAAGGAGAACATTAGAAGTGGAGTGCTAAATGTACCTCGGTCGATCATCCAGATTTTGTTTCCTTGGCCTCGCTAAGGTGAAATCTGAGAAGGTGTTAACTTCTTTGCATCTGCATCCTCCACTAATATTCATCATGATAGTACGAGGTGTCACCAAGATCTTGGTATAGATGCTGGCAAACCTTGATGAATATGGAAGTGCTCAAGTTATTGGGAGCACGCACAAGCACTAGGTTTTATCGTCGGCATTAATTGGGATTTGCTCTCAGTTTCTTCGATTATGCTATAATCATTCAAACAATGGAATCACTCTCTACTGCCGAGTTTTCCCCAGTTACTAGAATCAGTCCCAACATTTGCATTTTGTTCCCAGCTTGCACCCGCCATTGTGCCATTTCTCCATGGGCTGCCCTTCTCAGTAATTGTTGTTCAGGATCATCTTCAAAAGTGGTCCTACCATGGGTCCCATCCATTTTCGATGATAAGTAAAAATCACTCATTGCATTGCCTTCAACAAGGTAGTCCACATCATCCATCCTAGTCCGAGTATGTCATTCTTTGGAACTCCTTCAAAAGATCGATTGTGTTTGCCTTAGACTGGTATAGAGAGTTTCAATGATCGTTGTGTCAAAAGTAATTATTTTTGCCACTTAAGAGAATAATTTTACGAGTCACCGGTGCCCCGTTACGGAATCATGGCAATCAACTCCTCGCTACTCGGAAACCTTGCACCATCTTACTTAAGCGTGGAATGTTGCTTACCAAATTGAACCTCTGTCATCTGTTTCTTTCCATCCCTTCTGATGTGTGTTTTGTGTCTCACCTCAAGAGATGTTTCAACGTCTCATTCCGTGAGTTGCTCGATTTTGGAGAAGATCGATTCTTGTAGAGTTTCCCGTTTCTTTGGTCGTAGTGTTTTGGTGAAGACCTCAAAGGCAAGGACGTCAAGATCAGTATGACGCAACGAATCAACAACCTTGAGAAGGGCATCTGGATCGTGAAGATTGCGTTGGTTTTGTGTCCCCTCTGTCTTCTTACCGCGCGTCTTGAATCTCGAGATGAGATTCTTGTTTAGTGGGGGTGAGTTGTCACAGCCCTAGATCTATGTTTGTAATTAGTGGCTTTGCATCCATGCAACATGCCTAAAATTCTGAAAGTTGAACTGAGGAAATTTGAAAACCTCAAAAACTTAAATAAAAAAGGGCAAAGAACCCTAAAAATGCATTCAATGTTTCCAACATGTTCCTTTTATTGTTCTAATAATTTTGGCAAGAATATATTTCAAACCAAAATTAAGGAACATTTTTAAGGAATTATTTGGGACATTGGATTTAAATCAATAGTATATTTGGGTTAGATTTATTTTTGCTATATAAGAAATAAAGTTCAAATATTTTTGTAAGTTTGCATGTGACCTTGGACTAGTTCTCTAGCTCACATAAAAATTTACAGAAAGTTTAAAAATGGTTTGGTTTGTAAATCAAATCAAAACATATCGAAAGAAATAGAAAACTGAAAATAAATACAGAAAAGAAGAAGAGAGAGACTAACCTGGCGTAGCCCACCTGGTGGCCCAACACTGTCGGCCCAGCCCACCAGGCGCCACACCATCTTCAACCTCCTACCAGTAGGCAGGAGGGCGTGTGGTCGCCACGCGCGCACACGCGCCGGCCACCTTCAGCTTGTCTGCCTTCCTCCTCGACCAATAGGACGACGCCACGCTACCCCGCAGAACCCTCTCGACCCCTTTCTCCTCCTCACGTCTCCTCTACCTCTCTCACCCACTCTTCTCGCTCGCGTCTGAGAGCGTTGATGAGCACCACCACGTCCACCGAGATTCCCTCATCCCTCTACCTGCTCCAACGGATCTGCCTCGATGCCATGGAGCACCAAGACGAAGCACACGCTTGCGAGATGCCTGAAACGTTTTCATCGTCTTCGTCTTCCTCGTCGGTCACCGGCGATCACCGACTCTGGTTTGCTGTCGTCAGCGCCTCCCGAGCCCGCTGGCCTGCTCTGCGAGTTCACCGTAAGCACCAGAATCTTTCCACTCTCTTCTTCCTTCCGTTTGCACACCCTAACTAACTTCACCGCCGAGCCCGCGAGCAGATCACCGCCGGCCATGTCGCCTCCATCGCACCAGTCACCGGAACTCGAGGTTGAGCACGTCATCATGCTCAGAAAGCCCCTAGGAGCCGAACGCACACACTCACTTGTCCTGCCATGCCTCGTAGCATCGTCTCAATGCACACCCGAACTCCGGTGCCGCCACGAGCTTGTTTCCGGAGAGCTCGGTCCACCCCAGCTACTACCGCTAGCCGTGTTGGATGCGCGCGAGTTCCATTACCATGTAGAGCCCCTCAGTCGCTCATTTGTTCGCCGGAGGTTCATTCCCGAGTTGTCCCACCATCTCTGTCGTTGCCGGCGATGAGCCACCGACCTAAATCCTAGTTAAACTCCGATAAACCCTAACCTAATGACCCCCTAGGTCCATGACAGGTGGGGCCAACCCTCGTTAATTTTAGGATTAGGTTAGTATTAATCCATATTTAACTCTGTCTCACTAATAGCTGGGTCCCATGTGTCCATTTGACCTTGCCACATCAGCGTTGAGCTGGTCCCACAAGTCAGTCTCTGTAACTGACTCTGTTACACTGACTGATGGGTCCCACCCGTCAGGTTTGACCCTGTCCGACCCTGTTGACTAGGTGACGTCAGAGTGACAGAGTGCTGATGTCATAAAAGCTTTTTTGGATTTTGAATAAATCAGAAATGATTTATATATTTATTTCACAAAATGCCTAAAATTTCAAAATTCATAGAAATTAATTTATAACTCCAAATGAAATAATTTATATATGAGAAATGATCATATATGAAAAATGATCAGAAAAATCCAAAGAATCTGTTTATGGCATTTTCATGCATGTTTGAGCAAGTTAACCTCACTGTTTAGGATGAAACATGATTAGGACAAATTTGATAATAGATTTGGAGTTGGAATTTGATGTAGTTTTGAATTCCACTTCAATCAAAATAACTTTCTGTTGCATTAGCCCAAATCACAGCATATTGCCATGTCATGATCATGCATCATATTGTTGCATTGCATTGATTGTGTTCTTTCTCTGTTGCCGGTGTTTGTTCCCCCTCAGTAGACATATGTGAAGAGCTATATCATCTTCAGAAGTGTCAGGCAAGCAAACCCCACCTTGTTCATTCTGATACAATCCCACTCTCTCGCTTCTGCTCTCTTTTACTGCACTAGGACAACAACGATTCAACTGTTACATGGTGCGGTAGTTTAACCCCTTTCCTTTGCATGACCTGTCTTTGCCACAATAAATAGTTGAAACCCACTAGCATGAGTATGAGTTGCTTGAGCCATGATGTGCCTACTTATTCATGCTTGTTTGTCATGCCTGCTATTGCTTAGAGTTGTGTCAGGTCTGATTCATTGGGGATGAATTGGATGTTGTTAACATGTCCTACTGTTGAGAGCTAAGTGCGTGAGCACGATTTGGTAAAGGTAGCGGTGAGAGGCCATGTAGGAGTAAATGGTGGGTTGTCTCATTTAAACCATATCCTGAGGAAATGAGTTTTGTGTCTATGATCCAAGACAATTACTACCATGCATTGGAATGCTTAAGTGTCCCTCTCGACTTATTAATCGCCTCGATCTCTGTCCAGGAGTTGCAACTAGTTTCTGGTGTTTGTAGGTTGTGTTAGTAGTCTACCAAGTGGCACCCGGTACAGGTGGGCTTGGGACAGACTAGGCACCATGGCCAGGTGTACCAAGCATCGCCCGTTTGGTGGGCTTGGGAACCCTGTACACATCGTTTGGGGCTATGAGTGAAACCCCGTCAGGATCTCCTTGCGGATGGAACCCGACCAGGCGATAAACCTGGACTAGGGTCTTGCGTGGTTAGTCGGATCGTGGCCGACACCCTCGCCAGTCTTCCGCTTGAAGGTTTCCGAGATACATGATGTGTACATGGCGGTAAGTGGTGAGAGCTTGTGTGAAGAAGTACACCCCTGCAGGGTTACCATGATCTATTCGAATAGCCACATCCGTGGTAAAGGACTACTGGGTTGCTTATACAGTTCATAGACAAGTGAAAGTGGATACTCTAAAATTTGCAAGATAAACGTGAGTGATGGATGGCCTTCTTGTAGGGAGACAGGAGCGGATCCATAGTGGTGTATTGATATGGTGAATATGTGGACTCGTGTGCGCCACCTCAAAAGAATTACCGGCAGTCGTATTACAGGATAGCGACCGAGTCAAAGCTAGCTTGCTGCAGTTAAACTCTACCACCCCTTTGTTGATACTGATGCATATGTAGCTAGTTCTGATGTAAGTCTTGATGGGTACATTTGTACTCTTGTTTGCTTAATTTATATTTTTGCAGATAGACTTCAGTCTCACTAGTAGTTCCGCATGGACTTCAACGTTTAGCTTGTTACCTCAGCTACGATCTTGTACCCTTGGAAGGGTCTTGTAGATAGTCAGGCTTCTCAGCCCTTTTCATTTGTAGTTTTCTGTACTCAGGCTTGTTATGCTTCCTTTGCCTGTATGCTCCATATGTTGGGTCATTATACCCATGTTTGTAATATCTGGCTCTCCGGAGCCTCTTAAATAATTACTTCGAGTTGTATAGTTTTATTGTGATGACATGTTGTATTTGCACATATCGAGCATATTGTGTGTATGATTTGAAATGCTTGGTATGTGTGGGATCCGACAACCTAGTTGTTTATTCTTGGTAGCCTTTCTTATGGGGAAATGTCTCCTAGTGCTTCCACTGAGCCATGGTAGCTTGCTACTGCTCCGGAACACTTAGGCTGGCCGGCATGTGTCCTTCTTTGTTCCTGTGTCTATCCCTTCGGGAAAATGTCACGCATTGTTCCTTTAAGTCATTGTAGCTTGCTACGACTTGGGTTTATATGTTGATGACGACACATTCATTGATGGGTCATGTATGCATGTCCCTGTAAGTTAGCGCCACCTTGGGTTTATGACTAGTCATGTCGGCCCGGGTTCTTTGTCATATGGATGCTAGCGACATTATCATATACGTGAGCCAAAAGGCGCAAACGGTCCCGGGCCAGGTAAGGTGGCACCCGTGGGAATACCGCGCGTGAGGCTGCAAAGTGATACGAAGTGTTACATGCTAGATCAGTGTGATTTAGGATCGGGGTCCTGACATCTCCTGTCGCCGAGGATCTTAAGGGTAAGAAGGGTAATAAAAATGCCGCCAGGGGTGACCCCATAAAAGATGTGACCTTTGCACTGTATTGTTTATCTCTTGATCACGCTAGATGACCCATTGCATCATCGTTGCTAAGACCAACCATAGGCCGGAAGTTAAGTGAACTATTTGAGAGAAGTTAAGAGCCTGTTTGGGACAACTCTGCTCCTTAAAATTCAGCTCCGCTCCAGAAAACACAAGCCAAATGGGTTAGCTCCATGATATGCCGCTCCGCAAAAAAATTAGAATCCGGGGTACAACTCCCAGTTTTTTATGAAGCTCTTTAAGGGGTGATCCAAATAACTCCAGAAGCTGGAGTTGGGTGGAAATTACCCACCACTACCACAAGTAAGTGGATACCCTTCATTTCTCCCCCCTTAACCAATCAAATAGATCCTTTCCACAAAATTTCCCATTCTTGAAGCTGGAGCTAGATGGAAGACAAACATTCTCTTTGGTAGTGCTACTACTTATGTATGAAACTGCTCCAAAGTGAATTTAGTGGAGCGAAACTGATTTTGGTGTAGTGGAGTAGTCCCAAACAGGCCCTAAGTAAACTATCTAAAGACACCAACTGTGGCTGAGAAGTGAAGCATAGGTGAACTGTTTGAAGGATGTTTCTCATGAATGGTTTAAAAGTAGTTATGTTTGTATTATGTTTGCATCTTCCTTGTATATGTACCAACGACAGTGCCCATGCTCTTTGTGGAATAATAAGCAACTGAGCCTATGAATAACATATTTTACGAATAATCCATAGAGGCGAAAAAACAACTGCAAACGAAAATCTAGACGAGTTGTTTGAATGATATTTTTCAGCAATTACCTGCATGCAAATATGTTCGACCACCCCCTACACCAAATTACTTGAACCATCAAAACTAGCCTTACCGGGGAGAGGTGGATATCACTATTCAGTTCGACACACGACAATGGACAAAATAAATGGTGGAACCGGACAATCGGGGGACCTTGATTCATGGGCCGAGGACACGTCAGGGGTCACCTCGTCCTGCGTATGCCTCCTCCCGCGTTCGTGCTAGGTCCTGATGCTTGTTCCACCGGGTAGACGCACCAAGCCTGCATGTGATGAGTGGGCCGTAATAAGCCCCTCCACATCCGAGCAAGTCCAACGCGTGAGCTTAGCAAAGCATCCCATAGGTGCTAACCAGACAACTCTAAAAGTGCACCATATCAACCGCTAGGGGTGGGGGTGTGAATGGGATATTTTAACAAATTATTCAAAGGAGTGAGTTCTTTAAAGAAAAACAGAGTGATAATCGGAATGAAAACTACACAAGTATGCACATCGGAATGAGGACAGAGTCATCATGATGAAAATAAGCATTCATACCAGGTAGTAGAACATGAAGAACATGCAAGCGTACAGGAATTCAACATGGGAACAACAAACTAAAAGACTGAAAATGAGATTGACGAAATTGATAGTCTTCAGATCAAGGTCTTCAGGAAGGAGGACAAAGTCTTCAACATAGAATTACTAAAAAAAAGGAGTGAGGAATTTGTAACCGGACTGCTCAATGAAGACAATAGATTTATTTGACTAGTTTCAGTTGCTATGTCAACTGTATATCTGGTTAGGGAGCACTCAGAAGACACAAAGTCTTCACCTTATTCCCTTTGATCTAAGGTAACTTAGACATCGCCCAATCACTTGTGGTAAGTCTTCAAGGTACTTCCAAACCTTAACAAACTTGTTCAACGACACTTCACAATTTCCTATTCGGTGCTAAGAACTTGATTGTCTTTTTAAGGTAAAAAGCATCGGATCCACACAGGACAATCTCATCAGTGATGCTCTATCACTTTTGTCTCTGGTTGTTTGGGTTTTTCTCACTTATGTTTCTATCAATTTCGTCGGAGGATGGATTGTTGTCGATGACACTTGTCATTCTCTCACTCAGAGCAGCCAACCAATTAATGGTTTTGGGGGGGGGGAGGGGGCTATTTACAGCCAGGAGGCAACCCGACATGAAATGTTTTTAATGCCATCAGACATGGCCGTTGCCAGGATAAGATCCACACGACAGCTGGCGCTAGCACAACAATGGTCGGAACACTCAATTTCCTCACATGGTAGGCAAAATGCACTGACGAAATCCTAACTCTTCAGTCACACCAATTTTGTCAGTGACCAGAAGAACTTCGTCTCTATCGCTGAAGAACTCGACTGTGCTACAAGAGGTTTCCAAAGTCTTCACTCGAATAAATAGGTAATTTTTGGTTTGAGCATAAGTTCAAGAATACGCCTATGTATCACCTAGACCACCTTTAATTGTATGGTGTTCCCTATGACTCAAATAAAGAAGAAAGAAACTTTGAAAACAAAGACTTCAAGCTTCCAATTTCTAACTTCAATTTCTTCGAAGGTTGCACCAATTTCTTCAATGTAAACATACTTTTTTATGGGCCGCCTTTCATCGTTAAACCAAATCTTTAGAGACTTTATCTCCTGTATATACTCACAAACACATTAGTCCTTTAACTCATTTGTCTTTAATACTCCAAAACCACAAAGGGGGCACTAGATACACTTAAAATCCCCCCCTTTTTGGTGATTGATCACAAATTGGGTAAAGTTTTCAACGGGAATAAATATTATGATGAAATTAAAACATGAAGATTTTGATTACAAGACATAGAGAAATTGCCCCCTGAAGATGTGCATATGATGAATTCGCATGGGATCGCAAATGTATATGGCAGGTTGTAATTGCGGAGATCTCCCCCTATATCTTGGAATCCAAGAGAGTGCATTGAAAAAAATATTATGATGAAATTGCAATGCACAACGAGAAGTGAGGTCTAGTGAAATGGAGCATGCTTAAATATAAGCTTATCATAAGCACGCAGAAAGCAGATCAAAAGTATCAGACCATCAGCAGACTTAAGTTTACAACTTGTTACAATAAATCACCAGTAGAAGAACAAGAGTTGTAACTTAAAAAAATAGCTCATATATAAAAAAACTACTTGAAGACAAACTCAAATTTCTCCCGCTTTGTCACTAAATGACCAAAAGGTGACGAAATCAGATCTAACCCCAAAAGAATGTTGATGAAGGATACGGGGTGATGGAGTTGTTGTTGGGGTTGCGAGCTGCAATAGGGCCCGATAGTAGTGTTGTCGACGTCCTCAAATTCGTTAGTGGCGCGTAATGAAGAATATGATTTTGGCACCACATGAGGAACTTGGTATTTCTTAAATTTCTTCTATGAAGAATATGACTAGTCGAAGTCCTTCTGAAAATTAAGGTCCTTGAGCTCTTCATCTGTCTTCAGATGGGATAGAATGGCCTAGGTGCGATCAAAAATTTCATGGGCACAGTAAAGATTTTCCTTCGCCGAATTCTGCATAGCAGCCATATGATGAAGAATTGATTGAAACTGGCGCTGAACTCAGTATGATTCCTATCAACTTTCTGATGCAGACTGGCGAGCAATTCACGATCAATCATCACACGAGGGGCTTCAGCTTGAGGTTCTTCATGTGAAGTATGTGCTATTGTGGTCTGTGTGGTATTTTCTTCACATCTGGATTGACACGCAGGCTGACGAAATTGAGGGGGAAGGAGTGACAGCCACCAAGGCGGGAAAGAACCTCCTTGGGGTGTCGTGTTGGGGAACGTAGCATGCAATTTTAAAAAAAATTCCTACTCTCACGCAATATCTATCTTGGAGATGCATAGCAACGAGGGGGAGAGAGTGTGTGTATGTACCCTCGTAGACCGTAAGCGGAAGTGTTTGACAACGCGATTGAGGTTGATGTAGTCGAACTTCTTCTAGCTCCGGCTGATCAAGCATCGAACATACGACACCTCCGAGATCTGCACACATTCAGCTCAGTGATGTCCCTTGCCTTCTTGATCCAGCAAGGTGTCGAGGTAGTAGATGAGTTCCATCAGCACGACAACATGGTGACGATGATGGTGAACTGATCCGCACAGGGATTCGCCTAAGCACCGCAAGAATATTACCGAGGGTGTAAACTGTGGAGGGGGGCGCCGCACACGGCTAATAGATGTGTATTCTAGGTGCTCCCCTCCCCACATATATATAGGTGGGAGGGAGGAGAGGCCACCAGGGGGCGCCCCAAGTAAAATCCGAATCATACTTGGGGTTTCTCCAAGTGGCGCCCCCATTTCCTTTTTCCACCGGAGAAGAAAGGAAGGGGGAAGAAGAGAAGGAAGGGGAGCCGAACCCCCTCTTCTCCTTCTCCTATTCGGCCACCTGCCATAGGGAGGCACGCCACCCCTTGTGGGCTGGTGTGCTCCCCTCGCATGGCCCATAAATTCCCCCCGGGGGTTCTGGTAACCCCCCGGTACTCCGATAAATACCTGATACATTCTGGAACACTTCTGGTGTCCGAATACTATCGTCCTATATATCAATATTTACCTCTTGAATATTTCGAGACTCATCATCATGTCGGTGATCTCATCCGGGACTCCGAACAACATTCGGTCACCAAATCACATAACTCATATGATACAATATCGTCATCGAATGTTAAGCGTGCGGACCCTACGGGTTTGAGAACTATGTAGACATGATCGAGACACCTCTCCGGTCAATAACCAATAGCAGAACCTGGATGCTCATATTGGCTCCCACAAATTCTACAAAGATCTTTATAGGTCGAACTGTTATGACAACATACGTTATTCCCTTTTTCATTGGTATGTTACTTGCCCGAGATTTGATCATCTTCATACCTAGTTCAATCTCGTTACCGGCAAGTCTCTCTACTCATTTTGTAATACATCATCTTGCAACTAACTCATTAGTCACTTTGGTTGCAAGGCTTCTTATGATGTGTATTATAGAGAGGGCCCAGGGATACCTCTCCGATACTCGGAGTGACAAATCCTAATCTCGATCTATGCCAACCCAACAAACACCTTCGGAGATACCTGTAGAGCATCTTTATAATCACCCAGTTACGTTGTGAAATTTGATAGCACACAAGGCATTCCTCCGGTATCCAGGAGTTGCATAATCTCATTCTCAAAGGAATATGTATTTGACATGAAGATGTTGGGGAACGTAGTAATTTCAAAAAAATTCCTACGCACACGCAAGATCATGGTGACGCATAGCAACGAGAGCGGAGAGTAATGTCCACGTACCCTCATAGACCGTAAGCGGAAGCGTTATGACAACGCGGTTGATGTAGTCGTACGTCTTCACGATTCGACCGATCCAAGTACCGAACGTACGGCACCTCCGAGTTCAGTACACGTTCAGCTCGATGACGATCCCCGGACTCCAATCCAGCAAAGTGTCGGGGATGAGTTCCGTCAGCACGACGGCGTGGTGACGATGATGATGTTCTACCGGCGCAGGGCTTCGCCTAAGCACCGCAACAATATGACCGAGATGGAATATGGTGGAGGGGGGCACCGCACACGGCTAAGGAATGATCTTGAAGATCAACTTGTGTGTTCTAGGGTGCCCCCCTGCCCCCATATATAAAGGAGGGAGGGTGGAGGTGCGTCCGGCCCCCTAGGGGTGCGCCTGGAGGAGTCCTACTCCCATCGGGAGTAGGACTCCCCCCTCTTGCCTTGGTGGAGAAGGAAAGGGGGGGCGCCGCCCCCCTTCCTTGTCCTATTCGGACTAGGGGGGGAGGGGGCGTGCGGCGTGCCCTGGCCGGCCCTCCTCTTATCCCTCATGGCCCACTAGGGCCCATTAACCCCCGGGAGGGTTCCGGTAACCCCCCCGGTGTTTCGGTAAAATCCCGATTTCACCCGGAACCATTCCCATATCCAACTATAGGCTTCCAATATATCAATTTTTATGTCTCGACCATTTCGAGACTCCTCGTCATGTCCGTGATCACATCCGGGACTCCGAACAACCTTCGGTACATCAAAACTTATAAACTCATAATAAAACTATCATTGTAATGTTAAGCATGCGGACCCTACGGGTTCGAGAACTATGTAGACATGACCTAGAACTATTCTCGGTCAATAACCAATAGCGGAACCTGGATGCTCATATTGGCTCCTACATATTCTGCGAAGATCTTTATCGGTCAAAACGCATAACAACATACGTTGTTCCCTTTGTCATCGGTATGTTACTTGCCCGAGATTCGATCGTTGGTATCCAATACCTAGTTCAATCTCGTTACTGGCAAGTCTCTTTACTCGTTACGTAATGCATCATTTCGTAACTAACTCATTAGCTACATTGCTTGCAAGGCTTATAGTGATGTGCATTACTGAGAGGGCCCAGAGATACCTCTTCGACAATCGGAGTGACAAAACCTAATCTCGAAATACGCCAACCCAACATGTACCTTTGGAGACACCTGTAGTACTCCTTTATAATCACCCAGTTACGTTGTGACGTTTGGTAGCACCCAAAGTGTTCCTCCGGTAAACGGGAGTTGCATAATCTCATAGTTACAGGAACATGTATAAGTCATGAAGAAAGCAATAGCAATATACTAAACGATCAAGTGCTAGGCTAACGGAATGGGTCATGTCAATCACATCATTCTCCTAATGATGTGATCACATTAATCAAATGACAACACATGTCTATGGTTAGGAAACATAACCATCTTTGATAAACGAGCTAGTCAAGTAGAGGCATACTAGTGATATTAAGTTTGTCTATGTATTCACACATGTATTATGTTTCCGGTTAATACAATTCTAGCATGAATAATAAACATTTATCATGATATAAGGAAATAAATAATAACTTTATTATTGCCTCTAGGGCATATTTCCTTCAGTCTCCCACTTGCACTAGAGTCAATAATCTAGTTCACATCATCATGTGATTTAACACCAATATTCATATATGTATATGATTAATAACCATAGTTCACATCATCATGTGACCAACACCCAAACGGTTTACTAGAGTCAACAATCTAGTTCACATTGCTATGTGATTAACACCCAAAGAGTACTAAGGTATGATCATGTTTTGCTCGTGAGAGAAGTTTAGTCAACAGGTCTGTCACATTCAGAGCCGTATGTATTTTGCAAATATTCTATGTCTACAATGCTCTGCACGGAGCTACTCTAGCTAATTGCTCCCACTTTCAATATGTATCCAGATTGAGACTTAGAGTCATCTGGATTGGTGTAAAAGCTTGCATTGATGTAACTTTTTACGACGAACTCTTTTATCACCTCCATAATCGAGAAACATCTCTTTAGTCCTCACTAAGGATATTCTTGACCGCTGTCCAGTGATCTACTATTAGATCAAAATTGTATTCCTTTGCCAAACACAGAGCAAGGTATACAATAGGTCTGGTTCACAGCATAGCATACTTTATAGAACCTATGACTGAGGCATAGGGAATGACTTTTCATTCTCTTTCTATCTTCTGCCGTGGTCGGGCTTTGAGTCTTACTCAATTTCACACCTTGCAGCACAGGCAAGGACTCTTTCTTTGACCGTTCTATTTTGAACTATTTCAAAATCTTGTCAAGGTATGTACTCATTGAAAATCTTATCAAGCGTCTTGATCTATCTCAATAGATCTTGATGCTTAATATGTAAGCAGCTTCACTGAGGTCTTTCTTTGAAAAAATCCTTTGAAACACTCCTTTATGCTTTGCGGAATAATTCTACATTATTTCCGATCAATAATATGTCATTCACATATACTTATCAGAAATGTTGTAGTGCTCCCACTCACTTTCTTGTAAATACAGGCCTTTCCAAAAGTCTATATAAAACCATATGCTTTGATCAACTCATCAAAGCGTATATTCCAACTCCGAGATGCTTGCACCAGTCCATTGATGGATCGCTGGAGCTTGCACATTTTCTTAGCACATTTAGGATTAGCAAAACCTTCTAGTTGCATCATATACAACTCTTCTTTAAAAAATCCATTAAGGAATGCAGTTTTGACATCCATTTGCCAGATTTCATAAAATGTGGCAATTGCTAACATGATTCAGACAGACTTACGCATCGATACGAGTGAGAAAATCTCATCGTATTCAACACCTTGAACTTGTCGAAAACCTTTCGCAACAAGTCGAGCTTAGTAGATAGTAACACTACTATCAGTGTCCGTCTTCCTCTTGAAGATCCATTTATTTTCTATGGCTTGCCGATCATCGGGCAAGACAACCAAAGTCCAAACTTTGTTCTCATACATGGATCCCATCTCAGATTTCATGGCCTCAAGCCATTTCGCAGAATCTGGGCTCATCATCACTTACTCATAGTTCGTAGGTTCATCATGGTCTAGTAACATGACTTCCAGAACAGGATTACCGTACCACTCTGGTGCGGATCTTACTCTTGAAGACCTACGAGGTTCGGTAGTAACTTGATCTGAAGTTTCATGATCATCATCATTAGCTTCCTCACTAATTTGTGTAGGAATCACTGGAAGTGATTTCTGTGATTAACTACTTTCCAATTCGGGAGAAGGTACAATTACCTTATCAAGTTCTACTTTCCTCCCACTCACTTCTTTCGAGAGAAACTCCTTCTCTAGAAAGGATCCATCTTAGCAACGAATAACTTGCCTTCGGATCTGTGATAGAAGGTGTACCCAATAGTTTCCTTTGGGTATTCTATGAAGACGCACTTCTCTGATTTGGGTTCGAGCTTATCAGGTTGAAAAACTTTTTCATATAAGCATCACAACTCCAAACTTTAAGAAACGACAGCTTAGGTTTACTGCTAAACCATAGTTCATACGGTGTCATCTCAACGGATTTAGATGGTGCCCTATTAAACGTGAATGCAGCTGTCTCTAATGCATAACCCCAAAACGATAGTGGTAAACCGATAAGAGACATCATAGATCGCACCATATCTAGTAAAGTATGATTACGACGTTCGGACACACCATTACATTGTGGTGTTCCAGGTGGCATGAGTTGCGAAACTATTTCACATTGTTTCAAATGAAGACCAAACTCGTAACTCAAATATTCATCTCCACGATCAGATCATAGAAACTTTATTTTCTTGTTACGATGATTTTTCCACTTCACTCTGAAATTCTTTGAACTTTTCAACTATGTCAGACTTATGTTTCATCAAGTAGATATACCCATATCTGCACAAATCATCTGTGAAGGTCAGAAAATAACGATACACACCGCGAGCCTTAACACTCATCGGATCGCATACATCGGTATGTATTATTTCCAATAAGTCAGTAGCTCATTCCATTGTTCTGGAGAACGGAGTTTTAGTCATCTTGCCCAAAAGGCACGGTTCGCAAGCATCAAATGATTCATAACCAAGTGATTCCGAAAATCCATCTTTATGGAGTTTCTTCATGCGCTTTACACTGATATGACCCAAACAACAGTGCCACAAATAAGTTGCACTATCATTATTAACTTTGCATCTTTTGGCATCAATATTATGAATATGTGTATCACTACAATCGAGATCCAACAAACTATTTTCATTGGGTGTATGACCATTTGAAGGTTTTATTCATGTAAACAGAACAACAATTATTCTCTGATTTTAAATGAATAACCGTATTGCAATAAACATGATCAAATCATATTCACGCTCAACGCAAACGCCAAATAACATTTATTTAGGTTTAACACTAATCCCGAAAGTATAGGGAGTGTGCGATGATGATCATATCAATCTTGGAACTACTTCCAACACTCATCATCACTTCACCCTCAACTAGTCTCTGTTTATTCTGTAACTCCTGTTTCGAGTCACTAATTTTTAGCAACCGAACAAGTATCAAATACTCAGGGGCTACTATAAACACTAGTAAGGTACACATCAATAATCTGTATATCAAATATACCCTTGTTCACTCTGCCATCCTTCTTATCCACCAAATATTTAGGGTATTACAGTGACCATTTCCTTTGCAGTGTAAGCACTTAGTTTCAGGCTTTGGTTCAGCTTTGGGATTCTTCGTGGGAGTGACAACTTGGTTGTCATTCTACTTGAAGTTCCCTTTCTTTCCTTTTGCCCTTTTCTTGAAACTAGTGGTCTTGTCAATCATCAAAACTTGATGCTCTTTTCTTGATTTCTACCTTCGTCGATTTCAGCATCACGAAGAGCTCGGGAATCGTTTTCGTCATCCCTTGCATTATAGTTCATCACGAAGTTCCAGTAACTTGGTGATGGTGACTAGAGAACTCTGCCAATCACTATCTTATCTGGAATATTAACTCCCACTTGATTCAAGCGATTGTAGTACTTAGATAATCTAAGTACTTGCTCACTAGTTGAGCAATTCTCCTCCATCTTTTAGGCGAAGTATTTGTCAAAGGTCTCATACCTCTTGACACGGGCATGAGTCTGAAATACCAATTTCATCTCTTGAAACATCTTATATGTTCCATGATGTTTCAAAAACGTTTTTGTAGTCCCGGTTCTAAGCCATAAAGCATGGTGCACAAAACTATCAAGTAGTCATCATATTGAGCTAGCCAAACGTTCATAACGTCTGCACCTTCTCCTGCAATAGGTCTGTCTCTTAGCGGTGCATTAAAGACATAATTCTTCTGTGCAGCAATGAGGATAAACCTTAGATCACGGATCCAATCCGCATCATTGCCACTAACATCTTTCAACATAATTTTCTCTAGGAACATATCAAAATAAACATATGAAAGCAACAACGCAAGTTATTGATCTACAACATAATTTGCAAAATACTACTAGGACTAAGTTCATGATAAATTTAAGTTCAATTAATCATATTACTTAAGAACTCCCACTTAGATAGACATCCCTCTAATCCTCTAAGTGATTACGTGATCCATATCAACTACACCATGTCCGATCGTCACGTGAGATGGAGTAGTTTCAATAGTGAACATCAATATGTTGATCATATCTACTATATGATTCACGCTCGACCTTTTGGTCTCCGTGTTCCGAGGCCATATCTGTTATATGCTAGGCTCATCAAGTTTAACCTGAGTATTCCGCGTGTGCAACTGTTTTGCACCCGTTGTATTTGAACGTAGAGCCTATCACACCCGATCATCACGTGGTGTCTCAGCACGAAGAACTTTCACAACGGTGCATACTCAGAGAGAACACTTCTTGATAATTTTAGTGAGAGATCATCTTAAAATGCTACCGTCAATCAAAGCAAGATAAGATGCATAAAGGATAAACATCACATGCAATCAATATAAGTGATATGATATGGCCATCATCATCTTGTGCTTGTGATCTCCATCTTCGAAGCACCGTCGTGATCACCATTGTCACCGGCGTGACACCTTGATCTCCATCGTAGCATCGTTGTCGTTACGCCATCTATTGCTTCTACGAATATCGCTACTGCTTAGTGATAAAGTAAAGCAATTACAGGGCGTTTGCATTTCATACAATAAAGCGACAACCATATGGCTCCTGCCAGTTGCCGATAACTTCGGTTACAAAACATAATCATCTCATACAATAAAATATAGCATCACGTCTTGACCATATCACATCACAACATGCCCTGCAAAAACAAGTTAGACGTCCTCTACTTTGTTGTTGCAAATTTTACGTGGCTTCTACGGGCTTTAGCAAGAACTGTTCTTACCTACGCATCAAAACCACAACGATAGTTCATCAAGTTAATGCTGTTTTAACCTTCACAAGGACCGGGCATAGCCACACTCGATTGAGCTAAAGTGAGAGAGACAGACACCCGCCAGCCACCTTTAAGCACGAGTGCTCGTAACGGTGAAACCAGTCTCGCGTAAGCGTACGCGTAATGTCGGTCCGGGCCGCTTCATCTCACAATACCGCTGAACCAAAGTATGACATGCTGGTAAGCAGTATGACTTGTATCGCCCACAACTCACTTGTGTTCTACTCGTGCATATGACATCTACGCATAAAACCAGGCTCGGATGCCACTGTTAGGGAACGTAGCAATTTCAAAAATTTGCTACGCACACGCAAGATCATGGTGATGCATAGCAACGATAGGGGAGAGTGTGTCCACATACCCTCGTAGACCGTAAGGGGAAGCGTTATGACAACGCGGTTCATGTAGTCGTACGTCTTCACGATCCGACCGATCCAAGCACCGAACGTACGACACCTCCGAGTTCAGCACACGTTCAGCTCGATGACGATCCCCGGACTCCGATCCAGCAGGGTGTCGGGGATGAGTTCCGTCAGCACGATGGCGTGGTGACGATGATGATGTTCTACCGACGCAGGGCTTCGCCTAAGCACCGCAATGATATGACCGAGATGGAATATGGTGGAGGAGGGCACCGCACACGGCTAAGGAACGATCTTGAAGATCAACTTGTGTGTTCTAGGGTGCCCCCTGCCCCCGTATATAAAGGAGGGAGGGGTGGGTGCGGCCGGCCCCCTAGGGGTGCGCCTGGAGGAGTCCTACTCCCATCGGGAGTAGGACTCCCCCCTCTTGCCTTGGTGGAGAAGGAAAGGGGGGAGGGGAAAGAGGAAAGGGGGGCGCCCCCCCCCCTTCCTTGTCCTATTCGGACTAGGGGGGAGGGGGCGCACGGCCTGCCCTGGCAGGCCCTCCTCTTCTCCCTCATGGCCCACTAAGGCCCATTAACCCCCGGGAGGGTTTCGATAACCCCCCGGTGTTCCGGTAAAATCCCGATTTCACCCGGAACCATTCCGATATCCAACTATAGGCTTCCAATATATCAATCTTTATGTCTCAACCATTTCGAGACTCCTTGTCATGTCCGTAATCACATTCGGGACTCCGAACAACCTTCGGTACATCAAAACTTATAAACTCATAATAAAACTGTCATCGTAACGTTAAGCGTGCGGACCCTACAGGTTCGAGAACTATGTAGACATGACCTAGAACTATTCTTGGTCAATAACCAATAGCGGAACCTGGATGCTCATATTGGCTCCTACATATTCTGCGAAGATCTTTATCGGTCAAAACGCATAACAACATACGTTGTTCCCTTTGTCATCGGTATGTTACTTGCCCGAGATTTGATTGTCGGTATCCAATACCTAGTTCAATATCGTTACTGGCAAGTCTCTTTACTCGTTACGTAATGCATCATTCCGTAACTAACTCATTAGCTACATTGCTTGCAAGGCTTATAGTGATGTGCATTACCGAGAGGGCCCAGAGATACCTCTTCGACAATCGGAGTGACAAAACCTAATCTCGAAATACGCCAACCCAACATGTACCTTTGGAGACACCTGTAGTATTCCTTTATAATCACCCAGTTACGTTGTGACATTTGGTAGCACCCAAAGTGTTCCTCCGGTAAACGGGAGTTGCATAATCTCATAGTTACAGGAACATGTATAAGTCATGAAGAAAGCAATAGCAATATACTAAACGATCAAGTTCTAGGCTAACGGAATGGGTCATGTCAATCACATCATTCTCCTAATGATGTGATCCCATTAATCAAATGACAACACATATCTATGGTTAGGAAACATAACCATCTTTGATTAATGAGCTAGTCAAGTAGAGGCATACTAGTGATATTAAGTTTGTCTATGTATTCACACATGTATCATGTTTCCGTTTAATACAATTCTAGCATGAATAATAAACATTTATCATGATATGAGGAAATAAATAATAACTTTATTATTGCCTCTAGGGCATATTTCCTTCAGATGCTTTGCTTAGAACTGCACCAACTGACAGCTCCACCATTCAAAAAAATACGTATCCAGTTTGTGACTTAGAGTCATCCGGATCAGTGTCAAAATTAGCATCAACGTAACCATTTACGATGAGCTCTTTGTCACCTCCATAAATGAGAAACATATCCTTGGTCCTTTTTAGGTATTTCAGAATATTCTGCCGTTGTCTAGTGATCCACTCCTGAATTACTTTGGTACCTCCCTGCTAGACTTATGTCAAGGCACACATCAGGTCTGGTACACAGCATAGCATACATGATAGAACCTATGGCTGAGGCATAGGGAATGACTTTCATTTTCTCTTTATCTTCTGCAATGGTCGGGCATTGAGTCTGACTCAATTTCACACCTTGCAACACCTGCAAGATCCTTTTCTTTGACTGATCCATTTTGAACTTCTTCAAAACTTTGTCAAGGTATGTGCTTTGTGAAAGTCCTATTAAGCGTCTTGATCTATCTCTATAGATCTTGATGCCCAATATATAAGCAGCTTCACCGAGATCTTTCATTGGAAAAAATTTATTCAAGTATCCTTTTATGCTATCCAGAAATTCTACATCATTTCCAATCAACAATATGTCAACCACATATAATATTAGAAATTATACAAAGCTCCCACTCACTTTCTTGTAAATACACGCTTCTCTGAAAGTCTATATAAAACCATATGCTTTGGTCACCTCATCAAAGCATATATTCCAACTCTGAGATGCTTGCACCAGTCCATAGATGGATTGTTGGAGCTTGCACACTTTGTTCGCACCTATAGGATCGACAAAACCTTCTGGTTGCATCATATACAATTGTTCTTTAAGAAATCCATTAAGGAATGAAATTTTAACATCCATTTGCTAGATTTCATAATCATAAAATGCGGCAATTACTAACATGATTCGGACAGACTTAAGCATCGCTACGGGTGAGAAAGTCTCATCATAGTCAACTCCTTGAACTTGTCAAAAACCTTTTGCAACAAGTCCAGCTTTATAGACAGTAACATTACCATCATCGTGAGTCTTCTTCTTGAAGATCCATTTATTTTCTATGGCTCGACGATCATTGGGCAAATCCACCAAAGTCCACACTTTGTTCTCATACATGGATCCTATCTTAGATTTCATGGCCTCAAGCCATTTATCGGAATCTAGGTTCATCATAGCTTCTTCATAGTTCGTAGGTTCACCATGGTCTAGTAACATGACTTCCATAACAGGATTATCGTACCACTCTGGTGTCGATCGTGTTCTGGTTGACCTACGAGGTTCGGTAATAACTTGATTTGAAGTTTCATGATCATCATCATTAGCTTCCTCTCTAGTTGGTGTAGGCATCACGAGAAAGGATTTCTCTAATGAGCTACTTTCCAAATTGAGAGAAGGTACAATTACCTCATCAAGTTCTACTTTCCTCCCACTCACTTGTTTCGAGAGAAACTCCTTCTCTAGAAAGGTTCCATTCTTGGCAACAAAGATCTTGCTGTCGTATCTATGGTAGAAGGTGAACCCAATTGTTTCCTTAGGGTATCCTATGAAGACGCACTTCTTCGATTTGGGTTCGAGCTTATCAGGCTAAAGCCTTTTGACATAAGTGTCGCAACCCCAAACTTTAAGAAACGACATCTTAGGTTTATTGCAAACCACGGTTCATACGGTGTCATCTCAATGGATTTAGACGGTGCCCTATTTAACGTGAATGCAGCTGTCTCTAATGCATAACCTTAAAACGATAGTGATAAATCGGTAAGAGACATCATAGATCGCACCATATCTACCAAAGTACGGTTACAACGTTCAGACACACCATTACATTGTGGTGTTCCTGGTGGCGTGAGTTGTGAAACTATTCCACATTTTTTTAAATGAAGGCCAAACTCATAACTCAAATATTCGCCTCCACGATCAGATTGCAGAAACTTTATTTTCTTGTTACAATGATTCTCCACTTCTCTCTGAAATTCTTTGAACTTCTCAAATGTTTCAGACTTGTGTTTCATTAAGTAGATATACCCATATCTGCTCAAATCATCTGTGAAGGTTAGAAAATAACGATAACCGCCGCGTGCCTCAACACTCATCGGACCGCATACATCGGTATCTATTATTTCTAATAAGTCATTAGCTCGCTCCATTGTTCCAGAGAATGGAGTTTTAATCATCTTTCCCATGAGGCATGGTTCGCAAGTATCAAATGATTCATATCAAGTGATTCCAAAAGTCCATATGCATGGAGTTTCTTCATGCGCTTTACACCAATATGACCTAAATGACAGTGCCACAAATATTTTGCACTATCATTATCAACTTTGCATCTTTTGGCATCAATATTATCAATATGTGTATCACCACAATCGAGATTCAACAGAAATAGACCACTCTTCAAGGGTGCATGATCATAAAAGATATTACTCATATGTAACACCCCCGGTGTCATGCTACAGTAAGCTCATATTAATCATGACACGTCATCATAATTAATTTTTGCTAATCATCACTTTGTTCCAACCGACCTCAAATTCAAATTTAAAAGACAAGTTAAATTATTATTTCCTCAAACTATAAAACTAAAGTGTTCGGATATTTCTATAAACCCCCCTAAGGAATTGTGATGTTGAAACCAACGTCATTTGACTCATCGGGTAATCCCTAGTAAAATATAAAGATGTCCAACAACAAATAAAATAGCCATTTCTTTTTGAACAAATAATTATACAATTCCATTTGACCTCAAACTTTGTGGGCCTCTTCAATTTATCTCCTAATTATGTCCTAATTTTCACCATTAACTAAAGTCACTTGATGGCAAAACTAAATAAAAAACAACAACTAAAACGTAAGCAGTTAAATAAATAAATGAAAACAGGAAGGACCTAATCTACTGGCCACTTTGGACCATATAGCTCAATGGCAGGCCCAGCCCACCAAGCCTCCCGGTCTCTCCCCTTCCTGTTCCTCCGACCGCGGGGCAGGAGCGCGTCCAGGTGCCACCGCACCTCCTCGACAACGACGCCCACGCAAGATAAGGGCGAGGCCGACGCCTCGGGCCTCCTCCCCCCACCTACCGCTCCCACTCCCCAACTTGGCCCCCCTCCCCACCAGATCTTCGTTGCCTCTTCCCCCCCCCCTCATATCCATCGCCTGAGTGCCACTGCCGCCATGGTCGTGCCGTAGCCATGTCCACCCTCGACCCCAAGTTCTGCCAGGACGTCCACGAGCTCCGTCGTCCTTGGTTCCTTCGTCTCTGAACTCGAACATGAGCGTGCAGGACTTGCGGTGACCGTTCTTCTTCGCCCTTTCTGTCTTTGCCGCCAATGCTCGCCGCCGGCATGACCACCTCTGCTGCTCCTAACCTGTCATAGGTCTTTCTTGACCGCACGGTGAGCCCTCCTCTCCCCTCTGCCTTTCTCCCGAGCCGCTCTTCTCCATTCTAGCTAGCTTGCCGCTGCACCGAGCTTTGTCTGCCGCGTCACCTCGCCATATGGTCACTTCCGGTCATCTCCACGGCCTCACTGTAAGTGCATCTAGTTCCACCCCTAGTTGGTTTTGGAGTATTGACGACAAACCTGGTTGAGGGACTAATGTATTTGTGAGAATTGCAGGATAACACAGGTAATAGTCCCGTATTGATTCAGTTTACCTACCAGAGATGACCCCTAAAAATGTGTGAAGACATTGAAGACAATGGTGGTCTGTGAAGACATTCACATTGAAGAATATGACAGGAGAAGACATTGTGTGAAGACTATGGAGTGAGAAGACATAGTTGTTTTGTAGTATCCTTTTCTTCTTTGTTGAGTCATAGGAACCACCGTACTGTTAAGTGGGGTCCAAGTGAACAAAGTCAGAGTGACTGATGTGATGCTCAAATAAATCCTATGTCTTCGAGTGAAGACAATGAGAGCAAATCTTATCTAGAGCTGGATAAGTCAGCTTGGCTTGTAGCCCAAGTTAAGCTGCCCCATGTGTTTGAAATCTGACCGTTGGACACATGTCAGTTCCTTAGTGACCCAGGGTCATTTTGGACATATCAGGTCGGGTTGCCTCCTTGCTATAAATAGCCCACGCCCTACACCATAAATTGGTGGTTGCTCAGAGTTAGTGCATGGCTTTTGTCGTTTGAGAGCAACCCACCTTTAAAGCCTTTGAGAGAGAATCCTTGCGAGGACAAAACCCAAAACACCCAGAGCCAAAGAGTGTTAGGCATCACTGAGGTCTTTCTGTCTGTGTGATCTGAAGACTTATTACACTTGAGGACTGTGAATCCTCCAGCTGGTTAGGCGTCGTGTTCTGAGCATCCAAGAGTCATTGTGGATTGCCGCTGAACAAAGTCTGTGAAGGTTTGGAAGTCTCCCTTGAAGACTTACCAGAGTGATTGGGCGAGGACTAAGTGTTCTTAGCTCAAGGGGAATAAGGTGAAGACACGGTCTTCTGAGTTGAATCTCAGCCTACCTAACCAGACGTATAGTTGTCACAGCAACTGGAACTGGTCCAACAAATCCCTCGTCCTCTCCGTGCAACTGGTTCTATCCTACCTCTCTCACCTTCTTACAGTTTCTGTTCGTGAAGTCTTTGCCTGCTTGCCTGATCTGTTTGACTTCACTGTGTGAAGACTATTGTCTTTTTGGATTCATACTATCTTCCACCCCGATCCATACTACCTAGCTGCTCATAGTCTTCGTGCTTTCATTACATTGCTTACTTGACCATGGCTTGTCTAGTGTAGTCTACCTTCTGTTGCATATCAATAGGGTCATTTCTATTGTTTGTCTTTGAAACACCCCTGCTTTGAAGACTTTCATAAAAATCGCCTATCCCCCCCCCTCTAGTCGAATACTAGCACTTTCAATTGGTATCAGAGCAAGGTGCTCCCTTGTTCTGTGTGATTCGGTTTAACCACCTGGAGTTTAGCTATGTCGCCTACAGGGATAATCAAAGTCTCTGTTGTGTGCCCTGTCTTCAATGACACTGATTACCCCTACTGGAAGAATAAGATGCGTATGCATCTCGAAGCCATTGACGTTGATCTCCGGTATGTCGTCAAGAATGGCATTCCCAAGACTGGTGAAGGTGTCACTCCTGCTGATGTCAAGAAGTTCATCCAACTAGACTCGACTGCCAAGAATATCATCTGTGGTCATCTGACCAAAGGGCAGTATGGTCGTGTGAGTGCTCTGGATACTGTGAAGCTAGTCTGGGACTGACTCTCCAAGGTCAACGAAGGCGTCTCAACACAAAGAGATTCAAGGATCAGTGTTGTTCGCAATCTCTTCAACCGCTTCAAGAGAAATGACAATGAGAATGTCCAGCTCACATTTGATCGTCTCACTGATATCACCAATGAGCTTCATGCTCTCGGCGCCACTGAGATCACCAAGCATGAAATCGTCAAGACACTGCTGAGATCACTTGACGGCTCATTTGACACCCTGGCCCTGATGATTCAAGAGTGCCTTGACTTCAAGTCTCTCGATCCGTCTGACATACTTGAGTGGCTCAACACACATGAGTTCCGGCTATCTAAGAAAAGATATATCTATGGTCCCAACTATGGCCGTACTCATGCTTTGAAGGCAAAGGCCGTCCCCTCGTCTGAAGAAGAATCTGACTACAGTTCTGGTGATCCTGAAGACATTGGAAAGGAGCTCCACTATGCTTGTGAAGAAGTTCCATAAGTTCACCAAGAAGAAAGACTTCACAAAGTCTTCAAGATCCAGCTCAAGAAATGATGAAGCTTCCTCTCATAATCACAAGAAGAGAACCTTTCAAAAGTGCAAGAAACCTGGTCACTACATCTCTGAGTGTCCACAGTGGGACAATGAGACAAAGAAGGAGAAGAAGAGCAAGGAATATGATGTTGATGACAAGAACAAGAAGAAATCCTCAAAGTCTTCTTCCAAGTCTTCATCGAAGTCTTCATCACACAAGAAGAGCTCATCTAGCAAGGCTCGTGCTTTTGTTGGCAAGGAGATGGATTCAGAGGAGGAGTCTGCATCTGAGGAGGCAGAGGTGGAGTCTGCAGAGGAATCTGATTCTGGAGTAGCAAGCCTGGCTCTAGCTTCTGCATATGTCGCCAAGTCTATCTTCAACACTGAAGACAATGGCCTCGTCACCAACGCTGATGCCAAGGATGAGGATGACTCTTCTCCCACCTTCTGCTTCATGGCATGTGGTGCCAAGGTAAACTCACGCGAATCTTACTTTCAAACATCAAGTGAAGATGACTCTGAATGTGAATCTAAACCTAGCTACAAAACACTTGCTAAAATTGCAACTGAACAACAGAATGCTATGGAACATATTCAAAAGTTGTTAGACAAAAGCGATGATCTGTTGGACGCGGAAATAACCCGAACTCAGTCCTTAATTGAAGACATTAAAAATCTTCATGTTAAATACCAGGAACTTTCAAAGCAGGAACTTGAGAAATTGAGCAGGAACTTGAAAATCTTTCCTACGATTATCTTCAAAGCAGGAACTTGAGAAATTGAGATCGTCTCATGAAGATCTTCAAAAGGAAAACGAGTCACTTCATGCTCAACAGATCAGTTCCGCTCAAGAAGGATTTGAACCACCATGCCTAAAATGCATTGAGCGTGATAATGTTGTCTCTGTAGCTGAATGTGCAATTGCTGCTACTATTGCAATATCTTCAACTGCTAATGTGGTAACTAACCCCTCAGCTGAGGACACCACTACTATTGCTGATGAGAATGCCAGGTTGAAGTCATTACTTGAGACAGGAATGTACAAAAGTCTCAAAGGGCATCAGATACTATTTGGTGTCCTTAAAGAGCATATTATGAACCGATACCCTTGGAAAGAGGGTGTTGGGTTCAAGAGGAAAATGAATGTTGATGGTTCTTACTGGATTCCTGAGCAGTACCCCAAAACCACATGGGTTGCTGCTAAGGGACCTTCAGTGGATCCATCTACCTTATCTGGCTTCACTAGTGCTAACCCAATTATCATTGATGAATCCTTTGATGCAAACTATAAACTATTCAAGAATCAGAATGGTGAGGTGTTTGCCAGGTATATTGGTACTAACTGCAGGAATGGACCACCTGTTAAGAAGATCTGGGTACCCAAGCGTTGTCTAGAAAATCTTCCCGTGAATGTCGTCATGACACCACCAGGGAAGAAGACAAACCCCAGACCAAAGGCTTCATATGGTCAAAAGGCTTCATACAGACAGAGGACTCACCCGAGTCACCATAACGCCAATGTCTTGTAGGGAAATCATACTCAGACCTTTGAATATGAGCGTGTTTCATCAAACCGCTATGTCCATAAGTCTAAGAACTTTTCTGCTTATTCTTATGAGTATTATTCTCCTCCTGCAAGGCTATTTGCTAGGGCTTCAAAGCCAAAGTTCTCAGATGTTGCACTTAGACTCATTGCTTCTAAGCCACCCCTAAAGATATGGGTGATTAAGAAAACTTAACTCTCTTTTGCAGGGTAAGGTCTCCAGCCGGAAATCAAAGGCGTCTGATGCTTATGCTGGGGACCTTAAACATCGTGTGGGATGCAAGATAAAATGTCCAAATGGTCTTACTATGTATTTCGTCCCGGGATTCCTTGACACTCATCCTATCTATCCTAACCAAGATCTAAACTTCTATGTTCCGCTTGTTCGTCAAATGTTTCTGCTTCACAACTCTCTTGGTGAAGCCTATCCCCCAAACTGTACTGTAGGCTATGACAACTCAAACTTCAGAATGGATTATGGATAGTGGATACACCAACCACATGACTGGTGATCGAAGTCTTCTAATGGATTCAACTCTTCGGCCGTCGGATAAAAGTCATATGACATTTGCTAACACTGGTAAAAGTAAGGCATTGGGTCTTGGTAGAGTTGCAATCTCAAAGGATCAGCACATCGATAAAGTGATGCTTGTTTAATCCCTTGGTTTCAACTTAATGTCTGTATCAATGCTATGTGATTTGAACATGATTGTGATATTTGGAAAATATCGTTGCCTTATCCTTATGGAATCTGACAAATCTCTAGTCTTTGAAGGGTATTGAAAAGATGATCTGTATATGGTAGATTTCTCAACAGGACCACAGCTTGCCATATGTCTTCTAGCAAAAGCTTCAGAGTGTTGGCTCTGGCATCGGAGGCTAGGACATGCGAGCATGAGGAACTTGTACACTCTCGCGAAGAAGAAGCATGTCGTGGGCATTGAAGGCGTCAAGTTCAAGAATGACCATCTTTGTGGTGCCTGTGAAGCTGGGAAGATGACTAGGGCCAAGCATCCCTCTAAGACTATCATGACTACATCTCAACCCTTCGAGTTGCTTCACATGGACTTATTTAGCCCTACTCACTATTCTACTCTTACTACCACTGCTTGCCTCTATGGTTTTGTTATTGTTGATGATTACTCAAGATATACCTGGGTGCATATAATTCTCTATAAGATTGAAGTGCAGGATGTCTTCAGACGGTTCACAAATCGTGCCATGACAAACTATGGCGTCAAGATCAAGCACATCAGAAGTGACAACGGCATACAATTCAAGAACACCGGCCTCGACACTTACCTTGATAAACTGGACATCACTCATGAGTTTTCTGCTCCGTACACACCTCAGCAGAATGGCATCGTGGAGCGCAAGAACAGAACCCTCATCGAGATGGCTCGGACGATGCTAGATGAGTACAAGACTCCAAGGAAGTTCTGGCCTGAAGCCATTGACACTGCGTGCCACATCATCAACCGAGTTTATCTTCACAAGCTTCTAAAGAGGACATCATATGAGTTGCTTACTGGTAAGAAGCCAAACGCCAGTTACTTTAGAGTATTTGGTGCTAGGTGCTGGATCAAGGATCCACATCACACTTCAAAATTTGCACCGAAAGCAAGGTTTTATGCTTGGATACAGAAAGGATTCGCACTCCTACAGAGTCTTCAACTTCTTTCACTATAAAGTGGTTGAAAGTATGGATGTGTGGTTCGATGAGACTAACGGCTCGCAAAGAGAGCACCTGCCAAATGTGCTAGATGAAGTCCCTCCTAGTGAATCTATCAAGCTCATGGTTACTGGATAAATCATACCGACTGAAGCTCAGGCTGAAGATGAACTCGTCATTGCACCAAGCCAACCCGAAGACAATGCTCAGCCTGAAGTCAATACTGAAGCTGATGACAATGATCTGCAAGGGCAAAATCTTCGCCCAATATATCCCCGTGCTACTAATGAAGTACAGATTGAGAAGACAATTGGCAGCATCAATGCACCTGGTCCACTCACTCGTTCAAGAGAAACGCAACGAGCAAATTTCTGTGGGCACTTTGCATTTGGCTCTATATCTAAACCCAAGAAAGTTGCTGAAGCCTTTATGGAACCTGAATGGATTCAAGCCATGCAAGAAGAGCTTCATCAGTTCGAGCTGAATAATGTCTGGGAACTTGTCAAGCATCCTGATCCTCGCAAGCATAATATCATTGGCACCAAATGGATCTACCGCAACAAACAAGATGAACATGGTCAGGTTGTCAGAAACAAGGCTTGTCTAGTTGCACAAGGTTACACTCAAATAGAAGGCATTGACTTCGATGAAACATTTGCTCATGTGGCTAGACTTGAAGCCATTCACATACTACTTGCATATGCCAACCATCACAACATCCTTCTGTACCAAATGGATGTAAAGAGTGCCTTTCTCAATGGCAAGATTGAAGAAGAAGTGTATGTTGCACAACCACCTGGCTTTGAAGATCCAAAACATCCTGATATGGTGTACAAGCTCAACAAGGCATTGTATGGCCCCAAACAAGCTCCTCGCGCCTGGTATGACATGCTCAAAGACTTCCTGAAGAGCAAAGGCTTCAAACTTGGCTCTCTAGATCCAACACTCTTCACGAAGTCATACAATGGAGAACTGTTTGTGTGCCAAATCTATGTGGATGACATTATCTTCGGCTGCACCGACAAGAGATACAACGATGAGTTTGGGCACATGATGCAAGAGCAATATCAGATGTCCATGATGGGTGAGCTGAAGTTCTTCCTTGGTCATCAAATCCGCCAGCAAAGGAATGTCATCTTCATACCGCAAGAGAAGTACCTCAAAGATTGCCTGAAGAAGTTTGGAATGCAAGACTACAAAGGATACACGACGCCAATGCCAACCAAAACTCATATGGGTCCTGACGACAATGGTAAAGAGTTTGATCAAAAGGTATACCGCTCCATGATTGGTTCCTTACTTTACTTATGTGCATCTAGGCCAGATATAATGCTTAGCATTTGCATGTGTGCCCGATTCCAAGCGGCACCAAAGGAGTCGCATCACCTAGCAGTGAAGAGAATTCTTTGATATTTGGCTTACACCCCAACGATAGGATTATGGTATCCAAAGGGCTCAACATTTGATCTGATTGTCTATTCTGATGCTGATTATGCTGGTGACAAGGTTGATCGCAAGTCCACTTCAGGAACATGTCGCTTTCTCGGTCAATCACTTGTCTATTGGTCTTCAAAGAAGCAGAACTGTGTGTCACTCTCCACTGCTGAATCTGAATACATTGTTGCTGGATCATGTTGTGCTCAGCTTCTATGGATGAAGCAAACTCTCAAGGACTATGGCATCAACACGAAGAATGTGCCACTCTTCTGTGACAATGAAAGCTCCATCAAGCTTTCCAAGAATCCACTTCAGCACTCGAAGACAAAGCACATTCAGATCTATCATCACTTTCTTAGAGATCATGTCAACAAGGAAGACATTGATATCATTCACGTCAACACTGAAGAGCAATTGGCAGATATCTTACTAAGCCCTTGGATGATAAAAGGTTCTGCAAGTTGCCGTGTGAGCTAAAAATCTTAGAATCCTCGAATGTCCTATGAATGGACACACATCCTAACACTTATGCATGTTGACAACTTAGATGTGCAACACACGAAGTAACGTATATCTTCAATTAATGAAGACTTACCCTCTGAGTGTGAATACATTAATATGAATTTGACTTCGGAGCTCCGCGATAATTGTGTGCCGTGTCTGGGTAATTCTTATTGAAGTGTTTCTCTTGGCGTTAAATTTGCAAAGTCTTCACTTTTGGATTGTCTT
>NC_041389.1:39517460-39614136 GCF_002162155.2 Triticum dicoccoides
TATATATATATATATATATATATATATATATATATATATATATATATATATATAGACACACACACACATTTGTGTTATGTCCTATACAGCATTCACTTATAGCTATGTCTTCACTCTTGAATCTTTTGATCTAAGTGAATGTGATCGGACCTTAACCTATTCCATGCTTCTACCTCAACTCTATTTGTCTAAATCATATGCATTCTATTGAAACCTGTCGATTGTCTTCTCTGAGTCCTTGGCAGCAGAGGACAATCTGACAAACATTTAATCTTTTTTAATGTTGTTTCCTTATTGCCTGAAAACCGGAGAAGCTGGAACGACCACCCGACAATCCAGGCGTGGGTGGGAACATGGAACAACTCTAATGAGTTGCATGCATGCCACGTGGCCTTCAGATGTGAACCGCCAGGGGCACCTGCGTAATTGCGTTGCGCCGCCCTCCTCTTCCTTATAAATTCTAACCAACGCGGTCATTATCTGTTCTTCCACCTCGCCACCTCCAACAAACCCTAGCACAGTGTGTGCGTTCGGTTTTTTCGGTTTGATTAGGTTCGGTTTATATGGTTTTTGGTTTATACGGTTTTTATACTTCGGTTTATACGGTTTTATACATAGATACGGTTCGGTTTCGGTAATAACCATTTAATTTCGGTTTGGTTTCGGTAATAACCAAAATAACCAAAGTTGACGCGAATTTGTAAACAAGAAATATTGTCTTGGTCACATGATTCGGTTCATGTATGTATGTTAGATTCTTTTGCGAGAACTGTGTATGTAGATTGGGTCATTAGATGTGATTTAGATAGCAACAGATATGAGAGATTAGGTATGTTTCAGAGGTCCACATGATTTGGTCTTTACCATTAGATTAAATGCATGTAGATATGATTGATTATAGGGAAGAAGCTGAAATAGGAATGAGACAATCCCGTGCATCTAGCCATCCACAAGGACACGACCAAGGTGGCCAGGTTGATCCTCCTGAGTCCCGACAAAAGTGAGACGGTACCTTTTTTTTGAGCGATCGGCTGCCTGGGACTACACGTATAGCTCCGTGTGTGGGTCGCTAGACGAATCGGCCGTATGGGCTTTGATACTTTGAGCCCAAAGCCTCAAACAAGCACCACATGTGCGCCCTGGTTGTGGTTCGAGCTGCACCAATTTAGTACCACCTCGCCTATCGAGCAGCAACGCGGTGAGCGGATGGCTATAAAACAAGGGGTGGCGAAGGCTTGAGTTCATATTGTCGGACACTAAAGCGGACTTCGGTTTTATCGGTTTAACCGAACGGTTTTTGGTTTCGAACCAAAAAAACCAAATGCTAAATGGTTTATAGAATTGAAAACTGAAACCATAACCGTAACCTGAAAAAACTGAAATTTCGATTCGGTTTGGTTTTTTTGGTTCGGTTTTTGGTTTGCGGTTCGGTTTTGCACACCCTGACCTAGCGCCTCTGCTAGCTCGCATCGTCGCCGGAGAAGAAGCGCTTAGCTGCCGCAACCTCTTCGTCATCGTCCTCACGTCGGCCGTGGACCTCATCCTCTCCGCAGCCGCCGTAGGTGTCTTCCGCCGCCAAGTTAGGGCGCGGGAGATCGAACTGCTTGGCTTCTCTTCCCATCCATCTAGCAGTTCGTCAAGGGTAAATAAATCTTACTTTTTACTACCTTTTTAGATCTGTCAAATCCAACCACTTTTTCCAAAAGTGGTTTCTAAACTTACAAATCTGGATTTGTTCTCTTCTGCATCTCATACTATGCTTAGTATATTCACTTATGCTTCATAACTAGTTAGATTCCTCACTTGTACTTATTCATGGATTTGTACAAATATGGAACCAACTCTCTCCAAATAAGTGAATGTCTTCGCACTATGAGTTCAATGTCTTCAACACTGATTTATCTTCAAAATCTTCTAAGAATGCATATGACCTCTTCCCCTTCCCTCGCATCTCTAATGTTGTCACAGGTACATGTCCGTGGGAGAATCCCTGGGTTCTCATAGTCTGCATTCATTTGCAGAATATTTACAGCATCACATTGAATCTCCTGAAGCCAGTTCTTGTCTGAAGTCAATCGGACGGAAGCTATTCACTGTGCTGAAGCCAATCAGCCAAAACATTATGGCTTCAGAAAAGTCTGCTCGGAAGGGTGGCAGGCAACGCCGAGGTAACACAGCTCTTGATCTGCCTCCTGCCTTGTATGAACAATAAAAGTCAGACCCTGATGAAAACTACAACCGGCACAAGAACCGGATTCAGTGGATCCGAAGATATTGGGCAGAGGAGTGGTTCAAGTACAGGTTTGTCACGCCTGAGTATGCTGAAAAGAATGCCATCAAGAGACCGTGGGGAGACTGTCTGTATCGCGGCCTAGTGCCGAAGACAAAGGTTGAAGCTATTGCACAGGAATTCTATCCTTGCATGGTCAGAGGACTGCAGCCTAAAAATGCCGACCCATCTTCTCTGCTATGGTGTCGAGAAAACAATCTTTTCAAGCAAAACTATCAGTTTGCAAAAGATTCAGCTGCCAAGAACCACAGCAGTTCGGCCTCAACTTCAACCCCGGTCCCTCCTCTCCAAGATCTGATGGGACACATGAAGCCAATGAAAACAGAATTGAATTGGCCTCTTTGGCAATTTTAATGGGCTTCTGTCTCGCAATGATGCTCAGAGAGCAGCTATAGATCAACCTGGTGGTGAAGCTGATTCTGAAAATGCTCCCACACCTCCAAAGGAGAAAAAGATGAAGAAGATAAAAGCTGCCAAGCCATCTTCTTCACCAAAAGCTTCAACAAGGAAGAATCTGAAGACTGCACCACCTGAATCCAGTGTGCAGTCTGAAGGCTTATCTCGTGTGTCAAATAAGACCACGAAGCCAATGCCCAAGAAAGCCACTGAGCAACCCCTGACTCCGCTTTCTGTACTACTCAACAAAGATGAAGCTATTGATCTGTCTAGTGATGACGATCTTGGTGATGATGCTCTCGAAATGCTTATCAAAAGCAAGCAAGAAGCTGAAATCTTCAATGATCTGCCGCTCTTTGATGTTGATATTCTCAATAACTTCATTGATGAGTGGTTTGACAACCAGGACATCACTATTGATGATCTCTAGCTCACACTGGACATCAGTGTCACTTTCCATGGAGCCATTGCTGGTGAATTGGCCTTGGCTCAGAAGATTGTCAAGCTGAAGAACAAGATTGACTATGAGAAGGCTCATTTCAAGAAGAACATGGACAAGCTCAGTGTGGCTGATGTTCAAATCTTCAAGAAGATGATGCATGACCTCAAGGAGGAGATCCAAAACATCCTGATATGGTGTACAAGCTCAACAAGGCATTGTATGGCCCCAAACAAGCTCCTCGCGCCTGGTATGACACGCTCAAAGACTTCCTGAAGAGCAAAGGCTTCAAACTTGGCTCTCTAGATCCAACACTCTTCACGAAGACATACAATGGAGAACTGTTTGTGTGCCAAATCTATGTGGATGACATTATCTTCGGCTGCACCGACAAGAGATACAACAATGAGTTTGGGCACATGATGCAAGAGCAATATCAGATGTCCATGATGGGTGAGCTAAAGTTCTTCCTTGGTCATCAAATCCGCCAGCAAAGGAATGTCATCTTCATACCGCAAGAGAAGTACCTCAAAGATTGCCTGAAGAAGTTTGGAATGCAAGACTACAAAGGATACACGACGCCAATGCCAACCAAAACTCATATGGGTCCTGACGACAATGGTAAAGAGTTCGATCAAAAGGTATACCGCTCCATGATTGGTTCCTTACTTTACTTATGTGCATCTAGGAGAGATATAATGCTTAGCATTTGCATGTGTGCCTGATTCCAAGCGGCACCAAAGGAGTCGCATCACCTAGCAGTGAAGAGAATTCTTTGATATTTGGCTTACACCCCAACGATAGGATTATGGTATCCAAAGGGCTCAACATTTGATCTGATTGTCTATTCTGATGCTGATTATGCTGGTGACAAGGTTGATCGCAAGTCCACTTCAGGAACATGTCGCTTTCTCAGTCAATCACTTGTCTATTGGTCTTCAAAGAAGCAGAACTGTGTGTCACTCTCCACTGCTGAATCTGAATACATTGTTGCTGGATCATGTTGTGCTCAGCTTCTATGGATGAAGCAAACTCTCAAGGACTATGGCATCAACACGAAGAATGTGCCACTCTTCTGTGACAATGAAAGCTCCATCAAGCTTTCCAAGAATCCACTTCAGCACTCGAAGACAAAGCACATTCAGATTTGTCATCACTTTCTTAGAGATCATGTCAACAAGGAAGACATTGATATCATTCACGTCAACACTGAAGAGCTATTGGCAGATATCTTACTAAGCCCTTGGATGATAAAAGGTTCTGCAAGTTGCCGTGTGAGCTAAAAATCTTAGAATCCTCGAATGTCCTATGAATGGACACACATCCTAACACTTATGCATGTTGACAACTTAGATGTGCAACACATGAAGTAACGTATATCTTCAATTAATGAAGACTTACCCTCTGAGTGTGAATACATTAATATGAATTTGACTTCGGAGCGCCACGATAATTGTGTGCCGTGTCTGGGTATTTCTTATTGAAGTGTTTCTCTTGGCGTTAAATTTGCAAAGTCTTAACTTTTGGATTGTCTTCAACATTGATTTGTCTTCATGATTTATCTTCACAATGTTGATTTGGGTTTATATATATATATATATATATATATATATATATATATATATATATATATATATAGACACACACACACATTTGTGTTATGTCCTATACAGCATTCACTTATAGCTATGTCTTCACTCTTGAATCTTTTGATCTAAGTGAATGTGATCGGACCTTAACCTATTCCATGCTTCTACCTCAACTCTATTTGTCTAAATCATATGCATTCTATTGAAACCTGTCGATTGTCTTCTCTGAGTCCTTGGCAGCAGAGGACAATCTGACAAACATTTAATCTTTTTTAATGTTGTTTCCTTATTGCCTGAAAACCGGAGAAGCTGGAACGACCACCCGACAATCCAGGCGTGGGTGGGAACATGGAACAACTCTAATGAGTTGCATGCATGCCACGTGGCCTTCAGATGTGAACTGCCAGGGGCACCTGCGTAATTGCGTTGCGCCTCCCTCCTCTTCCTTATAAATTCTAACCAACGCGGTCATTATCTGTTCTTCCACCTCGCCACCTCCAACAAACCCTAGCATAGTGTGTGCGTTCGGTTTTTTTGGGTTTGATTAGGTTTGGTTTATATGGTTTTTGGTTTATATGGTTTTTATACTTCGGTTTATACGGTTTTATACATAGATACGGTTCGGTTTCGGTAATAACCATTTAATTTCGGTTTGGTTTCGGTAATAACCAAAATAACCAAAGTTGACGTGAATTTGTAAACAAGAAATATTGTCTTGGTCACATGATTCGGTTCATGTATGTATGTTAGATTCTTTTGCGAGAACTGTGTATGTAGATTGGGTCATTAGATGTGATTTAGATAGCAACAGATATGAGAGATTAGGTATGTTTCAGAGGTCCACATGATTTGGTCTTTACCATTTGTCACACCCTAGCTAGTCATGCATTAGAGTGTTGCATCATGTTTACTCTTTCATCAGAAACTTGAAATGGGGATGACAGAACCCCCAGTCCCCTCTGAAACCAACTAGGGTTTACTAAAATAATTTTCAATGAACCTGAAATGCCCTTCTAAAATGCCCATCATTTTTGTCTTGGTTCAGAACCTCTGCCAAAAGTGGTGCACATTTTCCTAGGCCATCTTAGGGTTTTTGAATTAATTCATAAATATTTGAATTTGGGCATTTAAAATTATATAAAATATTTAAATGCTCAAATACCTCCAAACTAAAATGTTTCATGTTGGAAATAATCCAACTATGGACCAGGAGTGATTTGGTGATTTTTGAAGTTGCCTAGGTATTTTATTAAATTCAACAAAGTTGCAGATATATTAAATAAAAACAGAAACAGAAAAAAAGGGGGAAAGCTTACCTGGCGCCTGCCCCCGGCCCACCTGCCAGCCCAGCCCAGCACCGCTCCAGCGAGCTGCTTGCCGGCCAGGCAGGCAGGCAGGTGCCCGACGGCGACCGCGGCGTGCGCCACGCACCTGCTCGCCGCCTCGCCGCTCCCCTCGCCAGGTGACGTCGTGGATCGGCCTCCCTCTCTCCCCCGAACCCCCCAGACACCCCCTCTCCTCTCCAGCTCCTCCCCCTCGCACGCCCCAGCCATGGCCGACGCCATCGCCGCCACCCCCTCGCCGTAGCCACGCCCTCCGACCACCCCACGCCGTCTCACCGTGTCCAGGAGCTCCGCCGCTGTCCACTTCATCGAGCAGCCGAGCCCCGAGCGCTCGCAACGCCCGAGACCACCGCACCGACCTCGCCCGAGCTCACCGTCGCCGGAGATCCCCTTCAACGCCGTCGTCGCTCCGGTCCATCTTCGGCCGCACCAAGAACTCCGTCGCACTCACTGTGAGCTTAGCCATCTTCCCCTCCCTTCCGTTCTTGCTCCCGAGCCGTGTAGCAACCTCCCGGAGCTCAACCGCACCCACCGCCGTGGAGCTCGTCGCCGACGTGCTCCCGGTCATCCTCCGGCCACAAGATGGTGTCCATCTTACTCCCCAAGTTCCGCAGCACCTAGCTAGCTACTCCACGAGCCTCACCGAACCCTCTAGCGCCAAGTTCACCTCCGACCGAACCCCGGTGGCCGCCAAGGTCGTCGCCGGCGCCAACTCCGGCCACCCCGACCCCAACGGACTCCGCCAAGAGCTGCGGTTTGTCCTCAGCTCCACTCCGGTGGTCTCCGCGGCCCATTTGGTGGCCGAAATGGCCAAAACCACTTCCGCCGCCGCGTCGGGCTCGCCGGCGGCTAAACGCCGGTGCAGCCGACCGGGTTTGACCACGGGTGGGCCCTGGTTGACTCCCCTGAGTCAATGACAGGTGGGGCCCAGCCCTGTTAATTAAACAGGATTAGTTTTAATTAAGTTTTAATTAAAATAATCACCCTGACATGCGGGACCCACTGTCAGGTTTGACCTGGACCAGTTCCGTTGACCTGCTGACATCACACTGACGTCAGGCTGACGCAGTAATTGATTTTCTGGATTTAATTTAAATCAGGAAATTCCAGAATATTATTTAAACTTCAAAAATTCATAACTTTTATTCTGTAACTCCAAATTGGACAAATTATATATGAAAAATGATCAGAAAAATCCAATCTATCCATCTGTACTATTTTCATGCATGATCAAACAAGTTAAATTGATGTTTTAAACAGAACAAGGAAAAGCACTTTAAAAGGCCATATTTGAATTTGAAATTTGAATCCTTGATTCAAATTTGTTCAAACCCTTCTGGTTTTAGTTGCATTAGCCCAATACACTCATTTTGCCATGTCTCATGCATGCATCATATTGTTGCATACTGTTTGGTAATGTTTGTGAATCGGTGCTCTCTGCGGCAGGTTCTGTCCCCGAAGAGTACCGTGATTACCCTAACGAAGAACCGTATCAGTGCATCGAACCATCAGGCAAGCAACCAACCATTTGATCATATCGATACAATCCCATGTTCTCGCTCCTGCTCTCTTTTACTGCATTAAGACAACGCGTTTCAAACTGCTGTGTGCTACGGTAGTTGAACCCATTTCCTCTGCATGACCTGTCATTGCCACAATAACTAGATGAAACCCACTAGCATGTGTAGGAGTTGTTTGAGCCATATGTATGGGTTGTTCCTACCTTGCCATGCCTGCTATGCTTAGAGTCGTGTCAGGTCTGGTTCATCTGGGTGATGGGCTAGAGTGAAATGTTTATGTCGGTAATGAGAGTGGTGTGGTGAACACGATTTGGTAAAGGTATCGATGAGAGGCCATGTAGGAGTACATGGTGGGTTGTTTCATTGAAGCCGACCTTAAGCACTGAGATCTGTATGTGTGATTTAAGAATCAGCTACTACCATGCATTGGGCCCGAAACCAATGGACCCTCTCGGCTTCTTATTCACCCTAGTTCTCCGTCCAGGAGTTGCAAGTAGTTTCTGGTGTTTGTAGCCTACTGGAGGCCGTGGACAGCGCTGACCGTAGGGGTGGGCTGTGATGCGGTAGGTACGTGGCACGGTGTACCGAATACCCGTTAGGTATCTCGGGAACCCTGTTCACATCGTTCGGGGCCGTATGGGAAACCTCGGCCGGACTCCCTGCGGATGGAACCTGGATAGGCGATAAACCTGGACTGGAGGCTTAGGTGATTAGGTAGGTCGTGGCGGACACCCACGTTGGGCTTCCGCTTGAAGGTTGCCGAGTACATGTCGTGTAAACGACGGTAAGTGGTGAGAGCGTGTATGAAGAAGTACACCCCTGCAGGGTTAACATGATCTATTCGAATAGCCGCGTCCGCGGTAAAGGACTACTTGGTTGCTTATACAGTTCATAGACAAGTAAATGGAAACTGTTAAAAGCCTCAAGATAAGTGTGAGTGCCGAGGATGGCTCTTCCGTAGGAAGACAGAGGCGGATCCTCGGTAGTGTATTGAATTGGTGAGTAGTGGACTCGTGTGCGCAAAACCATTTCAAGTTGGAGTCTCGTAGGATAGTCTAGCCAAGAGTCAAAGCTGGCTTGCTGCAATAACTCCACCAACCCTTCTTGATACTAAGCATGTATGTAGGATCTGATGTAAGTCTTGCTGAGTACCTTTGTACTCATGTTGCTATAATTTACATTTTTACAGAAGACGCTGCAACCCCTTCTGATGGGTTCTATGTAGACGTTGACATCAACGAGTAGGCTGAAAGACCCAGGTGGTGACCCTGAGCTTGTGAAGGACCTTGTAGTATAGCTAGGCTTCCCAAGCCTCTTTTATTTTACTAGTTGTCTGTACTCAGACAAGTTACTTCCGCTGCTGGTTTGTATGACTGTATGACTTGTATGTTGGGTCGTGAGATCCGTACCTTTGTGTATGTCATGTATGGCTCTCTGAGCCTTAAATAAAGTACTTGTGTCATAGAGTCATGTTGTGATGCTTCGTTGTATTTGCACATATCGAGCATATTGTGTGTATGATTGAAATGCTTGATATGTGTGGGATCTGACTATCTAGTTGTTTATCTTTAGTAGCCTCTCTTACCGGGAAATGTCTCCTAGTGTTACCGCTGAGCCATGGTAGCTTGCTACTGCTCTGGAACACTTAGGCTGGCCGGCATGTGTCCTTCTTCGTTCCTGTGTCTGTCCCTTCGGGGAAATGTCACGCTTTGAGTACCGGAGTCCTGTTAGCCCGCTACAGCCCGGTTTACCGGAGTCCTGCTAGCCCAGTGCTACAGCCCGGACCCACTTGCTGATAACCGACACGTTCGAAGCTGGGTCATGAATGCCTGTCCCTGTAAGTCTGTGCCACTTTGGGTTTACGACTAGTCATGTCAGCCCGGGCTCTTTATCATATGGATGCTAGCGACACTATCATATACGTGAGCCAAAAGGCGCAAACGGTCCCGGGCAAAGGTAAGGCGACACCCGTGAGGATACCGTGCGTGAGGCCGCAAAGTGATATGAGGTGTTACCGGCTAGATCGATGTGACATCGAGTCGGGGTCTTGACAGCGTTGGCAACAGAGCCGGACTGCCTGTAGGTTCTCCAAGCCAAACTGGTCGATGTTGAGTCTAGAAATTCTTTAGTTATATGTAAGGGAATTGTTTGTGGGATGGAACGTAAGGCTCTTTTTACTCCTTTATCTTATGACATTCTGATCTGAGTCAGTCCATTCTTCCACCAGGGGTTAAGGAATTAGGACCTATTCTCTCTATCAGGATCACGTGTTACTAATCAGTAGTACCTTATAAGTTTGATGGATACAAGCCTAGTTCAGTTCTACTACCACATTATGTTGTTAGAATGGATTCAGAACCTTGTTATGATGATGATGAGTGTGTGTGTAATCCTTTGTCAAATGTCTCAAAATCCTTCTTGAGCATTTACAGCTGTTATGCTGCCGAAATTTTGCTAGAAATTCTAATGCCCTTGCATTATGATTGTGCTTTCAGATGGCCACTCGCGACCTCAATCAAGTGGTTCGCCTGACTCGATGCCTAGATGTACCCGGCCATACTGCCAAGTTGGTCAGGGTAATGACTGAGGCTGGATACCGCTGGTATCCTGAGTACACGGTCGAAGAGCAATTCCGAGACTTTAATCAAAGCCAGTATCTCTACACTGTCAGGATATTTCCATCTTATCCTGGATCCACCGAGCCTCTTCACTGCTCTTATGGACTCGGGGTTACCATTGAGATGGCTGTGCAGGACGCCGCCTACTCTATGATGACCATTATGCGAGTCAGATCTGGTATATTTCGGGACTCTGATTTCCGGTATATGCCAGGATCACTTCCGGGAGCACAAGGGTATCTCCAGGCTATCTATGCTGACCCCACCCAGGAGGATTCACGGACTCGCACCACTGCCGAGATGCTCGAGGATAAGGACCGTGAAAATCGGGCCTTGAGGTTAGAGCTCTTCAATACCCGTGCTGACCACTGGGCCACTTTGACTCGGTTCGCACCGGCGGTGCAAGCTGGATATTCAGATATGCGCGATCTCTATCCTGTGAGATCCGCTCTGCCAGACGTGATGGTTTGGCGTGATGAAGGAGGCATCACCCCACCTCGCGGTCCCCGCAGGCCACCGTTTGTTGGTCCAAGGCCTCATCCTAGCCCCTATGGTCCACAAGCTCCGCGAGATCGTCTGTTTCCGGATGATCATGTTGAGCTCCCAGGCTATGGAGGTGACTTTTACGAGGACTACTACGGATCGGTCTGAGTTAGTGGTAGTATCACTAGTTCGCACTAGCTGTGTCGTCTATCATCCCGCGTGACTCGTGGGATATGACCTAGTTTGTACTCCTTCCGGAGGTGTAGAAAAATAATGTATAGGAGCTTGGAATGCCTCCAATGAGATGTAATCCTCTTTTCACCGTAATAGTACTTTGTTTGGTCTTGTACTAAACTCTGTATGGTGTGTATGGCGATGGAATAAAAGAAGCAGTTCTGTTCTTACCATGTCATACGGATGATCATCTTGCATTTCGAGTTATTCCTTGCATTTTTATCCTATGTCGGAATTTTATCATCCTGACTAAATCATTGTCTTGTTTACCTAGGATGGTCAACACGCGCGCTAACCCTGCTTCTCAAGAGCAGGCCGAAGGCAGTGAAGCCAGGGATGTAAATCTGCCTCATCCTCCTTCACTAGCCGAGGTTATGATGGAAGCTGAGAGAAACAAGCGGGAGACCAACCGTTTGTTAGAGCGTATTGAACAGAACACGGCACACCATCAGAGGACTAACGTGGTGTCACTCAGTGATTTTATCAAATTACATCCACCCACGTTCCACCACTCCGTCGAGCCTCTCGACGCTGATGACTGGCTTCGCAGTATCTCTCACAAACTGCGTTCCGCGCTGGTGGCGGAGGCTAACAAGGTCACCTTTGCTGCATATCATCTTGAAGGCCCCGCCAGTCTATGGTGGGAGAATTATGGAGCTATGCGCCCAGCGGGCCATGTCACTACTTGGGCTGAGTTCAGTGAGGCTTTCCGTGAACATCACATTTCGGAGGGTCTCATGGACCGTAAACGTGAAGAATTTTGCAGTTTCACCCAAGGCCGACTGTCTGTGGATGCTTACAGCAGGGAGTTTGGTAACCTCGCACGATATGCAACCGAGGAAGTTTCTACTGACGCCAAGAAGCAAGCAAGGTTCCGCAAGGGCCTTAGTCCTGAGCTTCGCCGCGACCTCCGTCTGCATGAGTGCACATCTTTTCAGAAACTTGTCAACAAAGCCATCAGTGCTGAAACTGGTCAGACTGATTATGACGCAACACGCAAGCATGGCCGTGATATGGGTTCCTCATCCAGTGCTGGTCCTCAGAAGCGCCGCGTGTGGGTACCCAACACCGCCCTGCCACCCAGGTTTACACCGAGGCCATCCTTCCAGGCGCCTCGCCCCGTTCAACAGTCTGCTCCAGCCAAGCCCTATGGGGGTCCAACTAACAATGCTCCTCCACGTACCAGTTCCGTGACTTGTTTCAAGTGTGGGGAATCTGGCCACTATATGCGTGAGTGTCCCCAGACCAACCCCAATCAATCTGCTAAAGCTGTTGGCCGTGGCAAGCCGACAGGAAAAATATTCCACGCCAAGCCGGTCACCGCTTCACGTGGCCATGTCAACTGTATTTCTGCCGAAGAAGCTCAAGAGGATCCCAACGTCGTTCTCGGTACGCTTCTTGTTAATTGCCACCCGGCATCTGTTCTTTTCGATACAGGAGCCTCTCATTCTTTTATATCTGAAAATTATGCTCGTTTGCATAACGTCGCATTCGGTGATATGCCAACCTCTATGGTAATTCAAACTCCGGGATCCAAATGGCAAACTTCTCGAGTAAGTCATGGAAATGAAATCCAAGTCGACAGACTTGTTTTCCTCGCGTCTTTGATAGCCCTTAAATCTTCAGATATTAATATCATTTTGGGTATGGACTGGATGTCGGCTCATCATGCCCAAATTGATTGCTTCTCTAGGACTGTTCAACTCACCCATCCTTCGGGGAAGATAGTCAATGTCTTGACCCGAATAGCCAAGCGACAATTATATTCTCTTAACGCCAGCCCTTTGCCAGACCTTGAGGACGTTCCGGTAGTCCGTGAATTCCCGGATGTCTTCCCAGAAGAATTGCCAGGTGTTCCACCTGACAGGGATGTTGAGTTCGTAATAGACCTCATTCCAGGAACCGTTCCGATTGCTAGAAGACCTTATAAGATGGCACCCCTAGAACTAGCCGAACTTAAGAAACAACTCGATGAGTCCTTGAAAAAGGGTTTCATCCGACCTAGCTCTTCTCCGTGGGCTTGCCCCGTCCTATTCGTCAAGAAGAAGGATGGTACAGACCGGATGGTTGTAGATTACCGACCTGTCAATTTGGTCACAATCAAGAACAAATATCCGCTTCCCAGGATCAACGACCTGTATGATCAGCTCGCTGGATCCTCAGTCTTCTCCAAGATGGATTTGAGGTTGGGCTACCATCAAATCAAAATCAGAAACGGGGACATTCCTAAAACGGCCTTTGTTACTCGTTATGGCCAATACGAGTACACCGTCATGTCCTTCGGATTAACCAACGCTCCAGCCACCTTTTCTTGGTTAATGAACTCAATCTTCATGGAGTATTTGGATAAATTCGTCGTGGTTTACCTCGATGATATACTCATCTACTCCAAGGACGAGGAAGAACATGCCGAACATCTAAGGCTAGTGTTGCAGAAACTTCGAGAGCATCGCCTTTATGCCAAATTTTCTAAATGTGAATTCTGGTTGTCAGAAGTGACCTATTTGGGTCATGTAATATCTGGTAAAGGTATTGCTGTTAACCCTGAGCGAGTTCAAGCCGTCCTTAATTGGACTCCACCTGAATCGGTCAAGCAAGTTCGGAGTTTTCTGGGCTTAGCGAGCTATTGTCGTCGCTTTGTCGAGAACTTCTCCAAAGTTGCCAAACCTCTAACCGAACTCCTCAAGAAAGATAAGAAGTTCGAGTGGACTCCACAATGTGAGCACAGCTTTCAGGAACTGAAAAGACGCCTGACCTCTGCTCCCGTACTGGTACCGCCAGACTTCTCCAAGGATTTTGTTATCTACTGCAACGCCTCGCGACAAGGACTAGGTTGCATTCTCATGCAAGATCGACACGTAATTGCCTACGCTTCACGGCAATTGCACCCACATGAGGAGAATTATCCCACTCATGATCTAGAGCTTGCAGCCGTAGTCTATGCACTTAAAACCTGGCGACATTACCTCCTCGGTAACCGTTGCGAAATATTCACTGATCACCAAAGCCTGAAGTACATTTTCACCCAACCGGATCTAAATCTCAGGCAAAGACGTTGGGTTGAATTGATCACAGACTTCGACTTAGGAATAACCTACACCCCAGGGAAAGCCAACGTCATGGCTGATGCGCTAAGTCGTAAATCTTATTGTAACAATCTGATGCTACAACAAAGTCAACCGCTTCTCCATGAGGAATTTCGGAAGCTTAACCTTCACATTGTATCTCAAGGTTTTCTTTCCACCTTGGTGGCAAAACCTACCTTACGGATCAGATTATCAAGGCACAGAAGGTAGATCCGGGAATCTCCCGCATCAAGAGAAACATTCAGAAAGGAATTGCGAATTGCTTCTCCATTAACGATCAAGGGGTCGTATACTTCGGAAATCGACTAGTGGTTCCCAAAGTGCGAAACCTGAGGCGATTGATCCTTAAGGAAGCTCATGAATCTCCTCTCACCATTCATCCCGGTAGCACTAAGATGTATCAGGACCTACGCCAGAGGTTCTGCTGGACTAGGATGAAGAGAGAAATTGCTCAGTATATTGCTAATTGCGACGTCTGTCGTCGTGTAAAAGCAGAGCATCAACGGCCTGCTGGCACCCTTCAACCCCTAGCTATTCCTGAATGGAAATGGGATAAAATTGGCATGGATTTCATTACCGGTTTTCCCAGGACCAAGAGAGGGAATAATGCTATTTTCGTCGTGGTCGATCGTCTTTCCAAAGTAGCCCATTTCCTACCTGTTCGTGAGAATATAACCGCTAGTCAGCTGGCAGACTTATACATCTCCCGAATAGTGTCCCTCCATGGTGTTCCTTTGGAAATTAACTCGGATCGAGGAAGTCTTTTCACCTCTCGATTTTGGGAAAGTTTCCAAAATGCTATGGGAACCCGTCTCTCCTTTAGCACCGCCTTCCACCCTCAGTCGAGCGGTCAAGTGGAACGCGTCAACCAGATTCTAGAAGACATGCTTCGAGCCTCTGTTATCTCATTCGGAATGGATTGGGAGAAGTGCCTTCCATTTGCCGAATTCGCTTATAACAACAGCTATCAATCTAGCTTGGGTAAAGCCCCTTTTGAAGTTCTCTATGGACGACGGTGTCGAACACCCCTTAACTGGTCAGAGACCGGGGAAAGACAATTCTTTGGCCCGGATATGATTCAGGAAGCAGAAGAACAAGTTCGCATCATTCGTGAAAAGTTGAAAACAGCCCAATCTCGTCAAAAGAGTCAATATGACCGAAAACATAAGGCTATGACTTTCGAGGTTGACGAGAAGGCTTATCTTCGGGTCACCCCTCTGAAGGGAACCCATCGTTTCGGTATCAAAGGCAAATTGGCTCCTCGTTACATTGGACCTTTTCGCATTCTCGCCAAACGAGGAGAAGTTGCCTACCAGCTGGAACTACCTCCGCATCTCTCCAGAGTCCACGATGTCTTCCACGTTTCTCAACTCAGGCGTTGCTTCTCGGATCCTATCCGTGGAGTGGACTACGAAACGCTTGATCTCCAAGATAATCTTACATATCGAGAGTACCCCATTCGTATCCTCGATCAGGCCGAACGTACCACTCGACGTCATAATATCAAGTTTCTCAAGGTTCAATGGTTGCACCATTCTGAGGATGAAGCAACTTGGGAAAGGGAGGATCGTCTTCGACTCGAGTACCCCGCCTTCTTCCCGGAGGAACCCAAATCTCGGGACGAGATTCTTTTGAGTGGGGGTGAGTTGTCACACCCTAGCTAGTCATGCATTAGAGTGTTGCATCATGTTTACTCTTTCATCAGAAACTTGAAATGGGGATGACAGAACCCCCAGTCCCCTCTGAAACCAACTAGGGTTTACTAAAATAATTTTCAATGAACCTGAAATGCCCTTCTAAAATGCCCATCATTTTTGTCTTGGTTCAGAACCTCTGCCAAAAGTGGTGCACATTTTCCTAGGCCATCTTAGGGTTTTTGAATTAATTCATAAATATTTGAATTTGGGCATTTAAAATTATATAAAATATTTAAATGCTCAAATACCTCCAAACTAAAATGTTTCATGTTGGAAATAATCCAACTATGGACCAGGAGTGATTTGGTGATTTTTGAAGTTGCCTAGGTATTTTATTAAATTCAACAAAGTTGCAGATATATTAAATAAAAACAGAAACAGAAAAAAAGGGGGAAAGCTTACCTGGCGCCTGCCCCCGGCCCACCTGCCAGCCCAGCCCAGCACCGCTCCAGCGAGCTGCTTGCCGGCCAGGCAGGCAGGCAGGTGCCCGACGGCGACCGCGGCGTGCGCCACGCACCTGCTCGCCGCCTCGCCGCTCCCCTCGCCAGGTGACGTCGTGGATCGGCCTCCCTCTCTCCCCCGAACCCCCCAGACACCCCCTCTCCTCTCCAGCTCCTCCCCCTCGCACGCCCCAGCCATGGCCGACGCCATCGCCGCCACCCCCTCGCCGTAGCCACGCCCTCCGACCACCCCACGCCGTCTCACCGTGTCCAGGAGCTCCGCCGCTGTCCACTTCATCGAGCAGCCGAGCCCCGAGCGCTCGCAACGCCCGAGACCACCGCACCGACCTCGCCCGAGCTCACCGTCGCCGGAGATCCCCTTCAACGCCGTCGTCGCTCCGGTCCATCTCCGGCCGCACCAAGGACTCCGTCGCACTCACTGTGAGCTTAGCCATCTTCCCCTCCCTTCCGTTCTTGCTCCTGAGCCGTGTAGCAACCTCCCGGAGCTCAACCGCACCCACCGCCGTGGAGCTCGTCGCCGACGTGCTCCCGGTCATCCTCCGGCCACAAGATGGTGTCCATCTTACTCACCAAGTCCCGCAGCACCTAGCTAGCTACTCCACGAGCCTCACCGAACCCTCTAGCGTCAAGTTCGTCTTCGGCCGAACCCCGGTGGCCGCCAAGGTCGTCGCCGGCGCCAACTCCGGCCACCCCGACCCCAACGGACTCCGCCAAGAGCTGCGGTTTGTCCTCAGCTCCACTCCGGTGATCTCTGCGGCCCATTTGGTGGCCGGAATAGCCAAAACCACTCCCGCCGCCGCGTCGGGCTCGCCGGCGGCTAAACGCCGGTGCAGCCGACCCGGGTTTGACCACGGGTGGGCCCTGGTTGACTCCCCTGAGTCAATGACAGGTGGGGCCCAGCCCTGTTAATTAAATAGGATTAGTTTTAATTAAATTTTAATTAAAATAATCACCCTGACATGCGGGACCCACTGTCAGGTTTGACCTGGACCAGTTCCGTTGACCTGCTGACGTCACACTGACGTCAGGCTGACGCAGTAATTGATTTTCTGGATTTAATTTAAATCAGGAAATTCCAGAATATTATTTAAACTTCAAAAATTCATAACTTTTATTCTGTAACTCCAAATTGGACAAATTATATATGAAAAATGATCAGAAAAATCCAATCTATCCATCTGTACTATTTTCATGCATGATCAAACAAGTTAAATTGATGTTTTAAGCAGAACAAGGAAAAGCACTTTAAAAGGCCATATTTGAATTTGAAATTTGAATCCTTGATTCAAATTTGTTCAAACCCTTCTGGTTTTAGTTGCATTAGCCCAATACACTCATTTTGCCATGTCTCATGCATGCATCATATTGTTGCATACTGTTTGGTAATGTTTGTGAATCGGTGCTCTCTACGGCAGGTTCTGTCCCCGAAGAGTACCGTGATTACCCTAACGAAGAACCGTATCAGTGCATCGAACCATCAGGCAAGCAACCAACCATTTGATCATATCGATACAATCCCATGTTCTCGCTCCTGCTCTCTTTTACTGCATTAAGACAACGCGTTTCAAACTGCTGTGTGCTACGGTAGTTGAACCCATTTCCTCTGCATGACCTGTCATTGCCACAGTAACTAGATGAAACCCACTAGCATGTGTAGGAGTTGTTTGAGCCATATGTATGGGTTGTTCCTACCTTGCCATGCCTGCTATGCTTAGAGTCGTGTCAGGTCTGGTTCATCTGGGTGATGGGCTAGAGTGAAATGTTTATGTCGGTAATGAGAGTGGTGTGGTGAACACGATTTGGTAAAGGTATCGATGAGAGGCCATGTAGGAGTACATGGTGGGTTGTTTCATTGAAGCCGACCTTAAGCACTGAGATCTGTATGTGTGATTTAAGAATCAGCTACTACCATGCATTGGGCCCGAAACCAATGGACCCTCTCGGCTTCTTATTCACCCTAGTTCTCCGTCCAGGAGTTGCAAGTAGTTTCTGGTGTTTGTAGCCTACTGGAGGCCGTGGACAGCGCTGACCGTAGGGGTGGGCTGTGATGCGGTAGGTACGTGGCACGGTGTACCGAATACCCGTTAGGTATCTCGGGAACCCTGTTCACATCGTTCGGGGCCGTATGGGAAACCTCGGCCGGACTCCCTGCGGATGGAACCTGGATAGGCGATAAACCTGGACTGGAGGCTTAGGTGATTAGGTAGGTCGTGGCGGACACCCACGTTGGGCTTCCGCTTGAAGGTTGCCGAGTACATGTCGTGTAAACGACGGTAAGTGGTGAGAGCGTGTATGAAGAAGTACACCCCTGCAGGGTTAACATGATCTATTCGAATAGCCGCGTCCGCGGTAAAGGACTACTTGGTTGCTTATACAGTTCATAGACAAGTAAATGGAAACTGTTAAAAGCCTCAAGATAAGTGTGAGTGCCGAGGATGGCTCTTCCGTAGGAAGACAGAGGCGGATCCTCGGTAGTGTATTGAATTGGTGAGTAGTGGACTCGTGTGCGCAAAACCATTTCAAGTTGGAGTCTCGTAGGATAGTCTAGCCAAGAGTCAAAGCTGGCTTGCTGCAATAACTCCACCAACCCTTCTTGATACTAAGCATGTATGTAGGATCTGATGTAAGTCTTGCTGAGTACCTTTGTACTCATGTTGCTATAATTTACATTTTTACAGAAGACGCTGCAACCCCTTCTGATGGGTTCTATGTAGACGTTGACATCAACGAGTAGGCTGAAAGACCCAGGTGGTGACCCTGAGCTTGTGAAGGACCTTGTAGTATAGCTAGGCTTCCCAAGCCTCTTTTATTTTACTAGTTGTCTGTACTCAGACAAGTTACTTCCGCTGCTGGTTTGTATGACTGTATGACTTGTATGTTGGGTCGTGAGATCCGTACCTTTGTGTATGTCATGTATGGCTCTCTGAGCCTTAAATAAAGTACTTGTGTCATAGAGTCATGTTGTGATGCTTCGTTGTATTTGCACATATCGAGCATATTGTGTGTATGATTGAAATGCTTGATATGTGTGGGATCTGACTATCTAGTTGTTTATCTTTAGTAGCCTCTCTTACCGGGAAATGTCTCCTAGTGTTACCGCTGAGCCATGGTAGCTTGCTACTGCTCTGGAACACTTAGGCTGGCCGGCATGTGTCCTTCTTCGTTCCTGTGTCTGTCCCTTCGGGGAAATGTCACGCTTTGAGTACCGGAGTCCTGTTAGCCCGCTACAGCCCGGTTTACCGGAGTCCTGCTAGCCCAGTGCTACAGCCCGGACCCACTTGCTGATGACCGACACGTTCAAAGCTGGGTCATGGATGCCTGTCCCTGTAAGTCTGTGCCACTTTGGGTTTACGACTAGTCATGTCAGCCCGGGCTCTTTATCATATGGATGCTAGCGACACTTTCATATACGCGAGCCAAAAGGCGCAAACGGTCCCGGGAAAAGGTAAGACGACACCCGTGGGGATACCGTGCGTGAGGCCGCAAAGTGATATGAGGTGTTACCAGCTAGATCGATGTGACATCGAGTCGGGGTCCTGACAGCGTTGGTAGCTTTAGTTGCATTAGCCCAACACACTCATATTGCCATGTTTCATGCATGCATCATATTGTTGCACATTGTTTGGTGATGCCTGTGTATCGTTATCCTTTACGACAGGATCTGTCCCCGAGGAGTACCGTGACTACCCTAACGAAGAACCGTATCCGTGCATCGAACCATCAGGCAAGCAACCAACCATTTGATCATATCGATACAATCCCATGTTCTCGCTCCTGCTCTCTTTTACTGCATTAAGACAACGCGATTCAAACTGCTGTGTGCTACGGTAGTTGAACCCACTTCCTCTGCATGACCTGTCATTGCCACAGTAACTAGATGAAACCCACTAGCATGTGTAGGAGTTGATTGAGCCATATGTATGTGTTGTTCCTACCTTGCTATGCCTGCTATGCTTAGAGTCGTGTCAGGTCTGGTTCATCTGGGTGATGGGCTAGAGTGAAATGATTATGTCGGTAATAAGAGTGGTGTGGTGAACACGATTTGGTAAAGGTATCGATGAGAGGCCATGTAGGAGTACATGGTGGGTTGTTTCATTGAAGCCGACCTTAAGCACTGAGATCTGTATGTGTGATTTAAGAATCAGCTACTACCATGCATTGGGCCCGAAACCAATGGACCCTCTCGGCTTCTTATTCACTCTAGTTCTCCGTCCAGGAGTTGCAAGTAGTTTCTGGTGTTTGTAGCCTACTGGAGGCCGTGGACAGCGCTGACCGTAGGGGTGGGCTGTGATGCGGTAGGTACGTGGCACGGTGTACCGAATACCCGTTAGGTATCTCGGGAACCCTGTTCACATCGTTCGGGGCCGTATGGGAAACCTCGGCCGGACTCCCTGCGGATGGAACCTGGATAGGCGATAAACCTGGACTGGAGGCTTAGGTGATTAGGTAGGTCGTGGCCGACACCCACGTTGGGCTTCCGCTTGAAGGTTGCCGAGTACATGTCGTGTAAACGACGGTAAGTGGTGAGAGCGTGTATGAAGAAGTACACCCCTGCAGGGTTAACATGATCTATTCGAATAGCCGCATCCGCGGTAAAGGACTACTTGGTTGCTTATACAGTTCATAGACAAGTAAATGGAAACTGTTAAAAGCCTCAAGATAAGTGTGAGTGCCGAGGATGGCTCTTCCGTAGGAAGACGGAGGCGGATCCTCGGTAGTGTATTGAATTGGTGAGTAGTGGACTCGTGTGCACAAAACCATTTCAAGTTGGAGTCTCGTAGGATAGTCTAGCCAAGAGTCAAAGCTGGCTTGCTGCAATAACTCCACCAACCCTTCTTGATACTAAGCATGTATGTAGGATCTGATGTAAGTCTTGCTGAGTACCTTTGTACTCATGTTGCTATAATTTACATTTTTACAGAAGACGCTGCAACCCCTTCTGATGGGTTCTATGTAGACGTTGACATCAACGAGTAGGCTGAAAGACCCAGGTGGTGACCCTGAGCTTGTGAAGGACCTTGTAGTATAGCTAGGCTTCCCAAGCCTCTTTTATTTTACTAGTTGTCTGTACTCAGACAAGTTACTTCCGCTGCTGGTTTGTATGACTGTATGACTTGTATGTTGGGTCGTGAGATCCGTACCTTTGTGTATGTCATGTATGGCTCTCTGAGCCTTAAATAAAGTACTTGTGTCATAGAGTCATGTTGTGATGCTTCGTTGTATTTGCACATATCGAGCATATTGTGTGTATGATTGAAATGCTTGATATGTGTGGGATCTGACTATCTAGTTGTTTATCTTTAGTAGCCTCTCTTACCGGGAAATGTCTCCTAGTGTTACCGCTAAGCCATGGTAGCTTGCTACTGCTCTGGAACACTTAGGCTGGCCGGCATGTGTCCTTCTTCGTTCCTGTGTCTGTCCCTTCGGGGAAATGTCACGCTTTGAGTACCGGAGTCCTGTTAGCCCGCTACAGCCCGGTTTACCGGAGTCCTGCTAGCCCAGTGCTACAGCCCGGACCCACTTGCTGATAACCGACACGTTCGAAGCTGGGTCATGAATGCCTGTCCCTGTAAGTCTGTGCCACTTTGGGTTTACGACTAGTCATGTCAGCCCGGGCTCTTTATCATATGGATGCTAGCGACACTATCATATACGTGAGCCAAAAGGCGCAAATGGTCCCGGGCAAAGGTAAGGCGACACCCGTGAGGATACCGTGCGTGAGGCCGCAAAGTGATATGAGGTGTTACCGGCTAGATCGATGTGACATTGAGTCGGGGTCTTGACACCATTAGATTAAATGCATGTAGATATGATTGATTATAGGGAAGAAGCTGAAATAGGAATGAGACAATCCTGTGCATCTAGCCATCCACAAGGACACGACCAAGGTGGCCAGGTCGATCCTCCTGAGTCCCGACAAAAGTGAGACGGTACCTTTTTTTTGAGCGATCGGCTGCCTGGGACTACACGTATAGCTCCGCGTGTGGGTCGCTAGACGAATCGGCCGTATGGGCTTTGATACTTTGAGCCCAAAGCCTCAAACAAGCACCGCATGTGCGCCCTGGTTGTGGTTCGAGCTGCACCAATTTAGTACCACCTCGCCTATCGAGCAGCAGCGCGGTGAGCGGATGGCTATAAAACAAGGGGTGGCGAAGGCTTGAGTTCATATTGTCGGACACTAAAGCGGACTTCGGTTTTATCGGTTTAACCGAACGGTTTTTGGTTTCGAACCAAAAAAACCAAATGCTAAATGGTTTATAGAATTGAAAACTGAAACCATAACCGTAACCTGAAAAAACTGAAATTTCGATTCGGTTTGGTTTTTTTGGTTCGGTTTTTGGTTTGCGGTTCGGTTTTGCACACCCTGACCTAGCGCCTCTGCTAGCTCGCATCGTCGCCGGAGAAGAAGCGCTTAGCTGCCGCAACCTCTTCGTCGTCGTCCTCACGCCGGCCGTGGACCTCATCCTCTCCGCAGCCGTCGTAGGTGTCTTCCGCCGCCAAGTTAGGGCGCGGGAGATCGAACTGCTTGGCTTCTCTTCCCATCCATCTAGCAGTTCGTCAAGGGTAAATAAATCTTACTTTTTACTACCTTTTTAGATCTGTCAAATCCAACCACTTTTTCCAAAAGTGGTTTCTAAACTTACAAATCTGGATTTGTTCTCTTCTGCATCTCATACTATGCTTAGTATATTCACTTATGCTTCATAACTAGTTAGATTCCTCACTTGTACTTATTCATGGATTTGTACAAATATGGAACCAACTCTCTCCAAATAAGTGAATGTCTTCGCACTATGAGTTCAATGTCTTCAACACTGATTTATCTTCAAAATCTTCTAAGAATGCATATGACCTCTTCCCCTTCCCTCGCATCTCTAATGTTGTCACAGGTACATGTCCGTGGGAGAATCCCTGGGTTCTCATAGTCTGCATTCATTTGCAGAATATTTACAGCATCACATTGAATCTCCTGAAGCCAGTTCTTGTCTGAAGTCAATCGGACGGAAGCTATTCACTGTGCTGAAGCCAATCAGCCAAAACATTATGGCTTCAGAAAAGTCTGCTCGGAAGGGTGGCAGGCAACGCCGAGGTAACACAGCTCTTGATCTGCCTCCTGCCTTGTATGAACAATAAAAGTCAGACCCTGATGAAAACTACAACCGGCACAAGAACCAGATTCAGTGGATCCGAAGATATTGGGCAGAGGAGTGGTTCAAGTACAGGTTTGTCACGCCTGAGTATGCTGAAAAGAATGCCATCAAGAGACCGTGGGGAGACTGTCTGTATCGCGGCCTAGTGCCGAAGACAAAGGTTGAAGATATTGCACAGGAATTCTATCCTTGCATGGTCAGAGGACTGCAGCCTAAAAATGCCGACCCATCTTCTCTGCTATGGTGTCGAGAAAACAATCTTTTCAAGCAAAACTATCAGTTTGCAAAAGATTCAGCTGCCAAGAACCACAGCAGTTCGGCCTCAACTTCAACCCCGGTCCCTCCTCTCCAAGATCTGATGGGACACATGAAGCCAATGAAAACAGAATTGAATTGGCCTCTTTGGCAATTTTAATGGGCTTCTGTCTTGCAATGATGCTCAGAGAGCAGCTATAGATCAACCTGGTGGTGAAGCTGATTCTGAAAATGCTCCCGCACCTCCAAAGGAGAAAAAGATGAAGAAGATAAAAGCTGCCAAGCCATCTTCTTCACCAAAAGCTTCAACAAGGAAGAATCTGAAGACTGCACCACCTGAATTCAGTGTGCAGTCTGAAGGCTTATCTGGTGTGTCAAATAAGACCACGAAGCCAATGCCCAAGAAAGCCACTGAGCAACCCCTGACTCCGCTTTCTGTACTACTCAACAAAGATGAAGCTATTGATCTGTCTAGTGATGACGATCTTGGTGATGATGCTCTCGAAATGCTTATCAAAAGCAAGCAAGAAGCTGAAATCTTCAATGATCTGCCGCTCTTTGATGTTGATATTCTCAATAACTTCATTGATGAGTGGTTTGACAACCAGGACATCACTATTGATGATCTCTAGCTCACACTGGACATCAGTGTCACTTTCCATGGAGCCATTGCTGGTGAATTGGCCTTGGCTCAGAAGATTGTCAAGCTGAAGAACAAGATTGACTATGAGAAGGCTCATTTAAAGAAGAACATGGACAAGCTCAGTGTGGCTGATGTTCAAATCTTCAAGAAGATGATGCATGACCTCAAGGAGGAGTTCCACAAGAAATGCACCGAAGCTAAAGGCTCGAGGCAGTGCATGAAGTATATGGCTGAGAAATGTGTTCAAGCCCATAATGAAGCAGAGAAGCAACGTAAAGCTCTTGGCCGGCCTGGCATTGACCCCAGGATGGCTGCCAAGAAGAAGGTTGCTGAGATCCACACTGCACCAAGGAGGGAAGAACCTCTCATTGTCTTCCCAGCCAGTATGACAGGCTCGAAGCCTAAGGTCCCCTTAGTAGCTTCTGAACTGAAGAAGACAAGAGCTGCTGAAGCTGAAGCCAAGAAGCGCAAGCACAAGGACGCATCTGACGATGCTCCTTCCAAGAAGAAGTTGAAGACTAACGAAACTAAGTCTTCAAAGAAAGAGCATGCTGCAGCCTCTCAGCCTCTCTTTGTTAAACCCATCTCTGTTGCTCCCCCTGCTTCCACAAACCAAGAACGTCGTGTTGTACTTCACCAGCCTGCTTCCATAGAGGCTCACGAAGAAGAGCAAGTTCCAGCTGTTGACCCAACGCAGCTGAAGACATTGGTCATGAAGACAATGTTGTTGATGATGAAGTCCTTCCTCAGATAGAGCATCAGTTGGTATCATCGCCTGCTCCAACAAGCAGCGAATACATCAGCATTGGTCATCCATTAACGCCAATTGCTCAGGATGATTCATGGGTCGGGCGCCTGCAAGAAGAAACCCTAGTTCGAGATGCAACACCCCGTACTCCACCAGCGCAAGTCACCAGCCCAATGGTGAATGACGACAATTACATGGAGACCTCACCATCGCCAAAGGCGTCGCCTATGTTCCAACAGCTTCACAAAGGCCTCAGGCCATCGGTTTCCATGCCCACCATCCCAGAAGAAGATTCACAACAATCCAGCTCAGTGGCACGTCAAGTGTTCCCTGAAGAGAATCCTTCTGCGACGGTTCCTGAGTCTGAAGCCAAAACTGTTGAAGACATTTCGGCTGCATCAGCCGATGAAGAAGAAAGAAGAGAAGAGAGAGTTGCTACACCCCCTGCCCCTGATCAAGTCATTCTCGAGGAGAATGTGATCGTGCAAGACCCTCCAGTCATTGACCATATGGAGGTTGAGAACAATCAGGCTGCCACAAACACTGCTGAAGCCAATGACCCCGTCTTGGCTGAAGATCATGTGGAGCCTAAAGTCAATGTTGTGTCTGAAGCCAATGTGAACCCTGAAGCTTCTGTCACGCTGGTCCCCACTGACGGTGCAGTTCCACCCCCAAGGCCTCACACTATGGAGACGGCTTACAACCGTGATATGGAGTTGGTCACTATTCGTTGGCCCATTCTAGTTCCTCCCACTGGTCCAGGGCCCCAATATGATTATCATGTGTAGCAGCGACCACAAGTACAGAAGCCCAAGCCAAGACTGCCAAGATTTCTTGGTGCTGCAATAGCCCCAGGATCCTTCAGTGTCAATAGCTTCAAAGCCCACAACACCTTCTTTGACAGTGATAAGAATCCCTACTCGAAGCCAAGGATCTCCTCTGATCGCTTCTGGAGCCACCAACAGCGCAGCTACTACTCTTGTGTTCTCTACAACCAAGATAGAATCTTCCCTCACATGCGCCTTGATTGTAAAGCTATGGATGGGCTCCCCTGTCTTGAAGAAGCTCTAGATTGCTTTCATGATGCTGGCCTTCTGGAATTCGTCACAGCACTGGAATGAAGAGTTATTGCTGTAGTTCTATGCTACTCTTCACATTCATGGATACAACAGGGATCCAAAGACATCCTTGAGTGGATGACAGGTGATGTGCACCATGAAGCCAAAGCTCATGACATCATTGATCTCACCTCCCTGCCCACTCCAGGTGAATTGTACGAGCCTGGTTGTCAGCGCCACACAGAAGGACTACAGAGCATTTTTCAGCGGCCTGAACCCAATATGAGTCAGATCCTCAGCATGATGAAGCCATTGCCTCGTGATGCAGAATATCCAAAGGAATTCTTTGTCGAGGACCTTGAGTACTTGCCCCACACAGTTTATCATATCCTAAGGCATACTCTCTGGCCCATCAAGGGACATTCTTTTGAAGCCAAACTTGAAGGCGCCATGAAGACTTTGGTTTTCTATATTGTCAGTGGCATCAAGTTCAACTCCCAGGATTTCTTCATTAGGCAACTTGCTGCATCTGGGATTGACCTTTTTGGCTTGAAATTTTATGCTCCATGGGTGATGCACCTAATCAAGCTTCATTCAACTATCAACTATCTGCTTTCTGCCCGTAACCACTTGGTTTTCTTGCCTGAGGTTGATCTATCTGTTGAAGCCATCTACCCTGATCCTGTCAAGGAGCCAATATATCTTCACCATGTTGATCATCAAAGCTTCACATAGCCCATCAAAGGAGTTCATGTTCCGAATGCTGTTGTTCCTGCCTATCCGCTTGCTGGCAATGTGCGTCTGCCACACCGTGCTAATACCGAAGCCACTGCCAGTACAGTTGCTCAAAGGCCTCGGAAGCGCTCTCAAGTCCTCAATGATCGTGAACTGCTTGTGGCCTTACATCAGAAGCAGAACAAGCACCATGACTGGCTGAAGCATCAAATGCATAGTCTCTTGGTGGATGTCAATCGCATTCGCAATCTGGCTACCAAGAACTCTTTTGTTGCCCATGAGAATGCAAGGCGGTCCTGGAAGAGCCTCACTCTGCTATGTTCTGAAGATGATTTTCAAGCAGATGGCTTCACTGAAAACTTCAAGTTTGACTCCAGGCCCCCACCTAATGCAAGCTGGCGTCGTACTCCCTCTCTTGAAGACTCTGAGTATTCATCTTCGGCTGCAACTATTGTTGCCAATGTCATCGATGAAGAAGATGGCGCCACTTCACCCACTGTGACTGCTCTACGTATCGACTCTACACCAGGCCTATCTGCACCACCAAACACCAGCAACGACCCTGCTCCACCATCTGCTCCTTCTAGGAATGAGTAGATGCTCTATGTCTTCAAACCTTTTTTGGTCATTAGTGACAAAAGGGGGAGAAGCATATGAGTTGATAGTCTTCAAGCGGGTCCTTATGGGTGGCTGCATTATTTTTGCCAAGTATTACAACTCTCGTCTTTTGATACATTTGGTTCTCTGAGTTGTAAAACTTAAACTTGATGGTCGTCTGCTACTTTATCTGCTATTCTGTGATGCGATGATAAATCCCGCATGAAGTCATTCTGCAGACATCCATTTTCCATTATGCATATCTTTATCTTCTTTACTTGCTTATATGCATAATGCATTGTCTTCACACTTTGATGATGGCCTCCACAAAGCAAAACCTGCCATGTGCATTTGCATTCAAACGCAAGTCATCTATATGCACATCTTCAGGGGGAGCCTCATCTTATGTATGAAGACAATACTCACAACACTAAAACTTTCACATACTTTTATCCCCGTTGAAAACTTCAACCAGTTTGTCATCGATCACCAAAAAGGGGGAGATTATAAGTGCATCTAGTGCCACCCCTAGTTGGTTTTGGAGTATTGAATACAAACCTGGTTGAGGGACTAATGTGTTTGTGAGAATTACAGGCTAACACAGGTAGTAGTCCCATATTGATTTGGTTTACCTACCAGAGATGACCCCTAAAAATATGTGAAGACATTGAAGACAATGGTGGTGTGTGAAGACATTCACATTGAAGACTATGACAAGAGAAGACATCATGTGAAGACTACGGAGTGCGAAAACATAGTTTTTTCGTAGTTTCCTTTTCTTCTTTGTTGAGTCATAGGAACCACCGTACTGTTAAGTGGGGTCCAAGTGAACAAAGTCAGAGTGACTGATGTGATGCTCAACCAAATCCTATGTCTTTGAGCGAAGACAATGAGAGCAAATCTTATCCAGAGCTGGACAAGTCATCTTGGCTTGTAGCCCAAGTTAAGCTGCCGCGTGTGTTTGAAATCTGACTGTTAGACACATGTCAGTTCTTTAGTGACCCAGGGTCATTTTGGACATATCAGGTCGGGTTGCCTCCTGGCTATAAATAGCCCACCCCCTACACCATAAATTGGTGGTTGCTTAGAGTTAGTGCACGGCTTTTATCGTTTGAGAGCAACCCACCTCCGAAGCCTTTGAGAGAGAATCCTTGCGAGGACAAAGCCCAAAACACCCAGAGCCAAAGAGTGTTAGGCATCACTGAAGTCTTTTTGTCCGCGTGATCTGAAGATTTATTACACTTGAGGACTGTGAATCCTCCAGCCGGTTAGGCGTCGCGTTCTGAGCATCCAACAGTCATTGTGGATTGCCGGTGAATGAAGTCTGTGAAGGTTTGGAAGTCTCCCTTGAAGACTTACCAGAGTGATTGGGCGAGGACTAAGTGTTCTTAGCTCAAGGGGAATAAGGTGAAGAAACGGTCTTCTGAGTTGAATCTCAGCCTCCCTAACCAGACGTACAGTTGTCACAGCAACTGGAACTGGTCCAACAAATCCCTTGTCCTCTCCGTGCAACTGGTTCTATCCTACCTCTCTCACCTTCTTATAGTTTGTCTTCATGAAGTCTTTGCCTGCTTGCCTAATCTGTTTGACTTCACTGTGTGAAGACTATTGTCTGTTTGGCTTCATACTATCTTCCACCCTGATCCATACTACCTAGCTGCTCATAGTCTTCGTGCTTTCATTACATTGCTTACTTGACTATGGCTTGTCTAGTGTAGTCTACCTTACGCTGCATATCAATAGGGTCATTTCCATTGTTTGTCTTTGAAACACCCCTACATGGGGGCTGAAGTCGACGACTGGCCAACTCTCATATTGAAAGTGCTAGTTATCGACTAGAGGGGGGTGAATAGGCGATTTTTATCAAAGTCTTCAAAACATGGAAGTTTCGAAGACAAACAATAGAAATGACCTAATTGATATGCAGCGGAAGATAAACTACAACAAGCAAACCATAGTCAAGTATGCAATAATGTGAAAGTACAAAGACTAATAGCAACTTGGTAGTAAGGATCAGGATGGAAGATAGTATGAAGCCAATCAACGATAGTAGTCAAGCAATGAAGTCAAACAGGTATGACAAATAGGCAATGACTTCACGAAGACAAACTTAAGGTAAAGGGAGTTAGAGGATAGAACCAGTCACTTGTTGAAGACATAGGATTTGTTGGACCAGTTCCAGTTGCTGTGACAACTGTACATCTGGTTAGGGAGGCTGAGATTCAACTCAGAAGACCACGTCTTCACCTTATTCCCCTTGAGCTAAGGACACACAGTCCTCGCCCAATCACTCTGGTAAGTCTTCAAGGTAGACTTCCGAACCTTCACAGACTTCGTTCACCGGCGATCCACAATGACTCTTGGATGCTCAGAGCGCAACGCCTAACCGGCTGGAGGATACACAGTCCTCAAGTGTAATAAGTCTTCAGGTCACTCAGACAGAAAGACTTCAGTGATGCCTAACACTCTTTGGCTCTGGGTTTTTGGGCTTTGTCCTCACAAGGATTTCTCTCTCTCAAAGGCTTCGAGGTGGGTTGCTACCAAACGACAAAAGCCGTAAACTAACTCTGAGCAGCCACCAATTTATGGTGTAGGGGGTGGGCTATTTATAGCCACAAGGCAACCCGACCTGATATGTTCGAAATGACCCTGGGTCACTAAGGAACTGACACGTGTTCCAACGGTCAGATTTCAAACACACACGGCAACTTTACTTGGGCTACAAGCAAAGCTGACTCATCCAGCTCTGGATAAGATTTGCTCTCATTGTCTTCGCTCGAAGACATAGGATTTGGATTGAGCATCACTTCAGTCATTCTGACTTTGTTCACTTGGACCCCACTTAACAGTACGGTGGTTCCTATGACTCAACAAAGAAGAAAAGGAAACAACGAAACAACACAGTCTTCGCGCTCCATAGTCTTCACTCAATGTCTTCTCATGCCATAGTCTTCAATATGAATATCTTCACATACCACCATTGTTGTCAATATCTTCATACATTTTTAGGGGTCATCTCCGGTAGGTAAACCGAATCAATGAGGGACACTACCTGCGTTATCCTGCAATTCTAACAAACGCATTAGTCCCTCAACCAACTTTGTTGTCAATACTCCAAAACCAACTAGGGGTGGCACTAGATGCACTTACAATCTCCCCCTTTTTGGTGATTAATGACAAACTGGTTGAAGTTTTCAACGGGGATAAAGTATGTGAAATTGTAAAGGATAGGATATTGTCTTCATAAGTGGCAAAGGCTCCCCCTGAAGATGTGCATATAAGTAATTTGCTTTTGGAATGCAAATGCACATGGCAGGTTGTATTTGTAGAGATCCTCTTCAACTTATGAAGATAATTCATCATGCATGAAATGATGTAACTAAGAGAGTGACATGCATAATGAAAAATGGACGTCTGCAGAATGATCTAAGTGCGGAAGTTATCATCGCACATGGAAAAGCAAATAAGTAGCAGACGACCATCGAGTTTAAGTGTTACAACTCAAAGAACGAAATGTATCAAAAGCAAGAGTTGTAAACACTAGGAAAAATATAAAGCAACCGCCCATATGAACCCGCTTGAAGACTATCAAACTCATATGCTTCTCCCCCTTTTGTCAGTAATGACCAAAAAGGTTTGAAGACATAGAGCATCTACTCGTCCTCATGAGGAGTAGGTGAAGCAGCAGGGTTGTCGTTGTTGGTTGGCGGTGCAGACGAACTTGGTGCAGTGTCGATGCATGCAGAAGTAGGGGGCGGTGAAGTAGCATCGTCTTCATCATCGATCACTTTGGCATTCACAGTTGCCGCAGAGGAAGAATAGTCAGAGTCTTCAAGGGATGGAGTTCGACCTAGGACAGCATTCCGTGGAGGAGTGGAGTCAAACTTGAATCTTTCAGTGAAGCCATCGTCTTGAAGATCTGCTTCAGCACTGAGCAGTGTCAAACTCTTCCATGATTGCCGACAGGTCTCATGAGTGACAAAGGCATTCTTAGTGGCAAGATTTCGAATGCGATTGACGTCCACCAAGAGGCTTTGCATCTGTCGCTTGAGCCAAAAGTGATGCTTGTCTTGTTTCTGATGCAGTGCCACAAGAAGTTTTCGGTCATTTAGGACCCGAGAGCGCTTCTTAGGCCTTTGGGCAATTGTGCTCTCAGTAGATTCAGTTGGTGCACGATGAGGCAGACGAGTGGTCCCAGTCATTGGATAGACACGAGTTACTGCTTGGACTCCTTCCATGGGCTGAGTGAAGCTTTGGTGTTCAGCATTTTGAAGACAAAGAGGCTTCTTAGCTGGCTCAGGATATATGGCTTCAACTGACATATCAACCTCTGGTAGAAAGATCAGATGATTGCGAGCAGAGGGTTGATAGTTGATAGCAGAGTGTAGCTTGATGAGGCGCATGACCCATGGAGCATAGAATTTCAGGCCAAAAAGGTCAGATCCAGACGCAGCCAGTTGCCGGAGGAAGAATTATTGTGCATTGAAGCTGATGCCATTGAGGATGTAAAAGACCAATGTCTTCATGGCTCCTTCAAGTTTTGCAGCTGATGAATGCCCTTTGATAGGCCATAGAGTCCGCCTGATGATGTGATATATTGTGCGAGGCAGATACTCAAGGTCATCAACAAAGAACTCCTTTGGGTATTCAGCGTCATGTGGCAAAGGCTTCATCATGCTCAACATCTGGCTCATGTTGGGTTCTGGCTTATGGAAGATGCTCTCCAGTGCATTGCGGTGGAGTTGACAATCAGGTTCGTACAGCTCTCTGGGAGTGGATAACCCTATAAGCTCAATGATGTCAAGAGCTTTGGCTTCATGATGAACATTTCCTGTCATCCACTCGAGAACCCATGTCTTTGTATCCCTGTTGTAGCCGCGAATGTGGAGGGTAGCATAGAATTGAAGCAAAAGTTCCTCATTCCAATGTTCTTTGTCTGTCACAAAGCTGAGCAGACCTGCATCACGAAAGCAGTCAAGTGCTTCTTCTAAGCATGGCAGTCCTACAATGGCTTCAGTGTCGAGGCGCATATGAGGGAAAATGCGCCCTTGATCATACAGAACGCAGGAGTAATAGCTTCACTGCTGATGACTCCAGAAACGATCAGATGATATTCTTGGCCTTGAGTAGGGGTTCTTTGTGCTGTCAAAGAAGGTGTTGTGGCTTTTGAAGCCATTTGCATTGAAGGACCCTGTAGAGGTGGCAGTACCTGGAAACCTTGGCAGTCTTGGCTTTGGTTTCTGGACCTGAGGCCTATGCTCAATATGATAATCAAACTGAGGACCAGAGACATGAGGCGGAGGGACCAGAATGGGCCATCTGACCATGATTAGCTGGCCATGGTTGTATGCTTGCTCAATTGTATGGGGCCTTGGTGGCGAAACAGGAGCAGTGGCAACAACAGTGGCTTTAGGCTGCACAACAGAAGCTTCAGGAGCAATTGCAGCATTGGCTTCTGGCATAGTGGTTGGTGCAGGCTCCACACTTGCTTCAGTCATGACTACGTCATTGGCTTCATTTGTGTTGGTGGTGGCAGCCTCAAGATTTTCAACCTCCACTTGATGAGCTGGAGGGTCTAGCACTGGCACATTCACTTCAGGAACAGCTTCTTCAGTAATGGGGGGAGTAGGGACACGTTCTTCTTCTTGTTCTTCATCGGCTGATGCAGCCGGATTGTCTTCAGTAGCTTTGGCTTCAGACACGGAGATATTCATAGTTGGAGTGGCTTCTGGAAACACTTGACGTGCAACAGATTGGTGGTGCACTTCTCCTTCTGGAACGCTCGGAAGAGGGGCTTGAGGCCTTGGTCCTTTGTGAAGCCTTTGTAATACTGGCGACGCCTTTGGAGATGGAGTTGGTTGGGCCTCATCCTCTTCTTCTTGTACAGGTGGTGTGACTTGTTGTTGTCGGGGAGTACTTGGGGAGTCTTGTTGTTGTGGGTGATCAGCCCATGATGCATCCTGAGCAATTGGCGTCAGAGGACGACCAATGCTGATGATTTCGCTGTTCGTGAGAACAGGCGATGATACCAAGTTGTGCTCAATCTGAGGAAGAACTTCATCATCTTCAACATTGTCATGGTGACCAATGTCTTCCTCAGCGATGGGATCAACTGCTGGAATGTCTTCAGCTTCATGAGCCTCTGTGGAAGAAGGCTCATGAACAATCATTCGTAGTTCTTGGTGTGCAGATGCAGGGCAAACCACTGAGATAGGTTCAACAACTAAGGGCTCTGTGGGAGCAGCCCGATTCTTCTTGGTTTTGCGCTTCTTCTTGGAGGGAGCAACATCAGAGGCTTCTGTGTTTTTCCTTTTTCTGGCTTCAGCCTCGGCATCCCTCGTCTTCTTCAGTTCAGAAGCGGTTGACATGACCTTTGGCTTCGAGCCAGTCATGCTGCTTGGGAAGACTATGCGAGGTTCATCTTGCCTTGAAGGTGCAGGTTGGACAGTTGATAGCTTCTTCTTCTTTGCAGCCATTCTGGGGTCAATGCCAGGACGACCAAGAGCCTTGTGCTTCTCAGCCTCATTGTAGGCTAGCACACACTTGTCAGCCAGACTCTTCATGCGCTCTCGAGAGCCTCACTTCTTCGCGCTTCTTGTGAAAGGCTTCTTTGAGCTCGTGCAGCATGATCTTGAAGTTTTTGACATCTTGCACGCTGAGCTTGGCCACATGCTTCTTGAACTGAGCTTTCTCATAGTCGATCTTGTGCTTCAGTTCAACGATGCGCTGAGCAATAGCCAGCTCAGAAGCAATAGCACCATTGAAGGAGACACTGAGGCCAATAGGAAGTTGCAGATCATCAAAGCTGAGATTTGGGGTGGCAAACCACTCATCAATGAAGTTATGGATGATTGCCACATCAAAGAGAGGCAAATTATTGAAGATCTCTGCTTCTTCCTTGCTTTTAATCAGTTGCCCAAGAGCATCATCTGCAAGATCGTCATCGCTGGACAAATCAATGTGCTCTTCACGTAGAATGGCAGCAGGAGTCAATGTCTGATCAGTATTCTTGATGATTTTCTTTTTCTTCTCCGTCTTCTTGGAGATGCGTGATAGATCTTCAGACTGCACACTGTCTTCAGGAGGTGCAGTGGCCAGTGGCTTCGCACGTGAAGCTTTTGGAGGTGCAGCTGATTGTGAAGCCTTAGTCTTCTTTAGCTTCTGCGGCCTTGGAGGAGGAGCTGGGGCTTCATCAGTGTCAGCATCATTATCAGAATGATCCACTCTGGCACCTTGGACCAAGATGTAAGTGATGAGGCCATCAAGGTTTGAAAAGGGGCCGATGACATTGGGTTCTGCATCACATGAGCCGTCAGCACGGGGAGAAGAGGGACCAGGGTTGAAGTCTAATCCCAATGACTTCTTGTTTTCCTTGGCTGATGCCTTTGCATGCTGGAAGTGGTGCTTGAATAGATTATCGTCACGACACCAGAGCAATGATGATGGGTCGGCATTTTCAGGCTGAGCTCCACGGACCATACAAGGATAGAAATCCTGTGCAATAGCTTCAGCTCTGTTCTTGGGTGGAAGGCCTCGATAGAGAATATCACCCCAAGGACTTTTGATAGCATTCTTCTCAGCATATTCCTAGGTCACGAACTTGTATTTGAACCATTGTTCAGCCCAATATCGTCGAATCCATTGGATTCGCGTCTTGCGCTGATTATAATCCTCTTCAGGATCTGTCTTGTAAATTTCTGCGAGGTCATCAGGCAAATCTTTTGATGTTCCCCCTCGACGTTGTCTGCCACCCTTCCTTACTGATTTCTCTGCAGCCATGAACTTCAAACTGAATGGCTTCAATACGTTCAAAGGCTTCAAAGGCTTTCGCTTGCTGGACAAACATGAACTGGCTGCGGGAGAGGTAATGTGTTGCTGTAAGAATTCTGCAAACGAATGCAGACTATGAGAACCAAGGGATTCTCCCACGGGCATGTACCTGTGAAAGCATTAGAGATGCGAGGGAAGGGGAAGAGGTCATATGCATTCTCAGAAGATTTGAAGATAAATCAGTTTGAAGACATTGACCTCATGATGCGAAGACATTCACTTATATGTTGAGAGTTGGTTCCAGATTTGTACGAATCCGTGAATAAGTACAAGTGAGGAATATAACTAGATATGAAGCTTAAGTGAATATACTAGGCAGTATGAGATGCAGACAGAATAGATCTAACATTGTATAGGCAGAAAACCAATTTTGGTAAATAGGATGAATCATTGAGGATCAAAAAGATGGTAAAAATAGAGTTATATTTACCACACGAAGAACTGCTAGATGGGATGAATAGGAGACCGAGCAGTTCAATCCACTGTGCCCTAACTTGGCGATGAAGGACACCTACGGCGGCGGCGGAGAGGACGATGTCCGCGGCCGGCGTGAGGACGGCGTCGGAGAAGTCACGGCAGCTAAGCGCTTCATTGCCGGTGTCGTCGCGAGCTAGCGGTGGCGCTAGGGTTTTGACGAGGTGGAGAGGTGGAAGAAGGTTTTCTTTACTACAGGGGACATATATTTATAAGGAAGTGTGTGGCATAGCGCAATTACGCAGGTACCCCTAGCGATTCACATCTGAGGGGCACGTGGCAAGCATGCAACATACTTAGAGTTTTCCCACGTTCCCACGCCCGCCAAGTTTGTCGGATGGTTGTTCCGGCTTCTCCGGATTTCAAACAATAAGGATGAATCGTTTAAAAAGACTTAATGTTTGTCTCTGTGTCTTCTGCTGACAAGGATGCAGAGAAGACATTCGACAGTTTCAACAGAATACATATGATTTGGACAGATAGAGTTTGAGATAGAAAGCATAGAGAGATTAGGGTCCGATCACATTCACTTAGTTCAAAAGATTCAACAAGGAAGACATAGCTATAAGTGAATGCTGTAGAGGACAGAATACTAGTATGTACATCAGAAAGCAATCAAATCATGAAGATAAGTTGAAATATGAAGACAAACCAAATGCGAAGACATTGCAACAATAACGCCATGAGTGAAACACTTCAAACCAAGAAATTTGGTGGTGGCATTACCCATCGTATAGGAAGTATTAGACCCAGACACGGCGCACAATTATCGTGGCGCTCCGAAGTCAAATTCCATGTTAATGTATTCACACTCAGAATGTAAGTCTTCATTGATTGAAGATATACTTTACTTCGTGTGTTGCACATCTAAGTCATCAACATGCATAAGTGTTAGGATGTGTGCCTGATTACAGGACATTTGAGGATTCCAAGATATTTAGCTCACACCATAACTTGCAAAACCTTTTCTCATCCAAGGGCTTTGTGAAGATATCTGCCAGTTGCTCTTCAGTCTTGACATGAATGATGTCAATATCTTTCTTCATGACATGATCTCTGAGAAAGTGATGACGAATTTCAATGTGCTTTGTCTTCGAGTGCTGGACTGGATTGTTGGCAATCTTGATGGCGCTTTCGTTGTCGCAGAAGAGAGGTACTTGCTTCAGATTGATGCCATAGTCCTTGAGAGTTTGCTTCATCCACAGAAGCTGAGCGCAGCAAGATCCAGCAGCAATGTATTCACATTCAGCAGTTGAGAGTGATACACAGTTTTGCTTCTTTGAAGACAAACAGACAAGTGATCATCCAAGAAAGTGACATGTGCCTGATGTAGACTTGCGATCCACCTTGTCTCCAGCATAATCAGCATCCGAGAATCCAACCAGATCAAATCTTGAGCCCTTTGGATACCATAATCTGAGTGTTGGGGTGTAAGCCAAATATCTAAGAATTCGCTTCACAGCTAAGTGATGCAATTCCTTTGGTGCCGCTTGGAATCGAGCACACATGCAAACACTAAGCATAATATCTGGCCTAAATGCACATAGGTAAAGTAAGGAACCAATCATGGAGCGGTATACCTTTTGATCGAACTCTTTACCATTGTCGTCGGGACCAAGATGGTGTTTCGCTAGCATTGGCATTGTGTAACATTTGCAATCTTGCATTCCACACTTCTTCAGACTGTAAGTGCATCTAGTGCCACCCCTAGTTGGTTTTGGAGTATTGACGACAAAGTTGGTTGAGGGGCTAATGCATTTTTGAGAATTGCAGGATAACGCAGGTAGTGTCCCTCATTGATTCCGTTTACCTACCGGAGATGACCCCTAAAAATGAATGAAGACATTGACGACAATGGTGGTATGTGAAGATATTCATATTGAAGACTATGACATGAGAAGACATTGAGTGAAGACTATGGAGCACGAAGACTGTGTTGTTTCGTCGTTTCCTTTTCTTCTTTGTTGAGTCATAGGAACCACCGTACTATTAAGTGGGGTCCAAGTGAACAAAATCAGAATGACTAAAGTGATGCTCAATCCAAATCCTATGTCTTCGACCGAAGAAAATGAGAGCAAATCTTATCCAGAGCTGGATGAGTCAGCTTTGCTTGTAGCCCAAGTAAAGTTGTCGCGTGTGTTTGAAATCTGACCGTTGGAACACATGTCAGTTCCTTAGTGACCCAGGGTCATTTCGGACATATCAGGTCGGGTTGCCTTGTGGCTATAAATAGCCCACCCCCTACACCATAAATTGGTGGCTGCTCAGAGTTAGTTTACGGCTTTTGTCATTTGAGAGCAACCCACCTCGAAGCCTTTGAGAGAGAGAAATCCTTGCGAGGACAAAGCCCAAACACCCAGAGCCAAAGAGTGTTAGGCATCACTGAAGTCTTTCTGTCTGAGTGACCTGAAGACTTATTACACTTGAGGACTGTGTATCCTCCAGCCGGTTAGGCGTCGCGTTCTGAGCATCCAAGAGTCATTGTGGATCGCCGGTGAACGAAGTCTGTGATGGTTCGGAAGTCTATCTTGAAGACTTACCAGAGTGATTGGGCGAGGACTGTGTGTCCTTAGCTCAAGGGGAATAAGGTGAAGGCGCAGTCTTCTGAGTTGAATCTCAGCCTCCCTAATGAGATGTACAGTTGTCACAGTAACTGGAACTGGTCCAACAAATCATGTGTCTTCAACAAGTGACTGGTTCTATCCTCTAACTCCCTTTACCTTAAGTTTGTCTTCGTGAAGTCATTGCCTATTTGTCATACCTGTTTGACTTCATTGCTTGACTACTATCGTTGATTGGCTTCATACTATCTTCCATCCTGATCCTTACTACCAAGCTGCTATTAGTCTTTGTACTTTCACATTATTGCATACTTGACTATGGTTTTCTTGTTGTAGTTTATCTTCCGCTGCATATCAATTAGGTCATTTCTATTGTTTGTTTTCGAAACTTCCACGTTTTGAAGACTTTGATAAAAATCGCCTATTCACCCCCCCCCCTCTAGTCGATAACTAGCACTTTCAATTGGTATCAGAGCAAGGTACTCCCTTGTTCTATGTGATTTGGTTTAACCACCTGGAGTTTAGCTATGTCGACTGCAGGGATAATCCAAGTCTCCGCTGCTTGTCCCGTGTTTGATGGAACTGAATATCCCTACTGGAAGAATAAGATGCGCATGCATCTTGAAGCCATTGATGTCGACCTCTGGTATGTCGTAAAGAACGGCGTTCCCAAAACTGGTGAAGGTGTCACCCCTACTGATGTCAAGAAGTTCATTCAACTGGACTCTACTGCAAAGAACATCATCTGTGGTCATCTGACCAAAGGATAGTATGGCCGTGTGAGTGCTCTGGAAACGTCAAAGCTAGTCTGGGACTAGCTATCCAAGGTCAACGAAGGCGTCTCAACTCAGAGAGATCAAAGGATCAGTGTTCTTCACAACCTCTTCAATCACTTCAAGAGAAACGACAATGAAAATGTCTAGCTCACGGTTGATCGCCTCACTGACATTACAAATGAGCTTCAGGCTCTTGGCGCCACTGAGATTACCAAGCATGAAATCATCAAGACCCTACTGAGATCACTTGACAGCTCCTTTGACACCCTTGCCCTCATGATACAAGAACGCCCTGACTTCAAGACACTCGATCCGTCTGATATACTTGAGAGGCTCAACACACATGAGTTCCAGCTTTCTGAGAAAAGGGATATCTATGGTCCCAACTATGGCCGAACTCGCGCTTTGAAGGCAAAAGTTGTTTCTGTTGGGGAACGTAGTAATTTCAAAAAAATTCCTACGCACACGCAAGATCATGGTGATGCATAGCAACGAGAGGGGAGAGTGTGTCCACGTACCCTCGTAGACCGAAAGCGGAAGCGTTAGCACAACGCGGTTGATGTAGTCGTACGTCTTCACGGCCCGATCGATCAAGCACCGAAACTACGGCACCACCGAGTTCTAGCACACGTTCAGCTCGATGACGTCCCTCGAACTCCGATTCAGCCGAGTGTCGAGGGAGAGTTCCATCAGCACGATGGCGTGGTGACGATCTTGATGTTCTACCGTCGCAGGGCTTCGCCTAAGCACCGCAACGATATTATCGAGGTGGACTATGGTGGAGGGGGGCACCGCACATGGCTAAGAGATCCAAGGGATCAATTGTTGTTGTTGTTGTGCCTAGAAGTGCCCTCCTGCCCCGTATATAAAGGAGCAAGGGGAAGGGGGCAGCCGGCCTAGGAGGGGGCGCGCCAAGGGGAGTCCTACTCCCACCGGGAGTAGGACTCCCTCCTTCCTTGTTGGAGTAGGAGAAGGGGGGAAAGAGGGGGAGAGGAGGAAGGAAAAGGGGGCTGCACCCCTTGTCCAATTCGGACCAGAGGGGGGCTGCGCGCCTCCTTCCTTTCGGCCTCTCTCCTCTATTCCCGTATGGCCCAATAAGGCCCATATACTCCCCGGCGAATTCCCGTAACTCTCCGGTACTCCGAAAAATACCCGAATCACTCGGAACCTTTCCGAAGTCCGAATATAGTCGTCCAATATATCGATCTTTATGTCTCAACCATTTCGAGACTCCTCGTCATGTCCCCGATCTCATCCGGGACTCCGAACTCCTTCGGTACATCAAAACATATAAACTCATAATATAACTGTCATCGAAACCTTAAGCGTGCGGACCCTACGGGTTCGAGAACAATGTAGACATGACTGAAACACGTTTCCGGTCAATAACCAATAGCGGAACCTGGATGCTCATATTGGCTCCCACATATTCTACGAAGATCTTTATCGGTCAGACCGCATAACAACATACGTTGTTCCCTTTGTCATCGGTATGTTACTTGCCTGAGATTCGATCGTTGGTATCTCAATACCTAGTTCAATATCGTTACCGGCAACTCTCTTTACTCATTCCGTAATACATCATCCTGCAACTAGCTAATTAGTTGCAATGCTTGCAAGGCTTTATAGTGATGTGCATTACCGAGTGGGCCCAGAGATACCTCTCCGACAATCGGAGTGACAAATCCTAATCTCGAAATACGCCAACCCAACATGTACCTTCGGAGACACCTGTAGAGCTCCTTTATAATCACCCAGTTACGTTGTAACATTTGGTAGCACACAAAGTGTTCCTCCGGTAAACGGGAGTTGCATAATCTCATAGTCATAGGAACATGTATAAGTCATGAAGAAAGCAATAGCAACATACTAAACGATCAAGTGCTAAGCTAACGGAATGGGTCAAGTCAATCACATCATTCTCCTAATGATGTGATCCCATTAATCAAATGACAACTCTTTTGTCCATGGCTAGGAAACATAACCATCTTTGATAAACGAGCTAGTCAAGTAGAGGCATACTAGTGACACTATGTTTGTCTATGTATTCACACATGTATTATGTTTCCGGTTAATACAATTCTAGCATGAATAATAAACATTTATCATGATATAAGGAAATAAATAATAACTTTATTATTGCCTCTAGGGCATATTTCCTTCACTTTCCTCATCTGAAGAAGAATCTGACTGCGGTTCTGATCATCCTGAAGACATTGGAAAGGAACTTGCTATGCTTGTGAAGAAGTTCCAGAAGTTCACCAAGAAGAAGGGCTTCAGAAAGTCTTCATGATCTAGCTCAAGAAATGATGAAGCTTCCACTCATGACAACAAAAAGAGAACATGTCACAAGTGCAAGAAACCTGGACACTATATCTCTGAGTGTCCACAGTGGGACAATGAGAAGAAGAAGAAGAAGAGCAAGGAATATGATTCTGGTGACAAGAAGAAGAAGAAATCTTCAAAGTATTCTTCCAAGTCCTCATCAAGGTCTTCATCTCATAAGAAGAGCTCATCTGGCAAGGCTCGTTCTTTTGTTGGCAAGGAAATGGATTCAGAGGAGGAATCTGCTTCTGAGGAGGTGGAGGTGGAGTCTGAAGAGGAGTCCGACCCTGGCGTTGCAAGTCTGGCTCTAGCCACAACCTATGTTGCCAAGTCCATCTTCAACACTGAAGACAATGACTTCCACACCAACGCTGAAGCTGATGACATGGACGATCCTGCTCCCACCTACTACTTCATGGCACGTGGTGCCAAGGTAAAATCACGTGATGCTTACTTTCAAACATCAAGTGAAGATGACTCTAATTGTGAATCCAAACCCAACTACAAAACACTTGCTAAAATTGCTACTGAACAACAAAAGGCTATGGAACATACTCAAAAACTGTTAGACAAAAGCGATGACCTGTTGGACGCGGAAATGACACGTTCACAGTCCTTAGTTGAAGACATAAAAAATCTTCATGCTAAGTACCAAGAACTTGAAAGTCTTCATGAGACACTCTCAACCACTTATGAAAAGCTCTCCTACGATTATCTTCAAAGGAAGCAAGAGCTTGAGAAATTGAAAGTGGCTCATGAAGATCTTCAAAAGGAGAATGAGTCACTTCGCACTCAACAGATCAGTTCTGCTCAGGATGGATTTGAACCACCATGTCTAAAATGCATTGAACGTGATAACGCTACCTCTGTTGCTGAATGTTCCACTGTTACTACTGTTGCTTTGTCTTCAACTACTGATGTGGTAGCTAACCCCTCTATTGAGGATACCACTACTATTGCTGATGAAAATGCTAGGTTGAAGACATTGCTTGAAACAGGGATGTATAAAAGTCTGAAAGGACATCAGACACTTTGCGATGTCCTCAAAAAGCAGATTCTGAACCGAAACCCTAGGAAAGAGGGTGTTGGGTTCGAGAGGAAAATGAATGTTGATGGTTCCTACTGGAAGCCTGAGCAGTATGCCAAAACCACATGGGTTGTTGCAAAGGAACCTTCAGTGGATCCATCCACCTTATCTGGCTTTACCTGTGCTAATCCTATTATCATTGATGAATCCTTTGATGCAAACTATAAACTGTTCAAAAATCAGAATGGTGAAGTGTTTGCCAGGTATATTGGTACTAACTGCAGGAATGGACCACCTATGAAGAAGATCTGGGTTCCCAAAAGCTGCCTTGAGAATCTTCCAGTGAATGTCATCATGACACCACTAGGGAAGAAGACAAACCCCAGACCTAAGGCGTCATATGGTCCAAAGGCTTCATACAGATACTAGACTCACTTGAGTCACCCTAACGCCAATGTTTTGCAGGGAAATCATACTCAGACTTATGAATATGAGCGTGTGTCCTCAAACCGCTATGTTCATAGAACTAAGAACTTTTCTGCTTATTCATATGAGTATCATTCATCTCCTGCAAGGCTATTTGCTAGGGCTCCAAAGCCAAAGTTCTCAGATGTTGCACTTAGACTCATTGCTTCTAAGCCACCCCTGAAGATGTGGGTGGTGAAGAAGAATTAACTCTCTTTTGCAGAATAAGGTCTCCAGCCTGCTATCAAAGGTGTCCAATACTATTGCTGGGGACCTAAAACACATTAAGGGATGCATGATAAAATGTCTTACTATGTATTTCACATGTAAATCGCTTACCAGTCATACTATGATTTCTAACCTTGATCTAAGCTGTGATAATCCTTGTGTGCATCAAATGCTTATGCTTCAGAACATACTTTGTGAAGCCTATCCTCCTAACTACACTGTAGGGTATGACACCTCGTGCTTCAGAATGGATTATGGACAGCGGATGCACTAATCATATGACTGGTGATCGAAGTCTTCTCATGGACTCAATCTTACGTCCATCCGACAAGAGTCACATCACGTTTGCTGACACTGGTAAAAGCAAGGTATTGGGTCTAGGTAGAGTTGCAATCGCAAAGGATCAACACATGGATAAAGTGATGCTTGTTGAATCCCTTGGGTTCAACTTAATGTCTGTCTCAATGCTTTGTGACTTGAACATGATTGTGCTATTCGGAAAATATCGTTGCCTTGTACTAATGGAATCTGACAAGTCTCTAGTCTTTGAAGGGTATCGGAAAGATGATCTATACATGGTAGATTTCTCAGCAGGTCCACAGCTTGTCGTATGTCTTCTTGCAAAAGCTTCAGAATGCTGGCTCTGGCATCGGAGGCTGGGGCATGCTGGCATGAGGAACTTACACACACTCGTCAAGAAGAAGCATGTCATAGGCATCAAGGGTGTCAATTTCAAGAAGGATCATTTGTGTGGTGCCTGCGAAGCTGGAAAGATGACTAGGGCAAAGCACCCCTCGAAGACAATCATGACGACATCTCAACCCTTCGAGCTGTTACACATGGACTTATTTGGCCCTACTCACTACTCTACCCTCACAACAACAGCTTGTCTCTATGGCTTCGTCATTGTTGATGACTACTCAAGATATACATGGGTGCACATAATTCTCTACAAGACTGAAGTGCAAGATGTCTTCAGGTGCTTCGCCAATCAAGCCATGAACAATTATGGCGTCAAGATCAAGCATATCAGAAGTGACAACGGCACTGAGTTCAAGAACACCGGGCTTGATCTTTATCTGGATACAATGAGAATCACTAATGAGTTTTCTGCTCCATACACACCTCAGCAAAATGGCATTGTAGAGCGCAAGAACAGAACCCTCATTGAGATGGCTCGAACAATGCTCGACGAGTACAAGACACCAAGAAAGTTCTGGCCTGAAGCTATTGATACAGCATGTCACATCATCAACCGTGTTTACATCCACAAGCTTCTGAGCAAAACATCCTATGAGCTCCTTACTGGCAATAAGCCAAATGTCAGCTACTTCAGAGTCTTTGGTGCTAGGTGCTGGATCAAGGATCCCCATCACAAGTCAAAATTTGCACCTAAAGCTCACGAAGGCTTCATGCTCGGTTATGGAAAGGACTCGCACTCTTACAGAGTCTTCAACCTCTATCACTACAAAATCGTTGAAACTATGGACGTACGATTTGATGAAACCAATGGTTCACAAAGAGAGCTCCTGCCAAGTACACTAGATGAAGCTCCGTCCAGTGAATCTATCAAGTTGATGGGAACTGGTGAAATCATGCCCTCTGAAGCACAGCCTGAAGAGGAACTTATCATTTCTGCACCAAACCAACCTGAAGACAATGCTCAGACTGAAGAGAATCCTCCCAATGATGACAATGATCAGCAAGAGCAAGGTCTTCGTCTAGTTCATCCTCGTGTTGCTAATGAAGTACAAATTGAGAAGATAATTGATAGAATCAATGCGCCTGGTCCACTTACTTGCTCAAGAGCAACACAGTTAGCAAATTTCTGTGGGCAGTTTTCGTTTGTGTCAATATCAGAACCCAAGAAAGTTGCTGAAGCCTTTATGGAACCTGAATGGATTCAAGCTATGCAAGAAGAACTTCAACAGTTCAAGCTGAACAATGTTTGGGAACTAGTCAAGCGTCCTGACCCTCGCAAGCATAGCATTATTGGCACAAAATGGATATATCAAAACAAGCAAGATGAGCATGGTCAAGTCATCAGAAACAAAGCACGTCTTGTGGCTCAAGGATATACTCAAGTTGAAGGAATTGACTTCGATGAAACATTTGCTCCTATGGCTAGGCTTGAAGCTATTCGCATACTCCTAGCCTATGCTAACCACCACAACATCTTACTATATCAAATGGATGTGAAGAGTGCATTCCTCAACGGCAAGATTGAAGAAGTGTACGTTGCTCAACCACCTGGCTTTGAAGATCCAAAACATCCTGATATGGTGTACAAGCTAAACAAAGCACTGTATGGCCTCAAACAAGCTCCTCGCTCTTGGTATGATACGATCAAAGACTTCCTGAAGAGCAAAGGCTTCAAACCTGGATCCCTCGATCCCACACTCTTCAGGAAGACATATGATGGTGAACTGTTTGTGTGCCAAATATATGTGGATGACATTATCTTCGGCTGCACCAACCAGAAGTATAGTGATGAATTTGGATACATGATGCAAGAGCAATATCAGATGTCCATGATGGGTGAGCTGAAGTTCTTCCTTGATCTTCAAATTCGTCAGCAAAGGAATGGCATCTTCATATATCTAGAAAAATATCTCAAAGACTGTGTGAAGAAGTTTGGAATGCAAGATTGCAAAAATTACACAACGCCAATGCCAGCCAAACACCATCTTGGTCCCGACGACAATGGTAAAGAGTTCGATCAAAAGGTATACCGCTCCATGATTGGTTCCTTACTTTACCTATGTGCATCTAGGCCAGATATTATGCTTAGTGTTTGCATGTGTGCTCGATTCCAAGCGGCACCAAAGGAATCGCATCACTTAGCTGTGAAGCGAATTCTTAGATATTTGGCTTACACCCCAACACTCGGATTATGGTATCCAAAGGGCTCAAGATTTGATCTGGTTTGATTCTCAGATGCTGATTATGCTGGAGACAAGGTGGATCGCAAGTCTACATCAGGCACATGTCACTTTCTTGGACGATCACTTGTCTGTTGGTCTTCAAAGAAGCAAAACTGTGTATCACTCTCAACTGCTGAATCTTAATACAATGCTGCTGGATCTTGCTGCGCTCAGCTTCTGTGGATGAAGCAAACTCTCAAGGACTATGGCATCAATCTGAAACAAGTACCTCTCTTCTACGAACATGAAATCGCCATCAAGATTGCCAACAATCTAGTCCAGCACTCGAAGACAAAGCACATTGAAATTCGTCATCACTTTCTCAGAGATCATGTCATGAAGAAAGATATTGACATCATTCACGTCAACACTGAAGAGCAACTGGCAGATATCTTCACAGAGCCCTTGGATGAGAAAAGGTTTTGCAAGTTACGGTGTGAGCTAAATATCTTGGAATCCTCAAATGTCCTGTAATCAGGCACACATCCTAACACTTATGCATGTTGATGACTTAGATGTGCAACACACGAAGTAAAGTATATCTTCAATCAATGAAGACTTATATTCTGAGTGTGAATACATTAACATGGAATTTGATTTCGGAGCGCCACGATAATTGTGCGTCGTGTCTGGGTCTAATACTTCCTATACGGTGGGTAACGCCACCACCAAATTTCTTGGTTTGAAGTGTTTCACTCATGGCGTTATTGTTGCAATGTCTTCGCATTTGGTTTGTCTTCATATTTCAACTTATCTTCATGATTTGATTGCTTTCTGATGTACATACTAGTATTCTGTCCTCTACAGCATTCACTTATAGCTATGTCTTCCTTGTTGAATCTTTTGAACTAAGTGAATGTGATTGGACCCTAATCTCTCTATGCTTTCTATCTCAAACTCTATATGTCCAAATCATATGCATTCTATTGAAACTGTCGAATGTCTTCTCTGCATCCTTGTCAGCAGAAGACATAGAGACAAACATTAAGTCTTTTTAAATGATTCATCCATATTGTTTGAAATCCGGAGAAGCCGAAACAACCATCCGACAAACTTGGCGGGCGTGGGAACGTGGGAAAACTCTGAGTATGTTGCATGCTTGCCACGTGCCCCTCAGATGTGAATCGCCAGGGGTACTTGCGTAATTGTGCTATGCCGCACACTTCCTTATAAATATATGTCCCCTGTAGTAAAGAAAACCTTCTTCCACCTCTCCACCTCGTCAAAACCCTAGCGCCACCGCTAGCTCGCGACGACGCCGGCGACGAAGCGCTTAGCTGCCGTGACTTCTCCGACGTCGTCCTCACGCCGGCCGCGGACATCGTCCTCTCCGCCGCCGCCGTAGGTGTCCTCCGTTGCCAAGTTAGGGCACGGTGGATTGAACTGCTCGGTCTCCTATTCATCCCATCTAGCAGTTCTTCGTGTGGTAAATATAACTCTATTTTTACCATCTTTTTGATCCTTAATGATTCATCCTATTTACCAAAATTGGTTTCTGCCTATACAATGTTAGATCTATTCTGTCTGCATCTCATACTGCCTAGTATATTCACTTAAGCTTCATATCTAGTTAGATTCCTCACTTGTACTTATTCACAAATTCATACAAATCTGGAACCAACTCTCAACATATAAGTGAATGTCTTCGCATCATGAGGTCAATGTCTTCAAACTGATTTATCTTCAAATCTTCTGAGAATGCATATGACCTCTTCCCCTTCCCTCGCATCTCTAATGCTGTCACAGGTACATGCCCGTGGGAGAATCCCTTGGTTTTCATAGGCTGCATTCGTTTGCAGAATTCTTATAGCAACACATTAACTCTCTCGCAGCCAGTTCCTGTTTGTCCAGCAAGCGAAAGCCTTTGAAGCCTTTGAACGTATTGAAGCCATTCAGTTTGAAGTTCATGGCTGCAGAGAAATCAGTAAGGAAGGGTGGCAGACAGCATCGAGGGGGAACATCAAAAGATTTGCCTGATGACCTTGCAGAAATTTACAAGACAGATCCTGAAGAGGATTATAATCAGCGCAAGACGCGAATCCAATGGATTCGACGATATTGGGCTGAACAATGGTTCAAACACAAGTTCGTGACCCAGGAATATGATGAGAAGAATGCTATCAAAAGTCCTTGGGGTGATATTCTCTATCGAGGCCTTCCACCCAAGAACAGAGCTGAAGCTATTGCACAGGATTTCTATCCTTGTATGGTCCGTGGACCTCAGCCTGAAAATGCCGACCCATCATCATTGCTCTGGTGTCATGACGATAATCTCTTCAAGCGCAACTTCTAGCATGCAAAGGCATCAGCCAAGGAAAACAAGAAGTCATTGGGATTAGACTTCAACCCTGGTCCCTCTGCTCCTCGTGCTGACGGCTCACGTGATGCAGAGCCCAATGTCATCGGCCCCTTTTCAAACCTTGATGGCCTCATCACTTACATTTTGGTCCAAGGTGCCAGAGTGGATCATTCTGATAATGATGCTGACACTGATGTAGCCCCAGCTCCTCCTCCAAGGTCGCGGAAGCTAAAGAAGACTAAGGCTTCACAATCAGCTGCACCTCCAAAAGCTTCACGTGCGAAGCCACTGGCCACTGCACCTCGTGAAGACAGTGTGCAGTCTGAAGATCTATCACGCATCTCCAAGAAGACGGAGAAGAAAAAGAAAATCGTCAAGAATACTGATCAGCCATTGACTCTTGCTGCCATTCTGCGTGAAGAGCACATTGATCTGTCCAGCGATGACGATCTTGTAGATGATGCTCTTGAGCAACTGATCAAAAGCAAGGAAGAAGCAGAGATCTTCAATAATTTACCTCTCTTTGATGTGGCAATCATCCATAACTTCATTGATGAGTGGTTTGACACCCCAAATCTCAGCTTTGATGATCTGCAACTTCCTATTGGCCTCAGTGTCTCCTTCAATGGCGCTATTGCTTCTGAGTTGGCTATTGCTCAGTGCATCATTGAACTGAAGCACAAGATCGACTATGAGAAAGCTCAGTTCAAGAAGCATGTGGCCAAGCTCAGCGTGCAAGATGTCAAAAACTTCAAGATCATGCTGCACGAGCTCAAAGAAGCCTTTCACAAAGAAGCTCGAGGCTCTCGAGAGCGCATGAAGAGTCTGGCTGACAAGTGTGTGCTAGCCTACAATGAGGCTGAGAAGCGAAAGTCTCTTGGTCGTCCTGGCATTGACCCCAGAATGGCTGCAAAGAAGAAGCTATCAACTGCCCAACCTGCACCTTCAAGGCAGGATGAACCTCGCATAGTCTTCCCAAGCAGCATGACTGGCTCGAAGCCAAAGGTCATGTCAACCGCTTCTGAACTGAAGAAGACGAGGGATGCCGAGGGTGAAGCCAGAAAAGGAAAAACACAGAAGCCTCTGATGTTGCTCCCTCCAAGAAGAAGCGCAAAACCAAGAAGAATCGGGCTGCTCCCACAGAGCCCTTAGTTGTTGAACCTATCTCAGTGGTTCGCCCTGCATCTGCACACCAAGAACTACGAATGATTGTTCATGAGCCTGCTTCCACAGAGGCTCATGAAGCTGAAGACATTCCAGCAGTTGATCCCATCGCTGCTGAAGACATTGGTCACCATGACAATGTTGAAGATGATGAAGTTCTTCCTCAGATCGAGCACAACTTGGTATCATCGCCTGTTCTCACGAACAGCGAAATCATCAGCATTGGTCGTCCTCTGACGCCAATTGCTCAGGATGCATCATGGGCTGATCACCCACAACAACAAGACTCCCCAAGTACTCCCCGACAACAACAAGTCACACCACATGTACAAGAAGAAGAGGATGTGGCCCAACCAACTCCATCTCCAAAGGCGTCGCCAGTATTACAAAGGCTTCGCAAAGGACCAAGGCCTCAAGCCCCTCTTCTGAGTGTTCCAGAAGGAGAAGTGCACCACCAATCTGTGCACGTCAAGTGTTTCCAGAAGCCACTCCAACTGTGAATATCTCCGTGTCTGAAGCCAAAGCTGCTGAAGACAATCCGGCTGCATCAGCCGATGACGAACAAGAAGAAGAACGTGTCCCTACTCCCCCCATTACTGAAGAAGTAGTTCCTCAAGTGAACGTGCCAGTTCCAGACCCTCCAGCTCATCAAGTAGAGGTTGAAAATCTTGAGGCTGCCACCACCAACACAAATGAAGCCAATGACGTAGTCATGACTGAAGCAAGTGTGGAGCCTGCACCAACCACTATGCTAGAAGCCAATGCTGCAACTGCTCCTGAAGCTTCTGTTGTGCAGCCTGAAGCCACTGTTGTTGCCACTGCTCCTGTTCCGCCACCAAGGCCCCATACAATTGAGCAAGCATACAACCATGGCCAGCTAATCACTGTCAGATGGCCCGTTCTGGTCCCTCCGCCTCATGTCTCTGGTCCTCAGTTTGATTATCTATTAAGCATAGGCCTCAGGTCCAGAAACCAAAGCCAAGACTGCCAAGGTTTCCAGGTACTGCCACCTCTACAGGGTCCTTCAATGCAAATGGCTTCAAAAGCCACAACACCTTCTTTGACAGCGCAAAGAACCCCTACTCAAGGCCAAGAATATCATCTGATCGTTTCTGGAGTCATCAGCAGCGAAGCTATTACTCATGCGTTCTGTATGATCAAGGGCGCATTTTCCCTCATATGCGCCTCGACACTGAAGCCATTGCAGGACTGCCATGCTTAGAAGAAGCACTTGACTGCTTTCGTGATGCAGGTCTGCTCAGCTTTGTGACAGACAAAGAACATTGGAATGTGGAACTTTTGCTTCAATTCTATGCTACCCTCCACATTCGCGGCTACAACAGGGATACAAATACATGGGTTCTCGAGTGGATGACAGGAAATGTTCATCATGAAGCCATAGCTCTTGACATCATTGAGCTTACAGGGTTATCCAATCTCGGAGAGCTGTACGAACCTGATTGTCAACTCCACCGCAATGCACTGGAGAGCATCTTCCATAAGCTAGAACCCAACATGAGCCAGATGTTGAGCATGATGAAGCCTTTGCCACATGACGCTGAATACCCAAAGGAGTTCTTTGTTGATGACCTTGAGTATCTGCCTCGCACAATATATCACATCATTATACGGACTCTATGGCCTATCAAAGGGCATTCATCAGCTGCAAAACTTGAAGGAGCCATGAAGACATTGGTCTTTTACATCCTCAATGGCATCAGCTTCAATGCACAATAATTCTTCCTCCGGCAACTGGCTGCGTCTGGATCTGACCTTTTTGGCCTGAAATTCTATGCTCCATGGGTCATGCACCTCATCAAGCTACACTCTGCTATCAACTATCAACCCTCTGCTCACAATCATCTGATCTGTCTACTAGAGGTTGATATGTCAGTTGAAGCCATATACCCTGAGCCAGCTAAGAAGCCTCTTTGTCTTCAAAATGTTGAACATCAAAGCTTCACTCAGCCCATGGAAGGAGTCCAAGCAGTAACTCGTGTCTATCCAATGGCTGGGACCACTCGTCTGCCTCATCGTGCACCAACTGAAGCTACTGAGAGCACAATTGCCCAAAGGCCTAAGAAGCTCTCTCGAGTCCTAAATGACCGAGAACTTCTTGTGGCACGGCATCAGAAACAAGACAAGCATCACTTTTGGCTCAAGCGACAGATGCAAAGCCTCTTGGTGGACGTCAATCGCATTCGAAATCTTGCCACCAAGAATGCCTTTGTCACTCACGAGACCTGTCGGCGATCATGGAAGAGTTTGACACTGCTCAATGCTGAAGCAGATCTTCAAGACGATGGCTTCACTGAAAGATTCAAGTTTGACTCCACTCCTCCACGGAATGATGTCCTATGTCGAACTCCATCCCTTGAAGACTCTGACTATTCTTCCTCCGCGGCAACTGTGAATGCCAAAGTGATCGATGATGAAGACGATGCTACTTCACTGCCCCCTACTTCCGCACGCATCGACATTGCACCAAGTTCGTCTGCACCGCCAGCCAACAACGACAACCCTGCTGCTTCACCTACTCCTCATGAGGACAAGTAGATGCTCTATGTATTCAAACCTTTTTGGTCATTACTGACAAAAGGGGGAGAAGCATATGAGTTTGATAGTCTTCAAGCGGGTGCATATGGGTGGTTGCTTTATATTTTGCCTAGTGTTTACAACTCTTGCTTTTGATACATTTCGTTCTTTGAGTTGTAACACTTAAACTCGATGGTCGTCTGCTACTTATTTGCTTTTCCATGTGCGATGATAACTTCCGCACTTAGATCATTCTGCAGACATCCATTTTTCATTATGCATGTCACTCTCTTAGTTACATCATTTCATCCATGATGAATTATCTTCATAAGTTGAAGAGGATCTCCACAAGTACAACCTGCCATGTGCATTTGCATTCCAAAAGCAAATTACTTATATGCACATCTTCAGGGGGAGCCTTTGCCACTTATGAAGACAATATCCTATCCTTTACAATTTCACATACTTTATCCCCGTTGAAAACTTCAACCAGTTTGTCATCAATCACCAAAAAGGGGGAGATTGTAAGTGCATCTAGTGCCACCCCTAGTTGGTTTTGGAGTATTGACGACAAAGTTGGTTGAGGGACTAATGCGTTTGTGAGAATTGCAGGATAACGCAGGTAGTGTCCCTCATTGATTTGGTTTACCTACCGGAGATGGCCCCTAAAAATGTATGAAGACATTGACGTCAATGGTGGTATGTGAAGATATTCATATTGACGACTATGACATGAGAAGAGATTGAGTGAAGACTATGGAGCGCAAAGACTGTGTTGTTTCGTTGTTTCCTTTTCTTCTTTGTTGAGTCATAGGAACCACCGTACTGTTAAGTGGGGTCCAAGTGAACAAAGTCAGAATGACTGAAGTGATGCTCAATCCAAATCCTATGTCTTCGAGCGAAGACAATGAGAGCAAATCTTATCCAGAGCTGGATGAGTCAGCTTTGCTTGTAGCCCAAGTAAAGCTCTCGTGTGTGTTTGAAATCTGACCGTTGGAACACGTGTCAGTTCCTTAGTGACCCAGGGTCATTTCGGACATATCAGGTCGGGTTGCCTTGTGGCTATAAATAGCCCATCCCCTACACCATAAATTGGTGGCTGCTCAGAGTTAGTTTACGGCTTTTGTCGTTTGAGAGCAACCCACCTCGAAGCCTTTGAGAGAGAGAAATCCTTGCGAGGACAAAGCCCAAACACCCAGAGCCAAAGAGTGTTAGGCATCACTGAAGTCTTTCTGTCTGAGTGACCTGAAGACTTATTACAGTTGAGGACTGTGTATCCTCCAGCCGGTTAGGCGTCGCGTTCTGAGCATCCAAGAGTCATTGTGGATCGCCGGTGAACAAAGTCTGTGAAGGTTCGGAAGTCTACATTGAAGACTTACCAGGGTGATTGGGCGAGGACTGTGTGTCCTTAGCTCAAGGGGAATAAGGTGAAGACGTGGTCTTCTGAGTTGAATCTCAGCCTCCCTAACCAGATGTACAGTTGTCACAGCAACTGGAACAGGTCCAACAAATCATGTGTCTTCAACAAGTGACTGGTTCTATCCTCTAACTCCCTTTACCTTAAGTTTGTCTTCATGAAATCATTGCCTATTTGTCATACCTGTTTGACTTCATTGCTTGACTACTATCGTTGATTGGCTTCATACTATCTTCCATCCTGATCCTTACTACCAAGCTGCTATTAGTCTTTGTACGTTCACATTATTGCATACTTGACTATGGTTTGCTTGTTGTAGTTTATCTTCCGCTGCATATCAATTAGGTCATTTCTATTGTTTGTCTTCGAAACTTCCACGTTTTGAAGACTTTGATAAAAATAGCCTATTCACCCCCTCTCTAGTCGATAACTAGCACTTTCACAGACAGTCTTTGAGATATTTTTCTTGAGATATGAAGATGCCATTCCTTTGCTGACAAATTTGAAGACAAGGAAGAACTTCAGCTCACCCATCATGGACATCTGATATTGCTCTTTCATCATGTATCCAAATTCATCACAATACTTCTGTTTGGTGCAGCCGAAGATAATGTCATCCACATATATTTGGCACACAAACAGTTCACCATCATATGTCTTCGTGAAGAGTGTGGGATCGAGGGATCCAGGTTTGAAGCCTTTGTTCTTCAGGAAGTCTTTGATCATATTATACCAAGCGCGAGGAGCTTGTTTGAGGCCATACAGTGCTTTGTTTAGCTTGTACACCATATCAGGATGTTTTGTTTCTTCAAAGCCAGGTGGTTGAGCAACGTACACTTCTTCTTCAATCTTGCCGTTGAGGAATGCACTCTTCACATCCATTTGATATAGTAAGATGTTGTGGTGGTTAGCATAGGCTAGCAGTATGCGAATAGCTTCAAGCCTAGCCACAGGAGCAAATTTTCATCGAAGTCAATTCCTTCAACTTGAGTATATCCTTGAGCCACAAGACGTGCTTTGTTTCTGACGACTTGACCATGCTCATCTTCCTTGTTTCGATATATCCATTTTGTGCCAATAATGTTATGCTTGCGAGGGTCAGGACGCTTGACTAGTTCCCAAACATTGTTCAGCTTGAACTGTTGAAGTTCTTCTTGCATAGCTTGAATCCATTCAGGTTCCGTAAAGGCTTCAGCAACTTTCTTGGGTTATGATATTGACACAAACAAAAAGTGCCCACAGAAATTTGCTAACTGTGTTGCTCTTGAGCGAGTAAGTGGACCAGGCGCATTGATGCTATCAATTATCTTCTCAATTTGTACTTCATTAGCAACACGAGGATGAACTGGACGAAGACCTTGCTCTTGCTGATCATTGTCATCATTGGGAGGATTGTCTTCAGTCTGAGCATTGTCTTCAGGTTGGTTTGGTGCAGAAATGACAAGTTCCTCTTCAGGCTGTGCTTCAGAGGGCATGATTTCACCAGTTCCCATCAGCTTGATAGATTCACTGGACGGAGCTTCATCTAGTGTACTTGGCAGGAGCTCTCTTTGTGAACCATTGGTTTCATCAAATCGTACGTCCACAGTTTCAACGATTTTGTAGTGATAGAGGTTGAAGACTCTGTAAGAGTGTGAGTCCTTTCCATAACCGAGCATGAAGCCTTCGTGAGCTTTAGGTGCAAATTTTGACTTGTGATGGGGATCCTTGATCCAGCACCTAGCACCAAAGACTCTGAAGTAGCTGACATTTGGCTTCTTGCCAGTAAGGAGCTCATAGGATGTTTTGCTTAGAAGCTTGTGGATGTAAACACGGTTGATGATGTGACATGCTGTATCAATAGCTTTAGGCCAGAACTTTCTTGGTGGCTTGTACTTGTAAGTGCATCTAGTGCCACCCCTAGTTGGTTTTGGAGTATTGACGACAAAGTTGGTTGAGGGACTAATGTGTTTGTGAGAATTGCAGGATAACGCAGGAAGTGTCCCTCATTGATTCGGTTTACCTACCGGAGATGACCCCTAAAAATGTATGAAGACATTGAAGACAATGGTGGTATGAGAAGATATTCATATTGAAGACTATGACATGAGAAGACATTACGTGAAGACTATGGAGCGCGAAGACTGTGTGGTTTCATTGTTTCCTTTTCTTCTTTGTTGAGTCATAGAACCACCGTACTGTTAAGTGGGGTCCAAGTGAACTAAGTCAGAGTGACTGAAGTGATGCTCAACCCAAATCCTATGTCTTCGAGCGAAGACAATGAGAGCAAATCTTATCCAGAGCTGGATGAGTCAGCTTTGCTTGTAGCCCAAGTAAAGTTGTCGCGTGTGTTTGAAATCTGACCGTTGGAACACGTGTCAGTTCCTTAGTGACCCAGGGTCATTTCGGACAAATCAGGTCGGGTTGCCTTGTGGCTATAAATAGCCCACCCCCTACACCATAAATTGGTGGCTGCTCAGAGTTAGTGCACGGCTTTTGTCGTTTTGAGAGCAACCCACCTCAAAGCATTTGAGAGAGAGAAATCCTTGCGAGGACAAAGCCCAAACACCCAGAGCCAAAGAGTGTTAGGCATCACTGAAGTCTCTCTGTCTGTGTGACCTGAAGACTTATTACTCTTGAGGACTGTGTATCCTCCAGCTGGTTAGGCATCGTGTTCTGAGCATCCAAGAGTCATTGTGGATTTCCGGTGAACAAAGTCTGTGAAGGTTTGGAAGTCTACCTTGAAGACTTACCAGAGTGATTGGGCGAGAACTAGGTGTCCTTAGCTCAAGGGGAATAAGGTGAAGACACGGTCTTCTGAGTTAAATCTCAGCCTCCCTAACCAGACGTACAGTTGTCACAGCAACTGGAACTGGTCCAACAAATCATATGTCTTCAACAAGCGACTGGTTCTATCCCTTTTCATCCTTTACTTAAGTTTGTCTTCGTGAAGTCACTGCCTATCTGTGTATCTGTTTGACTTCATTGCTTGACTACTACTGTTGATTGGCTTCACCCTATCTTCCATCCTGATCCTTACTACTTAGCTGCTATTAGTCCTGTACTTTCACATCATTGCATATTTGACTATGGCTTGCTTATGGTAGTCTATCTTCCTCTACATATCAACTAGGTCATTTATGTTGTTTGTCTTCGAAACTTCTAAGTTTTGAAGACTTTCATAAAAATCGCCTATTCACCCCCCCCCCCTCTAGTCGATACTAGCACTTTCAGTACTCGTCGAGCATTGTTCGAGCCATCTCAATGAGGGTTCTGTTCTTGCATTCTACAATGCCATTTTGCTGAGGTGTGTATGGAGTAGAAAACTCATGAGTGATTCCCATTGTATCCAGATAAAGATCAAGCCCGGTGTTCTTGAAATCAGTGTCGTTGTCACTTCTGATATGCTTGATCTTGACGCCATAATTGTTCATGGCTCGATTGGCGAAGCGTCTGAAGACATCTTGCACTTCAGTCTTGTAGAGAATTATGTGCACCCATGTATATCTTGAGTAGTCATCAACAATGACGAAGCCATAGAGACAAGCTGTTGTTGTGAGGGTAGAGTAGTGAGTAGGGCCAAATAAGTCCATGTGTAACAGCTCAAAGGGTTGAGATGTCGTCATTACATTACGTGAAGACTATGGAGCGTGAAGACTGTGTGGTTTTGTTGTTTCCTTTTCTTCTTTGTTGAGTCATAGGAATCACCATACTATTAAGTGGGGTCCAAGTGAACTAAGTCAGACTGACTGAAGTGATGCTCAACCCAAATCCTATGTCTTCGAGCGAAGACAATGAGAGCAAATCTTATCTAGAGCTGGATGAGTCAGCTTTGCTTGTAGCCCAAGTAAAGTTGCCGCGTGTGTTTAAAATATGCCCGTTGGAACACTGTCAGTTCCTTAGTGACCCAGGGTCATTTTGGACAAATCAGGTCGGGTTGCCTTGTGGCTATAAATAGCCCACCCCTTACACCATAAATTGGTGGCTGCTTAGAGTTAGTGCACGGCTTTTGTCGTTTTGAGAGCAACCCACCTCGAAGCATTTGAGAGAGAGAAATCCTTGCGAGGACAAAGCCCAAACACCCAGAGCCAAAGAGTGTTAGGCATCACTGAAGTCTTTCTGTCTGTGTGACCTGAAGACTTATTACACTTGAGGACTTTGTATCCTCCAGCCGGTTAGGCGTCACGTTCTGAGCATCCAAGAGTCATTGTGGATTGCCGGTGAACAAAGTCTGTGAAGGTTTGGAAGACTTACCAGAGTGATTGGGCGAGGACTAGGTGTCCTTAGCTCAAGGGGAACAAGGTGAAGACACGGTCTTCTGAGTTAAATCTCAGCCTCCCTAACCAGACGTACAGTTGTCACAGCAACTGGAACTGGTCCAACAAATCTTGTGTCTTCAACAAGCGACTGGTTCTATCCCTTTCCATCCTTTACTTAAGTTTGTCTTCATGAAGTCACTGCCTATCTGTGTATCTATTTGACTTCATTGCTTGACTACTACTGTTGATTGGCTTCACCCTATCTTCCATCCTGATCCTTACTACTTAGCTGCTATTAGTCCTGTACTTTCACATCATTGCATATTTGACTATGGCTTGCTTATGGTAGTTTATCTTCCGCTGCATATCAACTAGGTCATTTCTGTTGTTTGTCTTCGAAACTTCTAAGTTTTGAAGACTTTCATAAAAATCGCCTATTCACCCCCCCCCCCTCTAGTCGATACTAGCACTTTCAATTGGTATCAGAGCAAGGTACTCCCTTGTTCTGTGTGATTCGGTTTAACCACCTGGAGTTTCAGCTATGTCGACTACAGGATTAAGGAATGTATCTTGCCCCACCTTTGACGGTCATGAGTATCCTCGGTGGAAAGCCATGATGAAGAAGCGACTCATGGCTATGGACAGCGAACTGTGGACCGTCACCGAGATTGGTCTTACCAATCTATGCAAGATGGCGGAGGCTGATGACATTCGCAAGTACACTCTACTGAACCTCACAACGAAGGATGTCATCTGCTCCTGCCTGTCCCAAAATCAGTTCAGGAATGTCATGCACCTGAATCACGCGAACCTAATCTCGGACCGGCTTTCTGAGGTCTATGAAAGTCATCTTAATCGTCATGATCCTTGGCTTGATGACTACAAGGAGTCTCTTAAAGAGATGAACTTTCCACCTGAACCGTCTTCATCTTCACCATGCCTCGTGGCAGGGGGTGCTAAGGTAACTAAATGCTATCTTTCTGAAACTAGTGATGATGAATCAAGTGATGAATTTGGCCCCAGCTATGTCAAACTTGCTTCCCTTGCCACTAAACAACAAAGAGCTTTGGAAAGGATTCAAAACATGCTTAGTAAGAGCGATGATATGTTGGGCGAAGAAATGGATCAGTCAAAAGCTTTGGCTGAGAGTCTTCAGAGACTTCATTCTAAGTTTGACGCCCTTCAAGATCAACATAATGCTCTCTTGTCTGATCATGAGAAACTTTCTTCTGAATGTCTTCAAAGAGAGCAAGATCTTGAAAATATAAGGGTGAATTATGAAGATCTTCTGAGGAAGCACGATTCATTACTTGCTCAACAAATCAGCGTTGCTCAGGATGAATTTGAACCACCATGTTTAAAATGCATTAAGCGTGATAATGTTGCCTCTGTTGCTAAATGTTCCACTGCTGCTGCTGTTTCATTGTCTTCAACTACTGATGTGGTTACTAACCCCTCTATTGAGGATACCACTACTATTGCTGATGAAAATGCTAGGTTGAAGACATTGCTTGAAACAGGGATGTACAAAAGTTTGAAGGGACATCAGACACTCTGCGATGTCCACAAAAAGCAGATTCTGAACCGAAACCTTAGGAAAGAGAGTGTTGGGTTCGAGAGGAAAATGAATGTGATGGTTCCTACTGGAAGCCTGAGCAGTATCCCAAAACCACTTGGGTTGCTGCAAAGGAACCTTCAGTGGATCCATCCACTTTATCTGGATTTACCTGTGCTAATCCTATTATCATTGATGAATCCTTTGATGCAAACTATAAACTGTTCAAAAATCAGAATGGTGAAGTGTTTGCCAGGTATATTGGTACTAACTGCAGGAATGGACCTCCTATGAAGAAGATCTGGGTTCCCAAAAGCTGCCTGGAGAATCTTCCGGTGAATGTCATCATGACACCACCAGGGAAGAAGACAAACCCCAGACCAAAGGCATCATATGGTCCAACGGCTTCATACGAACACAGGACTCACTTGAGTCACCCTAACGCCAATGTTTTGCAGGGAAATCATACTCAGACTCATGAATATGAGCATGTGTCTTCAAACCGCTATGTTCATAGAACTAAGAACTTTTCTGCTTATTCACATGAGTATCATTCATCTCCTGCAAGGCTATTTGCTAGGGCTTCAAAGCCAAAATTCTCAGATGTTGCACTTAGACTCATTGCTTCTAAGCCACCCCTGAAAATGTGGGTGGTGAAGAAGAATTAACTCTCTTTTGCAGAATGTGGTCTCCAGCCAGCAATCAAAGGCGTCCGATATTATTGCTGGGGACCTAAAACATAAAGGGGATGCATGATAAAATGACTTACTATGTATTCCACATATGAATCTCTTATCTGTCATACTGTGTGTTCTAATCTTGATCTAAGTTGTGATAATCCTAGTGTGCGTCAAATGCTTATGCTTCACAACATACCTTGTGAAGCCTATCCTCCTAACTGCACTGTAGGGCATGTCACCAAAAGCTTGAGAATGGATTATTGACAGCGGATGCACTAATCATATGACTGGTGATCGAAGTCTTCTCATGGACTCAACCTTACGTCCATCAGACAAGAGTCAAATCACATTTGCTGACACTGGTAAAAGCAAGGTATTGGGTCTAGGTAGAGTTGCAATCTCTAGGGATCAACACATGGATAAAGTGATGCTTGTTGAATCCCTTGGGTTCAACTTAATGTATGTCTCAATGCTTTGTGACTTAAACATGATTGTGCTATTTGGAAAATATCGTTGCCTTGTACTAATTGAATCTGAGAAGTCTCTAGTCTTTGAAGGATATAGGAAAGATGATCTATACATGGTAGATTTCTCAGCAGGTCCACCGCTTGCCGTATGTCTTCTCACAAAAGCTTCAGAATGCTTGCTCTGGCATCGAAGGCTAGGACATGCTGGCATGAGGAACTTACACTCACTCGTCAAGAAGAAGCATGTCATTGGCATCGAGGATGTCAAGTTCAAGAAGGATCATCTGTGTGGTGCCTGTGAAGTTGGAAAGATGACAAGGGCAAAGCACCCCTCGAAGACAATCATGACAACATCTCAACCCTTCGAGCTGCTACACATGGATTTATTTGGACCTAATCACTACTCCACCCTCACAACAACTGCCTGTCTCTATGGCTTCGTCATTGTTGATGACTACTCAAGATACACATGGGTTCATATAATTCTTTACAAGACTGAAGTGCAAGATGTCTTCAGGCGCTTCGCCAATCGAGCAATGAACAATTATGGCGTGAAGATCAAGCATATCAGAAGTGACAATGGCACTGAATTCAAGAACACGGGACTTGATTTGTATCTGGATATAATGGGAATCACTCATGAGTTCTCTGCTCCATACACACCTCAGCAAAATGGCATCGTTGAGCTCAAAAACAGAACCCTCATTGAGATGGCTCGAACAATGCTAGATGAATACAAGACACCAAGAAAGTTCTGGCCTGAAGCTATTGATACAGCCTATCACATCATCAACCGTGTCTACATCCATAAGCTTCTGAACAAAACATCCTATGAGCTCCTTACTGGCAAGAAGCCAAATGTCAGTTACTTCAGAGTATTTGGAGCTAGATGCTAGATCAAGGATCCCCATCACAAGTCAAAATTTGCACCTAAGGCTCACGAAGGCTTCATGCTTGGCTATGGAAAGGATTCACACTCCTACAGATTTTCAACCTCTTTCTCTACAAGATCGTCAAAACTGTGGATGTGAGATTTGATGAAACCAATGGTTCACAAAGAGAACTCCTGCCAAGTACACTAGATGAAGCTCCTCCAAGCGAATCTATCAAGCTGATGGGAACTGGTGAAATTATGCCTTCTGAAGCACAGCCTGAAGAGGAACTTATCATCTCTGCACCAAATCAACCTGAAGACAATGCTTAGACCGAAGACAATCCTCCCAATGATGACAATGATCAGCAAGAGCAAAGTCTTCGTCCTGTTCATCCTCGTGTTGCAAATGAAGTACAAATCGAGAAGATAATTGACAGCATCAATGCGCCTGGTTCGCTTACTCGCTCAAGAGCAACACAGTTAGCAAACTTCTGTGGGCACTTTTCATTTGTGTCAATATCAGAACCCAAGAAAGTTGCTGAAGCTTTTATGGAACCTGAATGGATTCAAGCCATGCAAGAAGAACTTCAACAGTTCAAGCTGAATAATGTTTGGGAACTTGTCAAGCGACCTGACCCTCGCAAGCATAACATTATTGGAACGAAATGGATATATCGAAACAAGCAAGATGAGCATGGTCAAGTCGTCAGAAACAAAGCACGTCTTGTGGCTCAAGGATATACTCAAGTTGAAGGAATTGACTTCGATGAAACATTTGCTCCTGTTGCTAGGCTTGAAGTTATTCGCATACTGCTATCCTATGCTAATCATCACAACATCTTGCTATATCAAATGGATGTGAAGAGTGCATTTCTCAATGGCAAGATTGAAGAAGAAGTATATGTTGCTCAACCACCTGGCTTTGAAGATCCAAAACATCCTGATATGGTGTACAAGCTAAACAAAGCTCTGTATGGCCTCAAACAAGCTCCTCGCGCATGGTATGATATGATCAAAGACTTCCTGAAGAGCAAAGGCTTCAAACCAGGATCCCTCGATCCCACACTCTTCACGAAGACATATGATGGCGAACTGTTTGTGTGCCAAATATATGTGGATGACATTATCTTCGGCTGCACCAACCAGAAGTATAGTGATGAGTTTGGATGCATGATGCAAGAGCAATATCAGATGTCCATGATGGGAGAACTGAAGTTCTTCCTTGGTCTTCAAATTCGTCAGCAAAGCAATGGCATCTTCATATCTCAAGAAAAATACCTCAAAGATTGTCTGAAGAAGTTTGGAATGGAAGACTGCAAAGGTTATACAACGCCAATGCCAGCCAAACACCACCTTGGTCCCGACGACAATGGTAAAGAGTTCGATCAAAAGGTATACCATTCCATGATTGGTTCTTTACGTTATCTATGTGCATCTAGGCCAGATATTATGCTTAGTGTTTGCATGTGTGCTCGATTCCAAGCGGCACCAAAGGAATCGCATCACTTAGCTGTGAAGCGAATTCTTTGATATTTGGCTTACACCCCAACACTCGGATTATGGTATCCCAAGGGCTCAAAATTTGATTTGGTTGGATTCTCGGATGCTGAATATGCTGGTGACAAGGTGGATCGCAAGTCTACATCAGGCACATGTCATTTTCTTGGTCGATCACTTGTCTGTTGGTCTTCAAAGAAGCAGAATTGTGTATCACTCTCAACTGCTGAATCTGAATACATTGCTGCTGGATCATGTTGTGCTCAGCTTCTATGGATGAAGCAAACTCTCAAGGACTATGGCATCAACCTGAAACAAGTACCTCTCTTCTGCGACAACGAGAGTGCCATCAAGGTAGCCAACAATCCAGTCCAACACTCAAAGACGAAGCACATTGAAATTCGTCATCACTTTCTCAGAGATCACGTCATGAAGAAAGATATCGATATCATTCACGTCATAACTGAAGAGCAACTTGCAGATATCTTCACAAAGCCCTTGGATGAGAAAAGGTTTTGCAAGTTACGGTGTGAGCTAAATATCTTGGAATCCTCTAATGTCCTGTGATCAGGCACACATCCTAACACTTATGCATGTTGATGACTTAGATGTGCAACACACAAAGTAATGTATATCTTCAATCAATGAAGATTTACACTCTGAGTGTGAATACATTAACATGGAATTTGACTTCGGAGCACCACGATAATTGTGCGCCGTGTCTGGGTCTAATACTTCCTATACGGTGGGTAACGCCACCACCAAATTTCTCTGTTTGAAGTGTTTCACTCATGGCGTTACTTTTGCAAAGACTTCGCATTTGGTTTGTCTTCAGTTTCAATTTATCTTCATGATTTTCTGCGCTATGACGATTTGATTGCATATATATATATACTAGTGTGCTGTCCTCTACAGCATTCACTTATAGCTATGTCTTCAAGTTGAATCTTTTGAACTAAGTGAATGTGATCGGACCATAACCTCTCTATGCTTTCTATCTCAAACTCTATCTGTCCAAATCATATGCATTCTATTGAAACTGTCGAATGTCGTCTCCGCGTCCTAGTCAGCAGAAGGCAAAGAGACAAACATTAAATTTGTTTTAAATGACTTATCCTTATTGTTGAAATCCGGAGAAGTCGGAACAACTCTCCGACATGCCTGGCGGGCATGGGAACGTGGGACAACTCTGAGTATGTTGCATGCTTGCCACGTGTACCACGGATGTGAACAGACAGGGGCACCTGCGTAATTGCGCTGTGTCGCACACCTACTTATAAATACGTGTCCCCTGCGGTAAAGAAATCCTTCTTCCACCTCTCCACCTCGTCAAAACCCTAGCGCCACCGCTAGCTCTCGACGACGCCGGCGACGAAGCGCTTAGCTGCGCGACTTCTCCGACGCCGTCCTCACGCTGGCCGCGGACATCGTCCTCTCCACCGTCGCTGTAGGTGTCCTCCGTCGCCAAGATAGGGCACGGTCGGCTGAACTGCTCGGTCTCCTATTCATCCCATCTAGCAGTTCTTCGTGCGGTAATTATAACTCTATTTTTACCACCTTTTTGATCTTCATAGATTCATCCTATTTACCGAAAGTGGTTTCTACCTACTCAATGTTAGATCTATTCTGTGTGCATCTCATAATGCCTAGTCTATTCACTTAGATTTCCTATCTAGTTTGATTCCTCACTTGTACTTATTCACGGATTGGTACAAATCTGGAACCAACTCACCTCACAAAAAGTGAACGTCTTCGCATCATGAGGTCAATGTCTTCAAACTGATTTATCTTCAAAATCTTCTGAGAATGCATATGACCTCTTCCCCTTCCCTCGCATCTCTAATGCTGTCACAGGTACATGTCCGTGGGAGAATCCCTTGGTTCTCATAGTCTGCATTCGTTTGTAGAATACTTACAGAATCATATCAATTCTCCTGAAGCCAGTTCGTGCTTGACCAGCAAGCGAAAGTCTCTGAAGCCATTGAACATATTGAAGCCATTAAGTTTGAAGTTCATGGCTGTAGGAAAATCAGCAAGGAAGGGTGGCAGACAGCGCCGAGAAGGAACATCCAAAGATCTGCCTGATGACCTAGCAGAGCTCTACAAGACAGATCCTGAAGAGACATATCATCAGCGCAAGACATGAATCCAATGGATTCTATGCTATTGGGCTGAAGAGTGGTTCAAGTACAAGTTCGTAACCAAGGAATATGCAGAGAAGAATGCAATCAAGAGTCCTTGGGGCGATATTCTCTATCGAGGTCTTCAACCCAAGAACAGAGTTGAAGCTATTGCACAAGATTTCTATCCTTGCATGGTCCATGGACCACAGCCTGAAGAAGTCGACCCATCATCATTGCTCTGGTGTCGTGACGACAATCTCTTCAAGCGCAACTTCCAGTTTGCTAAGGCTTCGGCAAAGGAAAACAAGAAGTCACGGGGATTAGACTTCAATCCTGGTCCCTCTGCTCCCCGTGATGATGGCACACGTGAAGCTGAAGAAAATAGAATTGGCCCCTTTGCAAACCTTGATGGCCTCATCTCCTACATCTTGGTACAAGGTGCCAAAGTGGATCACTCTGACAATGATGATGATTCTGATGAAGCCCCAGCTCCACCTCCAAGGCCGCTGAAGCCAAAGAAGATTAAGGCTTCATCATCAGCTGCTCCTCCAAAAGCTTCTCGTGTGAAGCCACTGGCCACTGCACCTCCTGAAGCCAGTGTGCAGTCTGAAGATCAATCCCGCATCTCCAAGAAGACGGAGAAGAAAAAGCAACTTGTCAGGCATACTGATCAAGCCTTGTCTCATGCCGCCATTCTGCGAGAAGAACCCATTCATCTGTCCAGTGATGAAGATCTTGCTGATGATGCCCTTGAGCAACTGATAAAGAGCAAGGAAGAAGCAGAAATCTTCAACAACTTGCCTCTCTTTGATGTGGCAATCATCCATAACTTCATTGATGAGTGGTTCGACACCCCCAATCTAAGCTTTGAAGATTTGCAGCTTCCCATTGGCCTCGGCGTCTCTTTCAATGGCGCCATTGCTTCTGAGCTAGCTCTTGCTCAGCGCATCGTTGAGCTGAAGAACAAAATTGATTATGAGAAGGCTCAATTCAAGAAGCATGTGGCGAAGCTCAGTGTTCAGGACGTCAGAAACTTCAAGGTCATGCTGCATGAGCTTAAAGAAGCTTTTCTGAAGAAGCGCCAAGAAGCTCAAGGCTCTCGTGAGCGCATGAAGAGTTTGGCTGATAAGTGTGTGCTTGCCTACAATGAGGCTGAGAAGCGCAAGTCACTTGGCCGTCCTGGCATTGACCCCAGGATGGCTGCAAAGAAAAAGAAGAAGCTTCCTGCTGACCAGCCTGCACCTTCAAGCCAAGAAGCCCCTCGCATTATCTTCCCAAGCAGCATGACTGGCTCGAAGCCAAAGGTCACCACAACCGCTTCAAAACAGAAGAAGACGAGGGCTGCCGAGGCTGAAGCCAGAAAGAGGAAGAATAATGAAGCCTCTGATGCCGCTCCCTCCAAGAAGAAGCGCAAGACCAAGAAGTCTAGGGCTGCTCCCACAGAGCCCTTAGTTGTTGAACCCATTTCAGTGGTTCGCCCTGCGTCAGAACATCAAGAAAGAAGGATGATAGTTCATGAGCCTGCTTCCACAGAGGCTCATGAAGCTGAAGATATACCAGCAGCTGAACCCACCGCTGCTGAAGACATTGGTCATGATGACAATGTTGAAGATGATGAAGTTATTCCTCAGACCGAACACAACATGGTATCATCGCCTGTTCTTACGAACAGTGAACTCATCAGCATTGGTCGTCCTCTGACGCCAATTGCTCAGGATGCATTGTGGGCTGATCACCCACAGCAACAAGACTCCCCGAGTACTCCCCAACAACAACAACAAGCTACACCACCCGTGCAAGAAGAAGATGAAGACTTTGAGGCCCAGCCAACTCCATCTCCAAAGGCGTTGCCAGCATTTTGCAGGCTTCGCAAAGGACAAAGGCCTCAAGTCCCTCTGTCGAGCGTTCTAGAAGGAGAAGTGCAACGCTAACCTGTTGCACATCAAGTATTTTCTGAACCCACTCCAACTGTGAATGTCTCCATGTCTGACGCCCAAGCTGCTGAAGACATTCCGGCTGCATCAGCCGAAGAGAATCAAGAAGATGTACGTGTCCCTACTCCCCCAGTTATTGAAGAAGCTGCTCCTGATGTGAACGTGCCAGTGCCCGACCCTCCTGTTCATCAAGAGGAGGTTGAAAATGTTGAAGCTGCCACCACCAACGACAATGAAGCCGATGATGTTGTCATGGCTGACGCTAATGTGGAGCTTGAACCAACCAGTGTGCCTGAAGCTAATGAGGCCACTGCACCTGAAGCTAATGAGGCAACTGCTCCTGAAGCACATGTTGTGCAGCCTGAAGCCTCAGCTGTTGCCCCTGCTCCAGTTCCGCCACCAAGGCCTCATACAGTTGAGCAAGCATACAGCCATGGTCAGCTAACCATTGTTCGATGGCCCATTCTGGTACCTCCGCCTACTGCCTCTGGACCTCAATTTGATTATCATGTTGAGCATAGGCCTCAGGTCCAGAAGCCCAAGCCAAGACTGCCAAGGTTTCCAGGTACTGCAAACTCACCAGGGTCCTTCAATGCTAATGGCTTCAAAAGCCACAATACCTTCTTTGACAGCGCCAAGAACCCTTACTCAAAGCCAAGGATATCATCAGATCGGTTTTGGAGCTATCAGCAGAGAAGCTATTACTCCTGCGTTCTGTATGATCAAGGGCGCATTTTCCCTCATATGCGCCTCGACACTGAAGCCATTGCTGGACTGCCGTGATTAGAAGAAGCACTTGATTGCTTTCGTGATGCTGGTCTGCTCAACTTTGTGACAGACAAAGAACACTGGAATGAAGAGCTATTGCTTCAATTCTATGCCACTCTACACATTCGCGGTTACAACAGAGATATCAAGACATGGGTCCTCGAATGGATGACCGGAAATGTTCATCATGAAGCCAAAGCTCTTGACATCATTGAGCTTACAGGGCTAGCCACTCCTGGTGAGCTATATGAACCTGGTTGTCAAAAACACCGCAATGCACTGGAAAGCATCTTCCATAAGCCTGAACCCAATATGAGCCAGATGTTGAGCATGATGAAGCCTTTGCCACGTGATGTTGAATATCCAAAGGAGTTCTTTGTTGATGACCTTGAGTATCTGCCGCGCACTATATATCATATCATCAGGCGGACTCTATGGCCGATCAAAGGACATTCATCAGCTGCAAAACTTGAAGGAGCCATGAAGACATTGGTCTTTTACATCCTCAATGGCATCAGCTTCAATGCACATGATTTCTTCATCAAGCAACTTGCTGCTTCTGGATCTGATCTGTTTGGTCTGAAGTTTTATGCTCCATGGGTCATGCGCCTCATCAAGCGACACTCATCTGTCAACTATCAACCATCTGCTCGCAATCATCTGATCTTTTTACCAGAGGTTGATATGTCAGTTGAAGCCATATACTCTGACCCTGCCAAGAAGTCTCTTTGTCTTCAGAATGCCGAGCACCAAAGCTTCACTCAACCCATTGAAGGTGTTCAAGCAGCAACACGAATCTATCCATTGGCTGGAAATACTCGTCTGCCTCATCGAGCACCTACTAAAGCCACTGAAAGCACCATTGCCCAAAGGCCTTGGAAGCATTCTCGCGTTCTCAATGACCGAGAACTTCTTGTGGCCCTTCATCAGAAACGGGATAAACATCACTTTTGGCTCAAAAGACAGATGCAAAGCCTCTTGGTGGATGTCAATCGCATTCGTAACCTTGCCACCAAGAATGCCTTTGTTGCTCATGAAACTTGCCGGCGATCATGGAAGAGCTTGACCCTGCTTAGTGCTGAAGCAGATCTTCAAGACGATGGCTTCAATGAAAGATTCCAGTTTGACTCCACTCCTCCACGGACTGCTGTCCTACGTCGCACTCCATCTCTTGAAGACTCTGCATGTTCTTCCTCCGCGGCAACTGTCAATGCCAAAGTGATCGATGACGAAGATGATACTACTTCACCACCTCGTACTACTGCACGCATCAACACTGCACCAAGTTCGCCTGCACCGCCAACCAACGACGATAACCCTGCTGCTTCACCTACTCATGAGGACGAGTAGATGCTCTATGTCTTCAAACCTTTTTGGTCCTTACTGACAAAAGGGGGAGAAGCGTATGAGTTGACAGTCTTCAAGCGGGTTCATATGGGCGGTTGCATTATATTTTGCCTCGTGCTTACAACTCTTGCTTTTTGAAACATTTGGTTCTTTGAGTTGTAACACCTAAACTTGATGGTCGTCTGCTACTTATTTGCTTTACTGTGATGCGATGATAAATTCCGCATGTGCGATGATAACTTCCGCACTTAGATCATCCTGCAGACGTCCATTTTTCATTATGCATGTCATCCTATTTGCTATATCATTTCATGCATGATGAATTATCTTCATAAGTTGAAGTGGGTTTGCACAAGTACAACCTGCCATGTGCATTTGTATTCCAAAAGCAAAATTACTTATATGCACATCTTCAGGGGGAGCCCTTGCTACTTATGAAGACAATTCCTATCCTTTACAATTTCACATACTTTATCCCCGTTGAAAACTTCAACCAGTTTGTCATCAATCACCAAAAGGGGGAGATTGTAAGTGCATCTAGTGCCACCCCTAGTTGGTTTTGGAGTATTGACGACAAAGTTGGTTGAGGGACTAATGCGTTTTTGAGAATTGCAGGATAACGCAGGAAGTGTCCCTCATTGATTCGGTTTACCTACCGGAGATGACCCCTAAAAATGTATGAAGACATTGAAGACAATGGTGGTATGAGAAGATATTCATATTGAAGACTATGACATGAGAAGACATTACGTGAAGACTATGGAGCGCGAAGACTGTGTGGTTTCATTGTTTCCTTTTCTTCTTTGTTGAGTCATAGAACCACCGTACTGTTAAGTGGGGTCCAAGTGAACTAAGTCAGAGTGACTGAAGTGATGCTCAACCCAAATCCTATGTCTTCGAGCGAAGACAATGAGAGCAAATCTTATCCAGAGCTGGATGAGTCAGCTTTGCTTGTAGCCCAAGTAAAGTTGTCGCGTGTGTTTGAAATCTGACCGTTGGAACACGTGTCAGTTCCTTAGAGACCCAGGGTCATTTCGGACAAATCAGGTCGGGTTGCCTTGTGGCTATAAATAGCCCACCCCCTACACCATAAATTGGTGGCTGCTCAGAGTTAGTGCACGGCTTTTGTCGTTTTGAGAGCAACCCACCTCGAAGCATTTGAGAGAGAGAAATCCTTGCGAGGACAAAGCCCAAACACCCAGAGCCAAAGAGTGTTAGGCATCACTGAAGTCTCTCTGTCTGTGTGACCTGAAGACTTATTACTCTTGAGGACTGTGTATCCTCCAGCTGGTTAGGTGTCGCGTTCTGAGCATCCAAGAGTCATTGTGGATTTTCGGTGAACAAAGTCTGTGAAGGTTTGGAAGTCTATCTTGAAGACTTACCAGAGTGATTGGGCGAGGACTAGGTGTCCTTAGCTCAAGGGGAATAATGTGAAGACACGGTCTTCTGAGTTAAATCTCAGCCTCCCTAACCAGACGTACAGTTGTCACAGCAACTGGAACTGGTCCAACAAATCCTATGTCTTCAACAAGCGACTGGTTCTATCCCTTTTCATCCTTTACTTAAGTTTGTCTTCGTGAAGTCACTGCCTATCTGTGTATCCGTTTGACTTCATTGCTTGACTACTACTGTTGATTGGCTTCACCCTATCTTCCATCCTGATCCTTACTACTTAGCTGCTATTAGTCCTGTACTTTCACATCATTGCATATTTGACTATGGCTTGCTTATGGTAGTCTATCTTCCTCTACATATCAACTAGGTCATTTATGTTGTTTGTCTTCGAAACTTCTAAGTTTTGAAGACTTTCATAAAAATCGCCTATTCACCCCCCCCCTCTAGTCGATACTAGCACTTTCAGTACTCGTCGAGCATTGTTCGAGCCATCTCAATGAGGGTTCTGTTCTTGCATTCTACAATGCCATTTTGCTGAGGTGTGTATGGAGCAGAAAACTCATGAGTGATTCCCATTGTATCCAGATAAAGATCAAGCCCGGTGTTCTTGAAATCAGTGTCGTTGTCACTTCTGATATGCTTGATCTTGACGCCATAATTGTTCATGGCTCGATTGGCGAAGCGTCTGAAGACATCTTGCACTTCAGTCTTGTAGAGAATTATGTGCACCCATGTATATCTTGAGTAGTCATCAACAATGACGAAGCCATAGAGACAAGCTGTTGTTGTGAGGTTAGAGTAGTTAGTAGGGCCAAATAAGTCCATGTGTAACAGCTCAAAGGGTTGAGATGTCGTCATGATTGTCTTCGAGGGGTGCTTTTCCCTAGTCATCTTTCCAGCTTCGCAGGCACCACACAAATGATCCTTCTTGAACTTGACACCCTCGATGCCTATGACATGCTTCTTCTTGACGAGTGTGTGTAAGTTCCTCATGCCAGCATGCCCCAGCCTCCGATGCCAGAGCTAGCATTCTGAAGCTTTTGCAAGAAGACATACGGCAAGCTGTGGACCTACTGAGAAATCTACCATGTATAGATCATCTTTCCGATACCCTTCAAAGACTAGAGACTTGTCAGATTCCATTAGTACAAGGCAACGATATTTTCCGAATAGCACAATCATGTTCAAGTCACAAAGCATTGAGACAGACATTAAGTTGAACCCAAGGGATTCAACAAGCATCACTTTATCCATGTGTTGATCCTTTGAGATTGCAACTCTACCTAGACCCAATACCTTGCTTTTACCAGTGTCAGCAAACGTGATGTGACTCTTGTCGGATGGACGTAAGGTTGAGTCCATGAGAAGACTTCGATCACCAGTCATATGATTAGTGCATCCGCTGTCCATAATCCATTCTGAAGCACGAGGTGTCATACCCTACAGTGCAGTTAGGAGGATAGGCTTCACAAAGTATGTTGTGAAGCATAAGCATTTGACGCACACAAGGATTATCACAGCTTAGATCAAGGTTAGAACTCATAGTACGACTGGTAAGCGATTCACATGTGAAATACATAGTAAGACATTTTATCATGCGTCCCTTAATGTGTTTTAGGTCCCCAGCAATAGTATTGGACGCCTTTGATAGCAGGCTGGAGACCTTATTCTGTAAAAGAGAGTTAATTCTTCTTCACCACCCACATCTTCAGGGTTTGCTTAGAAGCAATGAGTCTAAGTGCAGCATCTAAGAACTTTGGCTTTGGAGCCCTAGCAAATAGCCTTGCAGGAGATGAATGATACTCATATGAATAAGCAGAAAAGTTCTTAGTTCTATGAACATAGCGGTTTGAGGACACATGCTCATATTCATAAGTCTGAGTATGATTTCCCTGCAAAACATTGGCGTTAGGGTGACTCAAGTGAGTCTTGTATCTGTATGAAGCCTTTGGACCATATGACGCCTTAGGTTTGCGGTTTGTCTTCTTCCCTGGTGGTGTCATGATGACATTCACTGGAAGATTCTCAAGACAGCTTTTGGGAACCCAGATCTTCTTCATAGGTGGTCCATTCCTGCAGTTAGTACCAATATACCTGGCAAACACTTCACCATTCTGATTTTTGAACAGTTTATAGTTTGCATCAAAGGATTCATCAATGATAATAGGATTAGCACAGGTAAAGCCAGATAAGGTGGATGGATCCACTGAAGGTTCCTTTGCAGCAACCCATGTGGTTTTGGGATACTGCTCAGGCTTCCAGTAGGAACCATCAACATTCATTTTCCTCTCGAACCCAACACCGTCTTTCCTAGGGTTTCGGTTCAAAATATGCTTTTTGAGGACATCGCAAAGTGTCTGATGTCCTTTCAGACTTTTATACATCCCTATTTCAAGCAATGTCTTCAACCTAGCATTTTCATCAGCAATAGTAGTGGTATCCTCAACAGAGGGGTTAGCTACCACATCAGTAGTTGAATACAAAGCAACAGTCGTAGCAGTGGAACATTCAGTAACAGAGGTAGCGTTATCACGCTCAATGCATTTTAGACATGGTGGTTCAAATTCATCCTGAACGGAACTGATCTATTGAGCAAGTAATGAATCGCGCTCCTTCTGAAGATCTCCATAGTCCACTCTTATCTTTTCAAGATCTTGCTTTCTTTGAAGACATTCAGAAGAAAGCTTCTCGTGATCAGACAAGAGAGCATTATGTTGATCTTGAAGGGCGTCAAACTTGGAATGAAGTCTCTGAAGACTCTCAGCCAATGCTTTTGACTGATCCATTTCTTCAACCAACATATCATCGCTCTTACAAAGCATGTTTTGAACCTTTTCCAAGGCTCTTTGTTGTTTAGTGGCAAGGGAAGCAAGTTTGACATAGCTGGGGCCAAATTCATCACCTGATTCATCATCACTAGTTTCAGAGAGGTAGCATTCAGTTACCTTAGCACCCCCTGCCATGAGGCATGGTGAAGATGAAGATGATTCAGGTGGAAAGGTCATCTCTTTAAGAGACTCCTTGTAGTCATCAAGCCAAGGATCATGACGATTAAGATGACCCTCATAGACCTCAGAAAGCCGGTCCCAGATTAGCTTCGCGTGATTGAGGTGCATGACATTCCTGAACTGATTTTGGGACAGACAGGAGCAGATGACATCCTTCGCTGTGAGGTTCAGTAGAGTGTACTTGCGAATGTCATCAGCCTCTGCCATCTTGCATAGATCGGTAAGACCAATCTCTATGATGGTCCACAGTTCGCTATCCATAGCCATGAGTCGCTTCTTCATCATGGCCTTCCACCGAGGATACTCATGACCGTCAAAGGTGGGGCAAGATACATTCCTCAATCCTGCAGTCGACATAGCTAAACTCCAGGTGGTTAAACCGAATCACACAGAACAAGGGAGTACCTTGCTCTGATACCAATTGAAAGTGCTAGTTATCGACTAGAGGGGGGTGAATAGGCGATTTTTATCAAAGTCTTCAAAACGTGGAAGTTTCGAAGACAAACAATAGAAATGACCTAATTGATATGCAGCGGAAGATAACCTACAACAAGCAAACCATAGTCAAGTATGCAATAATGTGAACATACAAAGACTAATAGCAGCTTGGTAGTAAGGATCAGGATGGAAGATAGTATGAAGCCAATCAACGATAATAGTCAAGCAATGAAGTCAAACAGGTATGACAAATAGGCAATGACTTCATGAAGACAAAGTTAAGGTAAAGGGAGTTAGAGGATAGAACCAGTCACTTGTTGAAGACACGGGATTTGTTGGACCAGTTCCAGTTGCTGTGACAACTGTACATCTGGTTAGGGAGGCTGAGATTCAACTCAGAAGACCGCGTCTTCACCTTATTCCCCTTGAGCTAAGGACACACAATCCTCGCCCAATCACTCTGGTAAGTCTTCAAGGTAGACTTCCGAACCTTCACAGACTTCGTTCACCGGCGATCCACAATGACTCTTGGATGCTCAGAACACGACGCCTAACCGGCTGGAGGATACACAGTCCTCAAGTGTAATAAGTCTTCAGGTCACTCAGACAGAAAGACTTCAGTGATGCCTAACACTCTTTGGCTCTGGGTGTTTGGGCTTTATCCTCGCAAGGATTTCTCTCTCTCAAAGGCTTCGAGGTGGGTTGCTCCCAAACGACAAAAGCCGTAAACTAACTCTGAGCAGCCACCAATTTATGGTGTAGGGGGTGGGCTATTTATAGCCACAAGGCAACCCGACCTGATATGTCCGAAATGACCCTGGGTCAACTGACACGTGTTCCAACGGTCAGATTTCAAACACACACGGCAACTTTACTTGGGCTACAAGCAAAGCTGACTCATCCAACTCTGGATAAGATTTGCTCTCATTGTCTTCGCTCGAAGACATAGGATTTGGATTGAGCATCACTTCAGTCATTCTGACTTTGTTCACTTGGACCCCACTTAACAGTACGGTGGTTCCTATGACTCAACAAAGAAGAAAAGGAAACAACGAAACAACACAGTCTTCGCGCTCCATAGTCTTCACTCAATGTCTTCTCATGTCATAGTCTTCAATATGAATATCTTCACATACCACCATTGTCGTCAATGTCTTCATACATTTTTAGGGGTCATCTCCGGTAGGTAAACCGAATCAATGAGGGACACTACCTGCGTTATCCTGCAATTCTCACAAACGCATTAGTCCCTCAACCAACTTTGTCGTCAATACTCCAAAACCAACTAGGGGTGGCAGTAGATGCACTTACACGTATTTAATATAAAACGGCCGCACAGGAGGTAAAATTTTAAATAACAAGCATTATATTACATAGAAATCTTGTTTCATATTACAGCACAGAATAACATGAATGTATTCATGGAAATATAACATCCCTGGCACATTGCTCTGCTACAGTGCGGGATCCCTCCAAGACGCTCTCATAGTACAGTTCGGGTGTGCGGTGCTCCTTGCCCGCGGGCGATCCCTCGGTCATTAGCTTCATGGCGTACATTTTCGCCCAGTGCATCTTGGCACGGGCAAAGGTCATTCGCGCGCCTTCCATGCAGACCGACCGCTTGATGGCGTCAAACCGAGGGCAGGCACTGACTAGCCGCTTCATGAGTCTGAAGTAGGTGCTGGGAATAGCTTCGGCAGGCCATATCCGGATTATTAAATCCTTCATGGCTAGTCTGGCCGCCCTATGCAGTTCGACCGACTGTTTTAGCTGATCGCTAAAGGGCACCGGATGTTTTGGCACAAGATACTGCGACCAAAACAACTTCTCCGTGGAGCTCCCCTCTTTGGCTCGAAAGAATTCTGCGGCATCTGAAATGTTGCGCGGCAAATCCGCAAACGCCCCTGGAGAACTCCAAATTCGGGTCAGTAATAGGAACCTTTTCTTCACATATTTGCTCTACATAATAAAGGCCTTACCCGCCGCGAACCTCCTGTATTTCCTGGAGGGCGCCCTGGGCTTCAACCCGGGCATCGTGCGCGTTTTGACGGGCCTTGGTGAGTTCAAAATATTTGTCCGTAATATTTTGCTCCAAGGACTCGCATTTCTTTACGGCTTCCTGGAGCTCTTGCTGGACCTCACTGACCCTGGCCTCATGTTTTTCACGAGCGGCCTGCTCCTTGGCCGCCTTCTCCTCTGGCTGCTCGATGGCGAGCTAGAGCGCTTCGCGTTCTTGCAGCAGAGCTGGCGCGCGTCGGTCTCCATCGTCGTGAAGGAGCGTCGGAGGACCGTCATGAGGAGATGGACCTCAGGACCACCGACGTGTGGCCAGTGCCTACCTTGCCTCCGCCCGCTCCCTCAGTCGTTGCCACTCGCGGCGTGACACTCGTGCCTCAGATTCGAGCGTCCTAGTCCGTGCCAGCATCGGCGCGGGCATGAGGACCCAGCGGTTCCCGGGTACCCATCCGAAGCAGGTTGAGCAGGTGGAGAGGGGTGTGGTAGGTGGCGTACCTTGACAGGCGCAGAGCAAGCGAAGCTAGGAGGTTCCGGTGACGTTTTTGACACTGCACTGTCGAGTGATGGAGGACGGCACTGAACCAGATCTTCCGCTACTACCCTAGTCCACCAACGACCACTGCAGCATGATGCGGAGGGTGATGTCCTCCGGGGCGCCCGGCTCCACATTGCGCAATGGGCTCTCCTTGTCGTCGGAGCCACCAGATCTGCCACCAGAGGCGGCGACGCTGTCGTCACTCACCGTAGATCTGAAGCGGATGGGACGGAGAGAGAGAGAGAGAGAGAGAGAGAGAGAGAGAGAGTGAGAGTGAGTGAGTGGAGTGTATTGACTTCAGTTTTGGGTTTCGTCCGGATGTGGGATATATGTGGGGTCTGGGTGGGCCAGGCCGACACGATGGACATGCTCGTGCCTCCCCAAACCCGCCCCAGATTTGGGTTGAGTCTGAGAAGTGCCAATCAGCCCGGACATCCGCAGCCAGAATGAGGGGTGCGTTTGCGTAGAGTTTTTTGACCGGGCAACGACTTGGCCGTCTGCCCGGGCGCAAGGGGGGAGCCTGGCTATAGATGCTCCAACAAAGGCACATCTAGATGTGCCCAAAAAAAACTTATAAAATTGATGTGAAAAGCAGATACATATTTTCTATCGAAATGAGGTACAGCATAGATCTATACAGACGTCATTGTTAGAATAGACGAGAAAGACGGGAGACACAGAAGTAAAGTAAATCCTCGTTCTCATTGATGATGGGTTACACATATATATAACCCCCGAAGGGGTGTCTCCGAAGGGACACGAGGCAACCGCCTCTTTAGGAAAAGTAGGGATTAACATGATTAATTAAATCCTAACACTCCCCCTAATCCATGCTTGTTAATGTAAGTATCATCATCTTGAGAAGCTCCTCCAAAAACCCTGTGGGAAAAAATATGAGGAGATATGTGTTCTATATGTTGCTAAAACTCCTTCAAACCCAGTGGGAAAATAAGGAGAAAATGATGCAACATATAATGGTTATTGTCTCTTTTAACTCAATACGAGAAAACCCATAGAGTTTAGAGGACAATAAATATGTCGTATATACTTTCCTAAAAACCCCGATGGGGAAAACAGAAAGTATGACATATGATCTCATGTTGATATTACCTCATTAAAAACCTTTATGAGAACCTGTAAAGTAAACTCATGAAGGGGAAAAGAGCATAATATGATGCATTGAACAGGAACAATTCAGGAAGATACTCCCCCTGATTCTTGCAAAAGTTCGAAGCCGCCACATACCAAAACATAGAAATTGGTAGAGACCCGCTGAACAAATCAGTCGCATGATTTGACTTGCAAGATATGCAATATAGTGATATTGCTTATTATGTAACCTGTTTGCATCTGGGCAACACAAGAAACATTATCGTTGAGATAATGGTTGGTGAATGTAGCAATGAGGTCTGATTTGAAGACTCTTCATGAGAGGGCTACCACACCAAGTAGGAACACTAAATTTGTCTATGATCTGATAGTGGGGATCTGATCCATGTAACCAATGATATTGGTGTTCAGATTTCTCCGAAACTGAAAAACCAGGACAAGATGTTTCATGCCTTGGAGATATCGAAAGATATTTCTTGAGTACCAACCAATTGTCTTTGGTGGATCCAACGGCATTATGGAACGTTGAGTCCCAATATCTCATTTCCATCATCTCTTGGTCTAATAGATCTTTCTCTACATCTAGAGAATGAACTACCATGAGAGTAATGGATAGATAAGATTTGTCCATAATGAATTTCTCCAATATATTTTGGATATAGACAACATAGTATACCATAATGCATGAATGAAGGTGCTCAAGTTGTAGTAACGAGCGGTATTTTGGTTTACCAAATCCTTCATTTTAAAGTCCGTCACTCAGATGATTACATGTGTCGTCATTGCAAACACACAACACATAGATAATCATCATTGTAGGAGTAATCCTTGTCTATAAGGATCTCACTACGTCGGTTGTACCATATGTACCGACAAGAATAAGCAGTATGGTGGCTTACCGATTTTACACAATGTATGTTGCATTTTGTATTTCGATTCAGAATTGAGATTCCATCGGAAATCAATCATATATGTCTAAATCTAGTGATCCACATGGATATGTGATCGCTACATCTATCAACTGCAGAGATAGATGATTTTGAACTGCCAATGATATAAGTTATCGGAATAAGATTCCACCTCCGGAGAATAGTTGGGTATCTGCGTGAACCCTTGTGCTACAATACTTGCTCTTTGTTTCACCACCTCATTGTTCTTAATTCTGTTTCCAGAAGAAAACTGGTGTAGGTATTGCTTATGAATACCTTCCCATTATTGAGCAAGATCATTTCTATCTAGACTATACCCTTTGCTTGAGTTCAGTCCGAGTGTTGTTCACACTTTGCCATGGCCATGGTCTTTGGATCTAAATCATTTGAAAGGTTTTTGCAATCTAGTTGAGAAATGTATGTCGACAATTGTAGACTTCCGGTTATATGATTCTCCAGAATCTATATAACAATATGTAGTTAACGGAAATATCGTTACCCATGGTGACTGCTCGCAATTTCCCAATGCGATTGAGTCGGGTATTCCGATGTCCCGGTCATTGTGTGCACTATGACCTGGGTTGGTGGAGGTTTCTCGTCCACTGGGTGTATACTACCCATTAGGTGTCTGCCAACATGAAGTTGACTTGCATTTACTGATTCACAGGCCTTGATATCCTTGCTTGTGATAAGCTGAATCCCGACGTACTTCTGCCATACATCTCCCCCTGTTGCTTTGAACGGGGAGTGGAGTGGATTTTATTGGTACCTCCACTCTTTCAGGCGTACTTTTGTAGGATTGTAGGATTGTGTGACACCTTTATAGTCAGTAAATGAATCTGGCAGGTTATTTGCAATGTGTTGCAAATCTTCTGAACGCATAGTTCAGATCTTTGAGTACGTGGATTTGAGGAAGAAATGTGTTGAACATTCCACTAATTTCCTGGCATTCTTTATGGTACTTGAAATCTCTCCCTAATGCCTGGAAATATTCCTCATTGAATCAGCATACTGACCTTGAATAACTCCCCGTGCGGGGGCTTGAGGTATTGACGGAAATACAGTTATTCCCCACATAGATCCCAACTATATGTTGAGGGGCCAATGATGTATGCCGGGGTGGTGATATCAGTATGCAACCGAATTACCGCAGATAGGAAATACTTGATAGATATCCACATATCAAAGATAGAGGGGAACAATATTATGTAGTTCTGTCATGAGCGTTTAAAACTGCATGACTCCAACGTAAAGTTGGCAAGTTGCAATTCCAAAGTAAAGATAATGCAATGAGCTCAACTCTTTGGATAGGATTCTACCAAACCATTTTGAGTCTAGACCTTAGGACAAATTGCTAAACTCAATCCAAGGGCCATAGAGAAGGCACTCAAGGAGAATTCTGCAATGTTATCCATTCGATTTGCTTGAAATCGATGTCAGGATAATGAGCCAATGGTTTCGTGTGAATAAAGCACACATTTAAGACCATCATGTAGATATGTCTTTTAGAACCATGGAATACCTGAATAGTCTAGTCAATGGATGGGAAGAGCCACTTACCTCAACTTGATGCATTCAAGGAGTCTGAGTGGTTCAGCGTAGACTTTAAGGTGTGCGAGCCTTAAAATTAGCTTCCCTGTGTCACTTGTAGTGCACATAAAATCCAAATGATGTTAGAATTTAGCATCATAATAATCATAAACTATTGGAATTGCTAATAGTTTCTGTTTCAACCCAATGTCTCGATGACCAAGGCGAGTATGCCAAGTTTGTCATGTACAAGACACTCTGGAAAACTATCTTGTACACAACATGTGCTGCGGGTTGAGTCTTATGTGTAGTACAATCCAGATGATACACATAGAATGTGCTTGCCATATCCGTTGCATATGGTAAAGAGAAGTTATTTCTCTTTGTTGTCATCATAAGTTTCGCTATGGAAACTATTTTTGACGCATACCTTCATAGTAGGGTACGAGTTAAACCTAGGAAGCAATAAAGCATCCCGACGTTACTCGAGTACCCACAGGGATAGTAAATATGACTCGAGTTGAGCCAACAAATACCTCATTGCGTCCAGCGATTTAAATATCTCTTTTCTCAATGAGAGTGGAAAAATTGGACTTCCCTGAGTATAAAGTTTGTGGTGCATATGTCCACAAGGCACATATCATTTTTCATTGGATTGACTCCCGTAGAAATCTATATATAGACATGAAGATTCTCAATATGAAAATCACTGTCAGATATATAGAATACATACAAATGTATTTGTATCAAAGTGCTGATACAGTATATTGTGATATACAATATATGATGACAACAATAATCATGTTCTTATTAGAACATCATAAATGGACATAAATAAATAGATCACTAAGAAGACTAAGGGACTAAATGTATAGTCTCCAAACATGTCAGTTGATGCATATTCAACCATCATGCTCTCCATGCTCATAGGGTCTCGTGACAGCTTGATGGTGTCCGGTTGAGGGTTTGAAGTGAGTTTCAAACCATTACCCTTGAGGTCCTTTGCATCCCGGTGGCGTGTCTTGGATTGCACGTGCTATCCCATGGGATGCAAGACTGATCTTAATGTCCATGACCCGCTTAAGTAAGTTGTGGTCATTGAGGGCAAGTGCCTCAAATTGTTAGCCATCAATTACTTATAGGGGCAAGCCAGAGATAATTAATTTACAAGAAGTAGATTAAAAATCATCATGGTTTTGTAATAAGAATGCAAAAATTTGACTCAAGTGTATAACTTGAAAATGCTCAACCTCAATTGTGGGAACATAACACATTGAAGATCACTTAGATCTCATAGTAATAGGTTGCATGGCCATTACCTTGTGTATGCTACAATTTAGATATAAGGAATACACGTTGAAGGTAATCGCTTGTCGAGTTTGACAAAGCGTAGACCTCAGAGTAAGAGGGGATAGTCTGCAAATGAGCAGTAGATCCCAACTCATTACCTTATGATTCCAAATATAATGAGGGAGAAATATTCAAAAATTTGCAAGTTTGATATTGCGAGAGAAGATAATCTCAATCGCAAAAACATGTTCAAGAGAACTTGATATGTGGTAAACACATAGAACATGCCACTATTCCCAGATGGAAATCTGGTACTCAGCAGAACAGTAGTGATGTACTGAATTTGTCTTTGCAAGAGATTAAAAATCTCAATTGCAAATGGACGTAATAAATCTCGACACATGATAAACGTGGAAAAATATTACATCAACTTAAGATCTGGAATACATCTCAGTACTCAACAGATATATACTACTATTGTAATGAATAGTAATGATGTTGCAAACTTGACACTCAAGTGAACACTTGAATTGTATAGACCTCAAATGAAATGAGATGATCTTGTATCAAGTTGCATGATAATTCAATGGAGTGAATTAATATTGTGCGAGAGAAAATTAATCTCAATCGCAATGAGATTGTTTTGCGAGAAAATAATAATTCTCAATCGCAAATCAATATTGTTGTGCGAGAAAAATTTAATTTCAATCGCAAAAAAATGATGCTCTTAAACAAAGAACTGCAGAAAATCATCTGTGATTATGAGAAACCACAAGGGTTGGAGTAAAAACAGCCGAAGAGATAAGGTTATCTTCCTTTTTCTCTCAAGAGCGGTTCCTGATGGGGATTTCTCCCGTAACCGCCAGCGTGCAGGAGACGGGAGGCGGCGCGGCCATGGCGCCGGCGGGCGCGGCGCACGGCCATGGTGTGGGGCGCGTCGCAGAGCAGGCGGACGGGTGCGGGGCGCGTCGGGCTGGCACGACCAGGGGCCACGACTCTCCTTGGACCGAGGATCCACGGACGTCGGTGGAGGGCGGGTCAACGCGACCACGTAGCCGCAGTCGTGGGCTCTGCCACGCCGCGATGATGCAGGCTGCGGCCGCACAATCATCTTCATACCTCCGCGGTCCAACGATAGGACAGATACGCACGACGACGAATGTCCTTGTGGAGAAGAAGTAAGGCGTCGTACATATTCTTCTCCGTCAGTTTCTCTGTGATTTGCTTCGTGGCTTCCTGTTCGTGGTAAAGCAAATATTCTGTAGTCATGAACAGAATTAGGAAACTAGCACCTTGTTTGTTCGTAGCTATTAGATGAAGACACTGATATTTGTGGGGTGCTTCACGCCGATTCAGTTCTTCTTCCACTTTTGATTTTCCTCTCATGGAGTTCACTGGAGTTGAAAATCGCTGGAGTTGCCGCCGCTCTCCGCCGAGGGCACTGCAATTCGTGTGGGCTCCTCCGACGTCTGGTACAGTAGTGACGCCGACCACCGCTAGGCAGCGGGCACCGCGCGTGGGAGGTGCCTGCCGGATTTTACCATCGGCAATGAATTTTGTGCGCGTGGGAGGTGCCTGCCGGATCTTAAAATCGCTAGACGCGATGAGGTATTTGTTGGCTCAACTCGAGTCATATTTACTATCCCCGTGGGTACTCGAGTAACGTCGGGATACTTTATTGCTTTCCAGGTTTAACTCGTACCCTACTAAACTATGGAGATATCCGTCAAAATAGTTTTCATAGCGAAACTTATGATGACAACAAAGAGAAATAACTTCTCTTTACCATATGCAACGGATATGGCAAGCACATTCTCTGTGTATCATCTGGATTGTACTACACATATGACACAACCGTAGCACATGTTGCATACGAGATAGTTTTCCAGAGTGTCTTGTAGATGACAAACTTGACATACTCGTCTTGGTCATCAAGACATTGGGTTGAAACTGAAACTATCAGCAATTCCATTAGTTTATGATTATTATGATGCTTAATTCTAACAACATTTGGATTTTATGTGCACTACAAGTGACACAGGGAAGCTAATTTTAAGGCTCGCACACCTTAAAGTCTACGCTGAACCACTCAAACTCCTTGAATGCATCAAGTTGAGGTAAGTGGCTCTTCCCATCCATTGACTAGACTATTCAGGTATTCCATGGTTCTAAAAGACATATCTACATGATGGTCTTAAGTGTGTGCTTTATTCACACGAAACCATTGGCTCATTATCTTGACATCGATTTCAAGCAAATCGAATGGATAACATTGCAGAATTCTCCTTGAGTGCCTTCTCTATGGCCCTTGGATTGAAGTTTAGCAATTTGTCCTAATGTCTAGACTCAAAATGGTTTGGTAGAATCCTATCCAAAGAGTTAAGCTCATTGCATTATCTTTACTTTGGGATTGCAACTTACCAACTTTACGTTGGAGTCATGCAGTTTTACACGCTCATGACAGAACTGCATAATATTATTCCCCTCTATCTTTGATATGTGGATATCTACCAAGTATTTCCTATCTGCGGTAATTCGGTTGCATACCGATATCACCATCCGGCATACATCATTGGCCCCTCAACATATAGTTGGGATCTATGTGAGGTATAACTGTATTACCGTCAATACCTCAAGCCCCTCACATGGGGAGTTATTCAAGGCCAGTATGTTGATTCAATGAGGAACGTTTCCAGGCATTAGGGGGAGATTTCAAGTACCATAAAGAATGCCAAAAAATTAGTGGAATGTTTAACACATTTCTACCTCAAATCCACGTACTCAAAGATCTGAACCATGCATTCAGAACATTTGCAACACATTGCAAATAACCTGTCAGATTCATTTGCTGACTATAAAGGTGTCACACAATCCTACAATCCTGCAAAATATGCCTGAAAGAGTGAAGTTACCAATAAGAATCACTCCACTCCCCGTTCAAAGCAACAGGGGGAGATGTATGGCAGAAGTACATCAGGATTCAGCTTCTCGCAAGCAAGGATATCAAGGCCTGTGAATCAGTAAATGCAAGTCAACTTCACGTTGGCAGACACCTAATAGGTAGTATACACCCAATGGATGGGAAACCTCCACCAACCCAGGTCATAGTGCACACAATGACCGGGACATCGGAGTACCCGACTTAATCGCATTGGGAAATCGCGAGCAGTCACCATGGGTAACGATATTTCCATCAACTCTATATTAATATATAGATTCTAGAGAAACATATAACCGAAAGTCTACAACAGTCGACATACATTTCTCAACTAGATTGAAAAAACCTTTCAAGTGATTCAGATCCAAAGACCATGGCCATGGCAAAGTGTGAACAACACTCGGACTGAACTCAAGCAAAGGGATTCATAAGCAATACCGACACCAGTTTTCTTCTGGAAACAGAATTGAGAACAACAAGGTGGTGAAACAAAGAGCAAATATTGTAGCACAAGGGTTCACGCAGATACCCAACTATTCTCCAGGGGTGGAATCTCATTCCGATAACTTATATCATTGGCAGTACAAAATCATCTATCTCTGCAGTTGATAGATGTAGTGATTACATATCCATGTGGATCACTAGATTCATATATGATTGATTTCTGATGGAATCTCAATTCTGAATCGAAATACAAAATGCAACATACATTGTGTAAAATCAGTAAGCCACCATACGGCTTATTGTTGTCGGTACATATGGTACAACCGACGCAGTGAGATCCTTATACACAGGGATTACTCCTACAATGATGATTATCCATATGTTGTGTGTCTACAATGACGACACATGTAATCATCTAAGTGACGGACTTTAAAATGAAGGATTTGGGTAAACCAAAATACCGCTCGTTACTACAACTTGAGCACCTTCATCATACATTATGTTATACTATGTTGTCTATATTCAAAATATATTGGAGAAATTCATTGTGGACAAATCTTATCCATCCATAACTCTCATGGTAGTTCATTCTCTAGACGTAGAGAAAGATCTATTTAGACCAAGAGATGATGGAAATAAGATATTGGAACTCAACGTTCCATAATGCCATTGGATCCACCAAACACAATTGGTTGGGACTTAAGAATATCTTTCGATATCTCCAAAGGCATCAAACATCTTGTCCTGGTTTTTCAGTTTCACAGAAATGTGAACACCTATATTGTTGGATACATTGATCAGATCCCCACTATGTCAGATCGTAGACAAGCTTAGTGTTCCTACTAGGTGTGGTAGCCCTCTCATGAAGTGTCTTCAAAACAGACCTCATGGCTACATCCACCAACCATTATCCCAAGGATAATGTTTCTTGTGTTGCTCGGATGCAAACAGGTTACATAATAAGCAATATCGATATATTGCATATCTTGCAAGTCAAATCATGCAACTGATTTGTTCACCAAGTCTCTACCAACTTTTACATTCCAGGAATGTGTACACGGAATTGGTATATGACAACTTCAGAATATGCAAGAATGAGGGGGAGTATCTTCCTAAATTGTTCCTGTTCAATGCATCATATTATACTCTTTTTCCCTTCATGAGTCTACTATGCAGATTCTCATAAAGGTTTTTAATGAGGTAATATCAACATGAGATCATATGTCATACTTCAGTTTTCCCCACCGGGGTTTTGGGGAAAGTATATACGACATATTTATTGTCCTCTGAACTTTATGGGTTTTCTCGTATTGAGTTAAAAGAGACAATAACCATTATATGTTGCATCATTTTCTCCTTATTTTCCCACTGGGTTTGAAGGAGTTTTAGCAACATATCAAAATCTATACTCCTCATATTTTTCCCACAGGGTTTTTGGAGGAGACTTTATCAGATGATGGACTACGATGCAATCAAGCGGTGATTAGGGGGAGTGTTAAAACTAAATAACTCTTGTGGTTATTAGGGAATAATCCCCGCTCCTTCCTAGATGTGCGGTTGCACACTTCCAGCAACCGTCACGACGGTTCCTGGAATTGCATCTCTAAGGACCATCTAGACCCTCCGAGGCAACTGTTCCCATTGTATATAAGTGCTCATTCATCATCAATAAAGGGTTGTTCGAATCATTTGTTTCCTTGTCTCTCTCGATACAATTCTATTCATCACAATCCTCCTCCATAGTCATGAAGGGGCAGAGAAAAGGAGAGAGGGATCGTCCGACCCCCATTCCTCTCCCTCAATCTGCCGCCGTCACCAATCACCGGCGACCTCCCCCACAGTTGCCACCACCACTCGTGTCCTGCCCCACGGCTGGCACCCCCACCCCTTCTCTCATCCCCTCGCATTCTCCCCGCCACTAGCGACCTCCTTCCCTTTCCCTCGCTCTGAAGGTTTGGATCCATCACCATCGGCGCATCTCACCCTCACCACCGAACAACATCATCCATCCTCGCTTCGCTCTCCTTCTCCGGTCGTTGTCCTACGATCACCACGCCTTCTTCATGGGGCGGCAAGGTGCAGACGAAGGCCCTAGGCCAGGGCGGCGAGATGCAAAGGAGCCATGGGTACATGTGAAGTCGACCAGCTAGGGTTGGGGCGGCTGTGTCAAGAAGAGAGGTGGGAATGGAACAGCTGATGCTATGGGGAGCATTAAGCAGGAGGGCTATGGCTACCTGCCGGAGTTGGCATGTAACACCGGCGACATAACACAAATCACATACTACCTCCGTTTGAACAAAAACTGTGTGATCATACCTGTCCGAGCTGATCCATAAGAAAAACAGGTCCCTTTCAGAGAGGCCATAAAGAAAAAAGATATACTCCACCCGTCCCATAATATAAGAACCTTTTTGACACTACACTAGTGCCAAAAACGTTCTTATATTACGGGACAGAGGGAGTACATAATACAGTATATGGCAGCATATATAGGACGAAAAATAGCTTGTAGTTGTGTGGCCAACATATTCTGAGGTGCGATTTTCTCCGAAGCTTTTATGGCGGCTGGAAAAACAAGCATTTCCCTTCTGGTTATCTGAAAAAAGAGAACATATTCGTCAGGCGTAACAAGCTTTCATTGGAATAAAAGCTACCCCTCCATCCCACAATATAAGAAAAATGATCTTATATCATGGGACTAAAGGAGTAATAAATTCAAATCGAATAGAGTTTTACCCGAGCAAGCATCAAACAGAGTTTCTATTTTCTTCTTGCATCGGAATAGATCATAAAGTTGATTCCGGCAGCAATATGCTGAGCCAAACAGCATACACACATTTTTCTTTTGTTCGCCAAAAATACAAAGGACCTCAATCATAATAAAAATTACATCTGCACCGCTCAGAGGGCCAAACAAACCATCCGGGCAATCTTCATGCAACGCGCGGCACCTCATCTACAGAAAACAGCGACAGCAGACAAAGCATAGCAATGCTTCCAGTGGTACATCACCCAACCATGCAACACAAACGCCCTAATATCCAGTATGTCGGATCGAAGTCTTCTACTAGCAAGCATAGCAAGCATGTACACTACTATCTGCCTGCTACCAAGCGGTAGACCAACCGCCATATTCGTGCTCTGTCCGAACCTATTTCGGTACATTCAGGCAGCAATGAACACTTGTTCAACATTGTTGAGGGGGCTTCCATGCTCCACCATTGCTTTTCAATCACTAAAGACCTTCGAATCACATAATCATAATCAGAATTCTAAAAAATCAACATCTAAATGAAGCACATAAAAGGGTTAAGAATGTTCAGCTTGAGAGAATAAAATCTGGCAGGGCAGAAAACCCAGGCAGCAACTGCGAATGTTTGAGAAACAAGCCAATACAATGAAACAAGCAGCGAAGAAACAAACTAAAATCAAAACAAAGATAAAACAGGGATGTTGACAAGGCTCGGACATCCAAGGAAGGAATTAGCAGCATTAGCTGTCAAGCCTGGCAGGGCGAAAGCTCTTAGGCGGCAACTGCGAATGTTTTGAGAAACAAGCCTTAAATTTATCATCACTGCCATACCATTTCCCCAGTTGATTGGATCAAATAAAGTTAGACTAACCAATCAATTAGTGTGATCACTGTAATCACCACTGTAAACCGACTGAAACACTATCACAGAAACACAGAAGACATGGCAACAATGTTCATAGCTAACAGAGACATGACAACAGACCAATTTACAAATAGACAATTAAATACTTGCAGAAAAACAGAGTGAGAAATATTGAAGTGAAAGGAACCCACTTAATAGAACATTCAGAGCTGAACCAAACCGGGGGCAAATGGGCATTCCAGCCTATAGACAAACCACAAAGGTTATGACCAAATGAGAACACATGCAGTGGAGAAGTGGCTGTTGTTTACAATATACTCCCTCCGTTCTAAAATAGATGACTCAACTTTATACTAAAGTTAATACAAAGTTGAGTCATCTATTTTGGAACGGAGGGAGTAAAAAGTAAAAGACATGAGAAGTTTTAAACCTCAGAAAGCCGCAAATATATCGTCATCTGGAATCTGACGGTAATTCCAACTTGAAAGCTAATCATCATAGGCTTCAAGTGCATTCTAGATCTAATTTGGAAGAAAAGATTGCCCAACATTTGTTTGGCTAAAAAGATTGAAGGAAACAAGGTGTACCATCAGAATATAAATGCCTTCTAATTCACAGGAATCCATTGATACTGGCCAAATCAACAAGAACAAAATTATCACTGTTGGATTCAGATGAAGATCAAGTGTTGGATCATGCATCAATACCTGTCACAATCCACACAGATCATGTAGACTGGAAGGTAAGAAGAAGCAAACAATCAAATAACAGCAAAAGGAGATCAAGATACAATGTTGCTCAGTGGTGGCAATATTTAATTGGTTCGATTCTGCCAGCGATGTCGTCAATGCTTTCAGCAGAGGGAGCTTGTTATCCTCATCGCAACTGCGTCGCCCCAAACAACAACAAAAATCAAACACAAAAAGATAAGGAAAAGAACAATGAACGGCAGATTAAATATTAGGTATCAGATGGCTCGGTTCAGCGGCATACAAATCAACTCCTGAGAGAAAACCTGTGATAATCGGCATACAAACACAATCTCATGTACATATATCAACATGTCAAAGCATCTTCGGTCAGTGTTTGCAAGAGATAAGGCAACATGCAAATTTATACAGAGAATTAGACATTGCAAAAAAACAGAGCAAAGCACACAGCTGAATCAAACCAGGTGTAAACAGAGATTCCAGCCAAAGGACGACACTTGCCACTTCAGTGATTATTAGTGGCTGTTGTATCAACATAACAAGCAAAAGACTTGAGCAATATTTAACCTCAGAAAGACGCAAAAAAATATCGTCATTCTGTATCTGACGGTAATTCCAACATAGCTAATCATCATAGGCATCAATTGCATTCTAGCTGTATAAAAAAAAGTCAAGGTATAACATCAGAGCAAAAATACGGACGCATACAAAGAAAACGCTCGGATCAGGTGCTGGATTACGCATCAATACCTCATCACAATCCAAACAAACAAATCTAGTAACTGGAAGTTCAAAGAAGCAAACAATCAATAACAGCAAAGAAATATTGTTCAAAGATGCATAGTTGCTCAGTGGTGGCAATATTTAATTGGTTCGATTCTGCCAGCAATGTCGTCAATGCTTTCAGAAGAGGGAGCTTGTTATCCTCATCGCAACTGTCCACCCCAAAACAAACAAAAAAATAAAACAGAATTATAGATAAAGAAATGAGCAGTATCCTTTCTCAAGAAAAAGAAGCAGAAAAGAGAGAACAGGAGAAAAGAACAATGAATAGCAGATTATAAAATCAGGTATTGGATGGCTCAGTTCAGCGGGATATTCAGCATACAAATTAACTCCTAAGAGAAAACCTGTGATTTGGTCTGTTCAGCTTGAATATTTGCAAATCGTCACTGCCATCACCAAAGGAAAAGAAGCACCAAGTATGTAAAGAAAGCAGAAGACATGACCGAAACAAATTTGGGATTGTATGGGAGGGATAAGGGTGCAACAAAATATTGGATCATCATCTACCGAGTCAGATTAAGAAGTATGTCAATCAGCACAGATCCAACAATGTAGACCCTAAGACTGGGGCGACAAATATAAAATCATCATCCTCAAACTGGTTTGGAAAATCTTTGCAACCATCAATGTATCTATTGTACACAACAAAACATTATTTTTGCAATCAAACTGAATATACAAAATCAGTGAACAGATCGCCAACAACAACAGAAGTAAACCTCAAAAGCAATGGTGTAGGAGCTCAGTAAGAACGTAGTGATTGATAATCACACCTGGAAGATCATATTTATTGAATTGTCTCATCACTGCTCACATCCAAGCAAATAAAAAATTCAGCATATTCATTAGTCAAATGGAAAACCATTCTATTAGTTTAGGTTAATCAAAGGTCAAATAATAAAAAAGAATTAACATGTCAAGCTGAGATATAATGTAATAAGAGGACTCAGAATATGGGTGGTGATATAGCAGGATGGTCGGCAAGGCAAATAAATGCCAGTTACGACGAACGAGACCAAATATCAATCTTCACCGTCCTCTAAGGAATCATAGAAACTAAATTGTCTGATTTTCAAATGAAAAGCGTTAGGTTAGATGAACTAAATTATTTGATTCTCGTGTAAAAGGTTTAGGTTGAAAGGTCATCAGATAGGAGCGAAAGACTATTTTTGTTCATGTAATCATGATTTGATCATATGAACTATGCACTTGTAATCATCATTCGACCTGGGCAAACACCAATTCAAGAGACATAAAAACAAAAAGACAAAGAAAACAGAAACGGGGTACCAGGAATCATGATGCCTCAGAAGGAAGGCAGTAGGTTATGTAATCATTGATGATTTCATTGAGAAAGATTCACACTAATCATCATCAGCACCATGAAACCATAAAACACATCAACTATAATTGCAGATATGAGCAAGATCATTGGCCTCATAGAGAAGATTATATCGTTCCACATGAAGAAAATTCAGACATATGCTTGTCTATTAATTTAGTTTAATCCTTGGCCACCAACAAACAAAAACACTTACAGAAGCAAGCCAATCATCAGCTGAAGAATCTCAACAGGGGAAAGCAGTTTGGATAGGTATAAAAGAATGATCGGAGGCAAGAAGATGCCAGCTACGACATAGACAAAATATCAACCTTAACCATCCTCGAAACAAAATGGAATCAGAAAAAACAGATTGACTGAGATCAAATGGTTTACTGGTGCTCAGATTCAGTCATTCATGAGGATCTCCCATCAGTACGAGGAATGTTTTACAACCGCTGCATAATTGGAACAAACAGCACCAAGAATAAATCCTTAACAAATCACACAATATTTAAAACGTTGAATTATTTACACGAGTTTGGCGTCTTGGAGCAGGACAAGACAACTAATGTCAATCAAATATTAGCTCTGAAGGTGACAAATCTAAAAGTTCAACAAATTCAGATAAACACTTAGTCTCAAATCCAAATGCAAAACAAACCTCAAGACAAATAAACACGGATCAAAATGTAAAACAAACCTCAGGACAAAAAACACAAAAAAAACAAGGATCCAATGAATCCAGAAGAAGCATGATTGGTGCTCAGATTCTATCGGTGTATAGGAGTCGTTCACGTGGATCTCCCATCAGTACGAGGAATGTTTTATAACCATTGCACCACCAAATGTTCCAACTCAAAACTAGAAGAACCACAAGGACTTGAATTATAATAGATAAACAACAACAACAACAAAGCCGTTAGTCCCAAACAAGTTGGGGTAGGCTAGAGGTGAAACCCATAAGATCTCGCGACCAATGAATTATAATAGATAAAAAAGAAAAAAATTGGAGCACAGAAAGTAAACTGCAATGTCAGATTAAGCATACGCCAAGATCCATCTAGACATTAGAAATAAATGAAAAAAAGGAAGAAGTCAAAATAAGTGAACATTATTAAGGATGCATCAGATCTCCAAGGTGAAAAGGGTGTGACATCATAGAAATGCCTCAGACGCAAATTACCCATAAACTTGTGTCTCCTCAGTTGCATCAACAATGCTCATTCCAAAAAAAGAAGCAACAACTTGAAAAAACAGAACATTTCAAATGAACATCGAAAGAAGACAGCAAGAAACAATCAAACTCATTTTTGACACCAATATACAAGGCAGAGTTACAGCATTTCAAAACCAAAAGAAAGCTAAAAACAAAATGCACTATTTTTTCTTATCAAACCAGGGATGATGATCATTCTCGGTTCAGTATAGAGGCCATCATGTTGGCCAATCAAACCAATAGGGAAATTAATCATTCATCATCTCACCTCCACTGATTAAATTAGAAAATATTAAATTAAATTAGTCTGCATGGAACATAGCAAGGATACAAGCAAGAGGATGATCAGACTCGGTTCATTATTTTAGGCCACCATATCAGCCAATCAAACCAATAGGGAAATTAATCTCATGCATCATATCATGTCTGGCCTACTAAACACAAAATTAAATATATTTTTGAAAGGAAAGTACCAGCAAGGAAAATGCAACATTGAGGGCAGATGCATCAGATCTCCAAGGTGAAAAAGAGTGTGACATCACAGAAATGCCTCAGATGCAAATTACCCATAAGCTCATGTATCCTCATCTGCATCAACTATGCCCATTCTACTTAGAAAACAAAGTTTTATATCTGAATTGATCTAACATTGCTTGTTTGCGTTTTAAACTACAATAAAATCATTTTTTGTATCATTCTGCAACAAACACCAGCATATCTTTGAAGCTGGAAAAGCTTCAAACAAATTCATTTCTCTTCGTATCAAATAAGACAGGATGATCAGATTCGGTTCAGTATTTTAGGCCATCATGTCAGCCAGTCAAACCAATAGGGAAATTAATCTCATTCATCATCTCATCTCTCGCCAATTAAAACCCGAAACAAAAGACTTTTGAAAGAAAAGTATAAAGAACAAAAAAGAAGTGAGTGAGGGGATGCATCAGATCTCCAAGGTGAAAAAGAGTATGACATCACTGAAATGCCTCAGACGCAAATTACCCATAAACTCGTGTATCCTCATCTGCATCAACAGCGCTCATTTTCGACAGCAAAAATAAACTGACGAGCAAATTATAAAGAGAGAGACTCAACAAACCGGCAAAGTTTTCTTTCTTAATAAAACAATCATGGGGTATGATCAGATAGAGCTAATACATGATTCATTGGACATCATATCATCCATCAACAATGTAATTATATCCTCATCTCACCCAAACGAGTCAAAGATTAAAAAAAACGAATAAGGGAAGAGGAGGATATTATCAAGCATGCATCAGATCTCCAAGGTGAAAAGGGTGTGACATCACAGAGATGCCTCAGACGCAAATTACCCATAAAACTTGTGCCTCATCATCTGCATCAACAATGATCCTCCAATAAACAGCAGCAAAAACGAGAATGAAACATGAATTCCTAGGGAAACAACAGCGAGCAGAACAGAAGGATAAACAAAAAATATATTTTAACATAAACACTACAAAAAATATATCAACACAACCCACATAATAGTTACCATATACACAGGTTCGTATCACATCTCAGAAGCATGCTGTATTTCTGGAGATACTAACCAAACACCGGCGCCTAATCAGAATTCAGAACAAAGGGCTAACAAACACGCTAGCAACTTAAACATGCCACTGCTGTGCTGAGCTGTTCTTTCAAATCCCTGATATAAATCTACTGCGCAATATACACCGCCATCGCCTACTGGACCGCAGAAGCGAGCCCGTAGAGAACGGCGACGGCGGGGCGGATCGCTGTGGCATCGTCTCATACGCGGTGGCGATGAGATCCGCCGGTAATCAGTTTCTGCGATGCGCGAGGATAAAATCAAGAATCCATCCACTGGCATACACTACCATACGACTCGCACAGCCGAAAGACAATAGAACTAGGCAGGGCGGGGCGGCTGCTAACGCCTGGAGGTCGTGAGGCGAGAAGGCGGCGGGGAACGGGGTCGTTACCGAGCTCGTCGTGGAGGCCACGGCGGTTGCGGCCGGAGGAGAAGTGGCGGCGCGGCGAGGGGAGGCGGAGGAGTCGGTTGCTGGATTGCTGCGTATTATAGGGTTTGGATTGGACTCTACAGACCCGGTGTGGGCTTCGGTGACCTTGGGCATGGGATTGTCCAGTGGCCTTTTGGGCCCAATTTGTTTGAACATTGGTTATTGTTAGGAACTATAAGCACTGGCCCAGAAAAAAATGCCTGAAAAAAAGCATTGGCCTTTTTTCTCAAAAAAAAAACTTGATAACCTCAAAACCAAAAGATATGATGCTTGAATATCTCACATGGTATGTTTGTATATCTCAGATTTCTTGTTGCAACATATTTTTTATGTGGGAATATTTGGGAAACTTGGATGAGATATTTACAATATGTTTTTCCGATGCTAGAATCTTCGTTAGAGTTGTGTACAAAAATTATTTCTCGTTGTACCTCATGATTCCGGTATATCCTCACCACCCTCACGGTGGACACTAGTAGAAAAAGGGTCAAATGTTCAGCACATTAGTACCGGTTTGCAAATGAACCGGCACTAATGGTCACCGTTAGTGCCGGTTCAAACGGCTAGGTGGTCGTCGATCATTAGTATCGATTCGTGGAGAACTTTTAGTACCGGTTCATGCCATGAACCAGTACTAATGAGGTTGTGGCTGGTTGTTGTCAGGCTGGGGCCCCACCCAGCACATTTAGTACTGATTCGTGCCCCAAACCGGTGCTAAAGTTATTTAGTTACAGCTGTTTTTTAGTCCCACCTCGCTCGACTAAAAAGGTTTTTACCACCTTAAATATGTTACTTCTCAAACTATCACAACCACTTGGTCTTCAGTAAACTCTATGTGTAGGATTTGTGGCTGCAATAGGAGTATTCGCCGGTTCTTAAACCGGGGTAGATTCCTATTGACAATTTAGATTCTACACAAAAAGATCATTGATGATCAATGTATTTTTTATATATATTTTTACATGTTTACATGGACGAAAACTTACACCGGCATCAAACTTTCAACCCTTTCTGACATCATGGCAAAACTGGATGCACCTCGTGTATAAACTGGACAATCTCTTTCGAAGTATCAGGGTTTCGGATGAAAACTCATCTGTTACACCGGCACTTCATTTTTTTAAACTTATTACAACTCCAGACTTTTTTTGCATTCAGTATGCACCATTCAAAGCCACGTCATAAAATTTCAACCCTTCCTGACATCATTAACTATTTTTCATGCATTTAAAGTTTTTTTGAGCTAAATGACCCTGAAATTAAAAAGCACTACAAATGAACTCTGAAAAGGTTGGAACTTGGCATGGTATCATCATTTCACCCACATAGCATATGCGAAAAAGTAGAGAGGGTTACTGCAAAAACTGGATGCACCTCGTGTACAAACTAGATAATCTTTTTCGAAGTATCAGGGTTTCATACGAAAACTTATCTGTTACACCGGCACTTCATATTTTAAACTTATTACAACTCCAGACTTTTTTTGCGTTCAGTATGCACCATTCAAAGCCACGTCATAAATTTCAACCCTTCCTGGCATCATTAGCTATTTTTCATGCATTTAAAGGTTTGTTTTGAGTTAAATGACCCTAAAATTAAAAAGCACTACAAATGAACTCTAAAAAGGTTGGAACTTGGCATGGTATCATCATTTCAGCCACATAGCATGTGCGAGAAAGTAGAGAGGGTTACGGCAAAAATTAGATGCACCTCATGTACAAACTGAACAATCTCTTTCGAAGTATCAGGGTTTCGGACGAAAACTCATCTATTACACTGACACTTCATTTTTTTAACTTATTACAACTCCAAAAAAAATTTGCGTTCAGTATGCACCATTCAAAGCCACGTCATAAACTTTCAACCCTTCCTGGCATCATTAGCTATTTTTCATGCATTTAAAGATTTGTTTTGAGCTAAATGACCTTAAAATTGAAAAAGCACTACAAATGAACTCTAAAAAGGTTGGAACTTGGCATGGTATCATCATTTCACCCACATAGCATATGCGAAAAAGTAGAGAGAGTGATGGCAAAAACTGGATGCACCTCGTGTAAAAACTGGACAATCTCTTCCAAAGTATTAGGGTTTCGGACGAAAACGCATCTGTTACACCGGCACTTCATTTTTTTTAAACTTATTACAACTCCAGACTATTTTTGCGTTCAGTATGCACCATTAAAAGCCACGTCATAAACTTTCAACCCTTCCTGGCATCATTAGATATTTTTCATGCATTTAAAGATTTGTTTTGAGCTAAATGACCCTGAAATTGAAAAGCACTACAAATGAACTCTAAAAAGGTTGGAACTTGGCATGGTATCATCATTTCACCCACATAGCATGTGCGAAAAAGTAGAGAGGGTTACGGCAAAAACTGGATGCACCTCGTGTACAAACTGGACAATCTCTTTCGAAGTATCAGGGTTTCGGACGAAAACTCATCTATTACACTGACACTTCATTTTTTTAACTTATTACAACTCCAAAAAAAATTTGCGTTCAGTATGCACCATTCAAAGCCACGTCATAA